>NC_063334.1:2690257-2886531 GCF_021869965.1 Rhincodon typus | reverse complement strand
TTCCTGCTCCTCTGATGCTGCTTGGCCTGCTGTGTTCATCCAGCTCTACACCTTGTTATCTCAGATTCTCCAGCATCGGCAGTTCCTACTACTTCTGAAATAAGGTTGAATAGTTTAGTTTTGTTTGTTCAATTGGATGTGTTTTTGGAGCTGGATGTTTACAAAGACAAATAAGTGGTAATTCCTCAGGGCTTGCAACAGGCCATGTTAGACAATAAACACTTAGGTCACATTGGTGCAGAAGAAAGCCAAGAGATTGGCTCGTGAATCTATTTTCTGGCCCGACATCAATAAGGACATTGATCAACTGACCATGTTCAACAGTCAATTCCATCAAACCTCAACAATTGAAAGAACCTCCCATCCCAAACAAGATTCCTTCTGAGCCATGGTTGCTGCTGATACTTTCCATATTCAAGGACATTGATTATCTTCTGGTGACTGATGTTAATTTTAGTGGGCTTGTGATCACAATTACCTCATATGGGTAGTTGACGATTTATAGTCAATTTATAGTGGCAGAATTTTAGATGTGGTACATTAATTAATTAGACAAAGAAAGGAAATATACCACCCAAGACAGATGGGAGCACTTTGCTGATCCTGGAGCTGTTCTGTAGAATGCAGGAGTAGAAGCAGCATGTCCCCACATCTTGGTGATCCTGCGCACTTTTGTGATGCTCTTTAGTGGTTATTGGTGGCCTTAGTGCCACGAGTCTTTGTTCTTCCTTGGATCTGATGTGGGGGAATGTCTTGGTATTCTCTCGAGGAGTTGGCTTGTCTCCCTGGATCTTCTTGTCCCTTCCTGCCCTCCTGTGCCTGTTAATCTACCTTACTTTAGGGGCTGGTAATCAGTGCTGTGACAGTCCCTGCCTAACCCCTCTTGGTCAATGGCCATGGGATAGCTACTCATGACCGTTGTCCCATTGCCCGCCTTCATCCGACAGTTAGTTTCCTATTCTTTCTAAGAATAAAATCTTCTTATTTTTGAAATCAACATACCGACAATACGTCACAATTAGTGCTAGATTAATTGTTAACACTAGTTCAATGGTCATCGTGACTTCTGTGTTTCTTGTAATTCTTCATTTTGCTTTCATATGTTAGAATTTTGGAAAGGTAAATACCACTGTAATAGCTGTAGAATAAAATCTCGTGCCACACAATTAATATCAGGAAAATTCCATTTTTAAGGGACTCCTATATTGAACACTGACTATGTCACCAATTTCCCTTTTGCACGATAAATCAAAGATAGCACTAGTGACAGACTGACTCCTATATTCATAGAAACTGACAAGAAAATGAGCAGCCCCTTCCACCCTTTGAGCCTGCTCTACCATTCAATATGACCATGGCTGATCATTGAACTCCAAACCTGAATCCAACACTCCCCCTATATCCCTCGATTCCCTTTAGACACAAGTGCTGTGTCCACCTTCTTCCTGAAAATACATAATGTTTTGGCCTCAATCACTTTCTGTGATAGTGAATTCCACTGGCTCACTGCTCTCTGTGTGAAGAAATTTCTTGGCATTTCAGCCCTAAAATATTTACCCCTTATCCTTAAACTATGAGCCCTGGTTCTGGACTCCCTGAAAATTCAGAACATCCTTCCAGCATCTACCCTGTTAGAATTTTATAGCTTTCTATGAAATTTCACCACCTCCCACCAAACTCTTCTAAACTCTAATGAATATAATTCTAACCGACTCAACTTCTCCTTATACATCAGCTATAGGAATCAAGTTGGTAAACTTTCGCTATACTTCCTCTATATCAAGAACATCCTTCCTCAGATAAGGAGACCAAAACAGCACACAACGTTCCAGGTGTGGCTTCACCAATGCCTTGTGCAATTGCAGCAATACATTCTTGTTCCTGCACTTGAATCCTCTCTCTATGAAGGCCAACATACAGTTACTGTCTTTACTGCCTGTTCCACCTGCATACTTCCAGCATCTAGTACAGAAGGACATCCAGGTCTCATAGAACATACCTTTCTCTCAATTTACAGCTATTCAAATAATAATTTGCCTTCCTATCTTTGTTACCAAAGTGGATAACATCATATTATCCACATTAGACTGCATCTGCCATGGAAAGTTATGTTATAGCTGTATAAAACTTTGGTCAGACCACATTTCGAATGTCGCATGCTGCTCTGGTTGTCACATTACCAGAAGAATTTAGATGCTTAGAAGAGGGTGCAGAGAAGGTTTACCAGGATGTTGCCTGGATCGTGGGGGATTTAGTTATGAGGGGAGGCTGGATAAACTAGGATTGTTTTCACTGGAATGATGGAAGCTGAGGGGCAATCAGACAAAATTATGAGAAGCATAGATAGGACGAATAGTCAGACATTTTCCCAGTACGGAAAAGTCAACTACAAGAAGGCACAGGTTCAAGGTGAGAAGGGGAAAGTTTAGTGCAGAATTTTTCAACTAGGGGCTGGTGGGTGCCTGGAATGCACTGCCAGGGGAGCTGGTGGAAGCAGGCACATTAGCGATGTTTAAGGCATATCTTGATAGACACGTGAATGGGAGGTGAACAGGGGGCTAGAAACTGTGCATGGGCAATAAGTAGCAGATCTAAATGTGAATTAGGAATTGATGCAGGCTCAGTGGGCTGAAGGGCCTGTTCCTATACTATATTGTATTGTATTTTGTTTGCCAGCTCACTCAGCCTGTCCAAATACCCCTGTAACATCTCAGCATCCTCCTCACAGCTCACTCTTCAAGCCAGCTTTATGTGATCTGCACATTTGAAATCATTAACATAATTTGTGAATAGCTGGGGTCCGAGTACCAGTCCCTGCGGTGCCCCACTACTCACTGCCTGCCATTCAGAAAAAGACCGATTTGTTTCTACTCTTTGTTTCTTGTCTGTTAACCAATCTTCTATCTGTTTCAATACATTACCCCCAATCCCACGTGCTTTAACTTTACACAAAAATCTCTTACGTGGGACTTCGTTGAAATTATGTTGAGTGTTCCTCAATAAATTATATCTAACAATGGTCTGCATTAAACTGGTGCACCCTGTCAAGATGTGCAGCAAATGACCTGTAAAGTCTGTACCATTTTATTTTCTGTACTTTTGATTGTGAATTAAAATGAAAAAAAACAACTGTTTTCATACCAAGACCTGAGAAGCAATTGCAGCACTTTTAAAAGCAAGTTACTAAAACTGATTGTGTGTGGTGTTACATTGGTGCTGTCTTCAAGCAATTGGTGGGAATGTTTGCACACAGCATGCCACCGGGGTGTGTATATGTGCAGATTGAGATTTGTCTGGTTGGTTTCTGCAATTGTGACCAGTCATGGATGCCAAAGGTCATCAGCCTGATGACAACTCTCTGATTGGTTTCTTTGTCGCTGAACAGCTTGTGGGTGTGAACGTTACAGGTTAAAGTGTGTGTGTGTTTGTGTGTGTGTGTGTGTGTGTGTTCAACCAATAACTAAGAGGTTTTATAGTTAATGAACCAATTGCGGAGAAAAGAGCATAGGAAACACCTCCACAAACCTTATGGGCTGGTGTTTTTCAACTGTGTTTCCCAGCTTTTCCCTCCACCCTTAACACCAGTGCTTTTTTCTTTGTCTATGTCTGATTGATGTGTGTAGGAGTTTTTACAAGGGGGTTAGAATCTTAACTAGTTGAGCTGTATGGCGATAATTCATTATTGTTTACTTGTTGGTAACGTTTACTCATTTGTCATAAACAGGGCTTCTGGTTCAGTGTAGGAACCTGGTCAGTGTTTTCTGTTAACTTGATTCCAACAGACAGGTAAGTTAGAGGCTTTATGTGCTTTGATTAAATAAATAGCTGTTGCGGTGACCCTGAGAGTAGTGGAAGTGATCAACATGTTACCTCTTCTCCTCACTATCCTTGGTCAAACAGTTTCATTGAAGACACAGTTCATGCAGTAAAATCCATGATATTCAAATATAGTGTCTTGCCAAAATTTTTGAAAAGCTGCGTGTTACCCTTCAAGGCATTGGCTTATCCTTACTGGCAGCTCTCATATTTAAAGGATTGATCTACAGAGTTCTTTCCTTCTATAATCTCACCAACCAAGGATACTACGTGGTTGTATGTAGCCTAGGTCAAATGATGTTATAATGAGCAATGCTTAAATCTGCGAAGGAATAAGCAACATATCCAAACTGAACAGTATAAATAACCACTATCACACAGGATGATGACTTGGACTTTGCAGTTATCATGCCAAATAACAACCACACACCTACAATAAATGATAGGCATCCATTTGTAATGACAGACAGATGAACTAGTTGGGGTGGGTGGAGGTGGTGGATGTGGGCTGACAATTAGAGGACGAAATGTAGGTGCAATCCAGTCCCCATTTTTAAGTAGAAATTTTTTCCTGCACTATCATATCAGCCACCCATTGTACACAGATTCAGATGTTTAATTTCATCGACTGAAACTAACAAATTCTAATTCCATAGCATTTCTGATTTTTCAACAATTGAGAGATTCTAAATTTGCTAGCATCGGCGTGAAAAAACAACATAGGAGAGCTTGCTTCTTCTTTGGACAATGTCTTACAATCATCTACATTCATCAAAATGAATGATCTGTGAGTTAACCCAAGGTTTGCATTATACTTCATATATGTCTAATGGGTCCCTTTCAATCTGTTTTTAATATTATCTACAATTACTTGTCAAACGGATATACTGAACAAGTGCACACAATAACGATGGGACTGTTGTATGATACAAGTACCTATATACAGAAGTTTATGGAAAATTTTTTTTATTAGCCTACGGCCAGCAAGGATGGTATGCTGGAACTATATAAGACACTAATTAAACTACAATTAGGCATTGTATACATTTTGACCACTGCAGCATTGAAAGGATCTGATAGCATTTCTGATGGAACGGAAGAGGTATATGAGGATTTTGCAAGGTGAGGAGAATTTTATCTATCAGGAAAGATTGGGTAGGCTAGCCTAGTTTTCTTTAGAACAGAGTAGACTGAATGGAGATTTAACTAAGATGCAGAAAATAGTGAGGGGCCTAGATAAAATGGATAAGGTTACTTCCCCTAGCAACAAGATCAATAAACAGGGGGAATAGATTTAAGGTAATTTGTGGAAGGCTGTGAGGAGAGTTGAAGAGAATGTTTTTCACCCAGAGATTGCTGGTGATCACATCACATTGAAAAAGTGAGATAACAAGGTGTAGAGCTGGATGAACACTGCAGGCCAAGCAGCATCAGAGGAGCAGGAAAGCTGACCTTTTGGGCCTAGACGCTTCTTCAGAAATGGGGGAGGGGAAGGGGGTTCTGAAATAAATAGGGGGAGAAGGGGAGGCGGATAGAAGATGGATAGAGGAGAAGATAGGTGGAGAGAAGACAGACAGGTCAAAGAGGCGGGGATGGAGCCAGTAAAGGTGAGTGTAGGTGGGGAGTTAGGGAGGGGATAGGTCAGCCCAGGGAGGACGGACACGTCAAGGGGGCGGGATGAGGCTAGTAGGTAGGAGATGGGGGTGGGGCTTGAGGTGGGAGGAGGGGATAGGTGGGAGGAAGGACAGGTGAGGGAGGCGGGGACGAGCTGGGCTGGTTTTGGGATGCGGTAGGGGGAGGGCAGATTTTGAAGCTTGTGGAGTCCACATTGATACCATTGGGCTGCAGGGTTCCCAAGCAGAATATGAGTTGCTGTTCCTGCAACCTTCGGGTGGCATCGTTGTGGCACTGCAGGAGGTCCAGGATGGACATGTCATCTGAGGAACATCCCGCCCCCTTGACCTGTCTGTCCTCCCTGGACTGACCTATCTCCTCCCTACCTCCCCACCTACACTCACCTTTAGTGGCTCCATCCCCGCCTCTTTGACCTGTCTGTCTCCTCTCCACCTATCTTCTCCTCTATCCATCTTCTATCTGCCTCCCCCTCTCTCCCTATTTGTTTCAGAACCCCCTTCCCCTCCCCCATTTCTGAAGAATGGTCTAGGCCCGAAACATCAGCCTTCCTGCTCCTCTGATGCTGCTTGGCCTGCTGTGTTCATCCAGCTCTACCCCTTGTTATCTCACACTAATTAAATCGCTTTGCTTTATACATACTTTCAGAGGGTTTGCCATCAAACATTTAATGGGCTAACGAGAAACAGACTAACACATTGTGATCAAGTTACTAAAATACTGCATCAAGATCGGGCATTTAAACAAAATCTACCATATAGTGATCATGCTGTTTATTAAGCACGTGGTGAAAATCCTGTTTACGTAGAGTGTAGCAATCAGAACGTTTGTGTAAGGTTTAGTAGTCAGACTATGCATATAGGGTGCAGTTATCACGCTGTTTATCTAGGGTGTAGTGACCAAACTGTTTGTATAGATTACTTTATACAACATAAGATGGTTATTTTATACAGGTGGCAGTGCTTCCACAACATTAAACACAGAAACCTGTGTTCTAAGCCTCTTGTGGATAAGAGAAAGGGTTCATGTTGAACTACTGTTTTACTTTCTTGCCTAATTAAAATTCTGCAATAAAGTCAAATGTGTTTTAACAGAGAGGTGTTGGACTCTGTTCTGAGGGTGCTCAAGGTGGGAATGTCACCCACTGGGATGGAGGAGTGTTAAGTGGTAGAAAATTATTTTTTGTGATGTGGTTGTGGATGTAGTGTATTCCCATTCTGTTTGGGTAGGGCGTAAGGGCTGACATGAATGTGGTCGGACGGTGTCTGATTTGTCACTCAGAAAGGGAACTGGAAAAGTCAGTTTGGATTCTGCTGTTTGGGGTGGGGCATGGCGTGATAGTGTTCTTCATCAGTGGGAAGGGTCTTGAGGAGAGGCAGTGGAAATCCCACAGAGTCTGGCAGAGACCAAGATGGTATCAGCGGAGCAATGGGACGGGCTTCTGATCTTAAGGACAGCCAAGTGATAAGGGAAAAGGACAGCAATTTGGGGGAATGTGTTAACAGTTGGATAGGGACAAGGCACTTTTAAGGGTGGTGCCCAGCGGAAGCTACGGGGGCAAATGTATGAGATGTTGGGTGTTGACATTGGATGGAGGATCCACAGGCTGATTGAAAGTTGGAGATGAACATGCCTCAAAGAGTAGGCAGCCAACACAGTCAGTCTCGGAGATCTGTAAGGGGAAGAAAGTCTCTACATAAGTTCTTAAATTTGCTTTTAAACTTTTATCTCCTTTATTTGCTTACAGAAACAGGGCAGCTGTCTAAGGAAATAAAGGCTCAAAACCTCAGCAGCCGTCAGTGGCCAGAATTTGCAACTGCAAACAGACCTAACCCTTTGTGGTACCTCTCTTCAGAGTTGCTGTTGTTTAGGCCGCTAATGTAATGTGACATTGAAAAGTGACAAGCCCAATTAAGCTCCATAATAGGTAATGTGGATAAATATTGATACCTATAAAATGGATTTTTCCATGGATGTGGACTGACGGAATATTGAATGTATTTTGAAATGGAACTCACTTACCACTTGCAATCTATAACAGAAAAAAATAAAGAAAGAAAGGTTTGTATTTATGTAGGACTTTTAACAATTTGTGGATGCCTCAAAGCACTTTATAAGACAATGAATTACTCTTTGTAGTCAAGTTACTGGCCTGATGTTGGAAACACACAGCAAACTCCAAAAGTGTGATAATGACCATTTAATCTGCTTTTGTCATAAAGTCACAGAGTATTACTTTTTGGAAGGAGGCCCTTCAGCCCATTGAGCCTGTGCTAGTCGTCAAGAACCTATCTACTGTAGTCCCATTTTCCAGCACCTTGCCTTTGGCCTTGTAGGTTGTGCAGCTTCAACTGATTCTCTAAATACTTAAATGTTGTGATAATTCCTACCACCCTTTCAGGCAGTGAGTTCCAGATACCCACCGGACTTTGGGTAACATATCCCCTGTAAACCCTTTAAGTTTAATCTATGCTCCCTGGCTATCGAGCCCACTACAAAGGAGAAAAGTTTCTTCCTATCTACCCTATCTTTACATGTTGTACACCTCAATCAAGTCTCTTACTCAGGCTCCACTGCTCTAAGATAAACAACCACAGGCTATTTAGTCCCTCTTCATAGCTGAAATGCTACAGCCCAGGCAGCATTGTGATGTTTCTTGAGGAAATGAATACTGACCAGGACACCAGAGGTTACTCGCCTTCTCTTCCTCAACATAGTTCTATGGAATATTTTACATATGTTTGAACAGATAGATGGGACATTGGCTTAACATCTCAACCAGAGAACCTCTGGCAGTGCAGCTCTCTCTCATTACTATGTGAGAAGTTTACCGTTCAGGCTATTTTATATACCATAAAGGGTAATTTGGCAAAGTGGATCCAAAATTGACTTAGTGGTGAGAGACAGTTGCCGGTTATAGAATACTGTTTGCGTGACCGATATATATATATATATATATATATATATCACACACATAAAACGATATAGGAGAAAATGTGGGGAGATGATAAGTATGTTTGCAGGTGTCACAAAGATTGGCCATGCAGTTAATAACGAAGAAGTAGGTCTTTGGTTACAGGAAAAATATTGATGGCTTGGTCAGATCAGTTGCAGATGGAACCTAACCCTGATAAATGTTAGGTGATGCACTTTGGAAGAAGTAACAAGAAAACGGAATGCCTAATGAATGGCAGGACACTAGGAAGCTTAGAGAAACAGTGATATCTTGGAGTGCTTGTCTACAGATCTGTGAAGGTGGCAGGAGAGATTAATAGGGTAACTAAGAAAGCATATGGGACACGTTTTTAGAAGTCATGATATGGATTATAAGAGCAGGGAGGTTATGTTGGATCTGTACAGAACTCTGGTTAACCCATAGCTTGAGAACTGTGTACAGTTCTGATCACCACACTATGGGAAGGATGTGATTGAACTGGCAGAGGCGCAGAGGAGATTCAGCAGGATGTTGCCTGGAATGGAGCATTTAGCTATGAACAGAGAGTGGATAAGCTCAAGTTGTTTTCTGTAGAGCAGAGAAGGCTAAGGGGGGACCTAACTGAAGTGAATAAGATTCTGAAGGGCAAGCATAGGGTGGATAGAAAGCAGCTGTTTTCCTTAGTTAAGTGGTCAGTAATGAGGGGACATAATTTTAAGATGTAAGGGAATGAGTTTAGATGGAATTTGAATAAAACTTTTTTCCCCCAGGTGGTAGTGGAAATCTGGAAGGCACTGCCTGGTAGTAGAGGTATGGAAACCTCACAACCTTTAAAAAGTACTTGGATGAGCACTTGAAATGTCATGGCATTCAAAGATATGGGCCAAGTGCTGCAAAGAGGGTTTAGTGTAGATAGATTAGCACAGATCTGATGGACTGAAGAGCCTATTTGTCAATTATTCCATTTTCAATAATGTATATTACACACCAATGAGGGCACCTCAGCACCAGACACACTGCTGTGATTCAAGGAGAGGGAAAACTTCTCACGAAAACACAGAATGGGCAATAAATACCGTCTTTGCCAGGTCATTTACACCTCAAGAACAAATAAGATGCCTTGTTTTCTGGAACATTTTGCAGTTGACGAGATTTGACTAGACCAGTTCTATTATTCAACAATGAGTACCTTGGCAGTTTTTTGAAGGTGTTGTTAGTGGTTAAGTCATATTACAGGATTTTGGAGCTCAATGCAGATACATTTAAAGGGAGAGGCTGAATAGGCTGGGGCTATTTTTTTCCTGGACTGTCAGTGGCTTAGGTGTGACCTTATAGAGGTTTTAAAAATCCGAACGGGGCATGGATAGGGTGAATAGCCAAGGTCTTTTTCCTAGGGTGGGGGAGTCCAAAACTGGAGGCATAGGTTTAAGGTGAGAGGGGAAAGATTTAAAAAGAACCTGAGGTGTAACTTTTTCTCGCAGAGGGTTGTGCATGTTTGGAATGAGCTGCCAGAAGAGGTGGTGGAGGCTGGTACAATTACAACATTTAAAAGGCATCTGGATGGGTACATGAATAGGAAGAGTTTAGATGGATATGGGCCAAACCCTGGCAAATGGGACAAGGTCAGATTGGGATGTCTGGTTGGCATGGATGAATTGGACACAGAACACAGGGCCATCGAACAGGATGAGATGCCAGAGCTTGATACTTCTGAGGCTGTGGTGAAGTTTCTCTGGAGCCTTGTAACTTTTGGTCCCATCCAAAGTTTACAGTGGGCTCCCCATTGACTGGTCACTAGCTGAAACTGAAGAGAATGTCCATGGAACACATTTCAATCAATAAAGGGAGGGAAGGAATAACTGACTATGTGCTTCATGACTTCAGAATGTCTAGATGCTTCACAGCCAAAGAAACCATTTTTGAAATGTAATCCTTGGGGTTAAATGTTGATTGGGAGACATGCAGAGTTTCTTTGTTCTTCTCTGAAACACAGCCTGGGATTATTTATGTTTATATGAGAGGGACCTTGGTCTCATTTACGATTGGATTATTTGAAAGTGCTATCTCAAAATGGCAGATGGGATCGCAAGGATATCATAGAACCCTGACTTACATATTTGAAGGGCTGTCCTGCTTAGCTGAGGCCAGGGCACCAGCTATCCAGGGATGCATCCAGGGAATGATCCAAACTGCTACAGTGATGGTAAAATCTGGTGAATACATTTCACTGCCAGAAACTGGAGCTGTGCAAGTGAGGTGACACAGTAACCCAGATGGTTCGAGTGGAAATACTGCAGTCGGCACAGAAATGCAAATCTGCACAGTGAATTAGGCAGAGTGGGCTGAAAATTTAGAAAAAAAATCCCCTAAGATTGAAAATGCAAAATGTCTCCTCAGATAAGGCGACTCGAGGTGCCACAGACTTTGAGGTCATGAGTATGACAACTGACGGGGCACTTCACCTAAAAATGGCCTCTAGCCTGACAGCTCTGCAGCTGTGTGCAGAAGGAGGCTTCAACAGTCCCTAGCGCGTAGCAAATAAAGGAACATGCTCAGTGATTGTAAATGAGGAACAGAGGCTACCTTGGATGCTGAATGTACGAGATTGCAAAAGTCGGGTAGTTTAAAGGGGTAACGCCTTAATGGAAAACGTTTGGCAAACCTTTTTGATAACTTTAACTCACTCAACCTGCCTGACAGGCAACTGGAGTTGGCTGCCTGTGTTAAAAGTGCCTAATTTTACATTCTGTCGAGATTATTTTGTGTGTGTCCTCTCAGGTGAATGCAAAAAGAGATCTTGTTGCACTATTTGAAGAAGAGTAGGGAGTTCGCTCCTGTGTCCTGAGCAATAATTCTCCCTCAACCAGCCACAGTTTGATTAGTTATTATAGAACAGAAAAGGGAAAAGAAATTGAATATTTGGTGTTTCCATGTGTTTTGGGAAAACAGATCACTCCATCTCTGTCAAAAAAAACTGAAATCTGTGCACAAGGACCATGAAATTACTTCGTCAGGTGACATCAAGTAAAATTATCATGTGGAATCCTATTCATCTGCAGAATTGTTATTTACCTGCCTTTACTTAGTTTTATTGAAATGATTTCAATGTTTCCAGATGCAAACAGTTTATTTATGACATTCAGTTGAGTTCTGGTAGTGCTAAGGGACTTTGTGCACTGAAATATTGAACAATGCCCAAATAGAATGTACTTTTGAGACATCTCACCCATTAAATGATATCTTTTGGTGAAAATAATTGTACTGATAAGGTTCTTTGAAGGAGGGTGGGCAGAGGTTCATGTGGAGCATGAACAATGACATAGGAATGTACATTCTATGCAATGCTTTACAGTGATCATATTGTCATTTGTGGAAGCATGCTGTGTGTAAAGTCACTGCAGTCTTTGCTATATTACTAGAGTAAAAACACTTCAAAAGCCTTTCATTAGTTGTGAAATACATTGGGAAGGCCTAAGGTCATGAAATGTTTTGAGTAAACATGGGTTGCTTTTTCCTTCAGTCCTTGTCTTCCTCTCAACTAGGTACTTATACCGTTCCTTTTCGAAGGAATACAACGTCTATTTGCCCTATAAATTGCTGTTGTTCAATGAGAGAAAATAACTTCTTCTCTGGTTTGAAAACAGCAAATGCTGGAGATCACAGTGGGTCAGGCAGCATCCATGGAGACAGAGCAAACTAATGTTTTGAGTCTAGATGACTCTTCATCAGAGCTGACATCAGCTCTGATACAGAGTCATCAAGAGAAACGTTAGCTTGCTGCCTCTCGATGAATGCTGCCTGATTCGCTGTGATCTCCAACATTTGTTGTTTTCAGTACAGAATCTAGCATCTGCAGTAATTTGCTCCTTCATCTCTGGTGTCCCTGGTTAAATATAATCAAGAAATTCCCATTAGCAGTGCTCACCCTATGGCTTTAAGCACATAGCAACTGACTTTTGGGGGATGCCTAGGTAACTAAGTCCTATTTGTATTTGTTTTCCTCACTTGCTGGTTTTTCCTGTTTGAATTCTGTTGGGCAATGGTCTGGTCTTACTGTTGTGGTACCATTGGTTGATAAATCCCAAATCAGAACCTCAGGATGCGTCAATGTGAAAAGTATTAGCATATGATTGGGAAGAGTGAGTTATCTATAGTGCCCAAGGCTTGATGATGGAGATGATGAGGACAACATCAATGGTTCTCAGCTCCTTAGTAACTCAGGTAATGTTTAGTCTTTGTTCACCTCTTCAAGAGTTGCCCAAGTGAGATAGTGCTTTCAGAGTACTGTGTAAATACAACAAATTAAGTTATACTCCCTGACATGGAACTTTATTGATCTATACTCAGTGACAAGTGAAGCCAATGAACATCTTTAACCAACAAAAAGTCACCTCTCTTCATGTTTAAAAAAAATTATGTTTAGCCCCATAGACCTAGAGGACAAGGAGCCTGATTGAAAGTTTGCTGGGTAGTTGTTTTCTTGGTTTTCATCTATGTCAAGAATACCCTGAGTCTGAGCTGCCTGTACTGAAGTTTTTCTTTAATTCTTGTTCCCCTCTATGAAATGGAAGGTGACAGTCAGAAAACGAGCGAAAGAACTAGGAAGGAAAATGTTTTTGAAGGTTACACTGAATGGAAGAAATATCAAGAGAGACCGAATAAGGGTTGGGAAGGCCTGGGAAGTAAAAGATGGACAATGGGAAAAGAACTGGGACTGGAGAAAAATAGGAATTCACATCCCAGCTGCCTGAAGGCTGAAGGTCATCTGAGGAAGGGTCAATGGACCTGAAACATTAACTCTGATTTTTTTCTTCACAGATGCTGCAAGACTTGCTGAGCTTTTCCAGCAACTTCTGTTTTTGTTGTTGTTGAGAATATATAATGGGTCATTCCACACTCAGCTGCAAAGAGGTCTAGTAAAATTGTCTACACAATATTTCCTCTGATAAATTTAATCCACCCAATCTAAGGGATCTGCTTGCCACCTGGGTTTGTTTTTATATTCCTCTCTCTGGAATGCTGTGTCCATTTCCTGTCCAGTCACTGGTTGGGACATATGGGAGTCCTAGGCAAGACTTTGAGGGACAAGGACTTAATTCACACTTGCCTTAAAGGCCCATAGTAATAAGAACAGGCTCAAGGAGTTGGGTATTTTGCTCCAAAAAAGGTGTAGGCTTTTGTGAAAGTGAAAACTCCATTGACATTTACAAACTACTGAAGAGGCCAGACTGTGTACATTGTGGGCAGATTATTTGAATTAGAGCATTGGGTATAGGAGTTGGGAAGTCATAGTGCAGTTGTACAAGATATTGGTGAGGCTACTTTTAGAATGCTGCATACAATTCTGATCACCCTGCTATAAGAAGGATGTTGTTAAACTAGAAAGGGTGTGGAAAAAATTTACAAGGAAGTGCCGGGACTGGGGTTTTGAGTTTAAGTAGAGGCTGGATAAGCTGTGACTTTTTCCCTGGAGCTTCGGATGCTGAGGGGTGACCTTATTGGGGTTTAGAAAATCACAAGGAGCATACATAAGGTGAATAGCCAAGGTCTTTTTCCAAGGGTGGGGGAGTCCAAAACCAGAGGGCATAGGTTTAAGGTGAGAAGGGAAAGATGTAAAAGGGGTCTGAGCGACAACTTTTTCACACAGAAGTTGGTGCGTATATGAAATGAGTTGCCAGAGGAAGTGATACAGGAGGATACAATTACAACATTTAAAATACATTTGGACAAGTACATGAATAAGAAAGGTTTATAGGGATATGGACCAAACACAGGCAAATGGGACTAGTTCAGTTTGGGAAACTTGGTTGGCATGGAGGAGTTGGGTTGAAGGGTCAGTTTCCATGATGTATGACTATAGGCAACACAGGGATAATGTAGATATGGCACTAGGTTGAATCCTTTCTAAAGGGATTATTTAGAGTAAGTAGCTGGCTTGTGGAGTAGCTACAGATTCACTGCAGAAATTTAAGAGAGCTGGCTACATTTGTGGAGAAGGATACAAAGATTGGGCAAGACGTTGGGTGACATAGCTTGTTGTTACTGCGATCACCTTCCAAGGTTAGAGGGGAGCGCCCCAGACTTACTTTCTCCACTCATATTTTTTGATTATTTTTGTCTCTCCAAGGAGATTAATTAAGTGGGAAACTTTGAATGGAAAAGGAATTGGGGAAAACATCTAGTTAATTGATTAAATGAATAGGAAACAGAGTCAGCTGCTCTTTTGTGTCCATATGCTATGTGTTATCACTTTTTGTCAAGTGGTTGTAGATATACAATTGGGGATACTCAATGACGCAGAGGCTGCAAATAGAGTAGTGTGGTTATTCCTGAAGATCACTGGGAACACCTTGAAGGAGAGGGCTTTAGATGTCACTGGTAAGATACACTGGTATGATACTGAACAACTGGTAAGATATTTGTAGCAGAGAGTACATACATAATGAAAATATTTAACATGTTGCTGGTATTAATAAAAATCCTCAAATCTATGCTTGACTTGGACTGAGGTTGAGTATCCCTGTACTAAAACCTCAAAATGGCCACGCCCAATGTTTACCATCCATGTTTGATGGGTTGGAGGTGAATTCCCTGTAGCAACAAAAATAGCGCGTGTTCATAAAATTCTTGATAATGACTTAGACTGAGATTGCCTGAAAGTAGAAATGAGCATCAAAGCTGTGGGAGATAAATATGTCTAACTCTATCTTGGTCTTGATATTGCCCATTTTTAGTGCAAATGGCCAGTTGGGACTCTCAGATTGCTGTCTTTGGGGATACTTTGAATTTTAGGAAATGGCGTATAACAGATAGTATCTGATTGTACATCTATGTGATCATAACATTTAATCGAAGTGAAAAATCAGGTGGGGAAATGAGTGGCAGTAAATCCAATTCCAGCCATTTTATGCTATTTCTCAAAATTTAAACTCATCTCCAAGGTCTTTTGAAATAATGTCTGGATTTGCCTCAACAATGTCTTGTGCCAGGGAATCCACATTCTATCTACCCTTTGTGTAATTATATTTAGAATTAGAATTAGAATTAGCTTTATTGTCATGTACTGAAATAAGTACAGTGAAAAGTTTACAAGTCGCTTTTACGGCACCATCTGAGGTACAGAGATACCTAGGTGCAGATTCTCAAGTACAAATTCTTAAGGAGAAATAAAAATAACAAGTGACGGAAAGGTGAGACATGACTGAACATATTACCACTCTTCAGCATTTGTAGGAAATGTTCACCATTGGCTGCTAACAGAACTAGTCAGAAGTATAGCAGAAGCTGGTGTTAGCTGAGGTAAAATAGAAGCACCCACTGCGGCTGCCCAAAATGACTGAAAACATTTCCTGTTTTCAAATAAATTTGGCTCAAGAGCATAATAAAAGAAGTAAAGGCGTCAGATTTTATTTTGGGCATTGATTAAATTGGTATTGTCCCTTGGGGCTCAAACCAGGCCTTGAATGAATGCAGGGTCTCAGACATTGTGCAATGACACACTCTAAATGTGTAATGTTTGTACATCAGTAGCACACTAATATAGAGTCTTAGAGCCATAGAGTCAGACAGCATGGAACCAGACCCTTCATTCCAACCAGTCCATGCTGACCATGTTCCCAAACTAAACTAGTTCCACCTGCCTGCACTTGGTCCATATTTCTCCAAACCTTTCTTAGTCATGAACTTATCCCAATGTTTCTTTAAACATTGTAACTCTACCTGCATCCATTGCTTTCTCTGGCAGTTCAGTCCACACATAAACCACTCTGTGTAAAAAGGTTGCCCTCATGTCCTTTTTAAATCTTTCTCCTCTCACCTTAAAAATATGCCCTCTAGTTTTGAACTCCGCCACCCTATGGAAAAGACCCTTGTTATTCACCTCATCTATGTCCCTCATGATTTTATAAACCTCTAAAAGTTCACCCCTCAACCTCCTACGCTCCAGTGAAAAAAGTCCCAGTCTTTCCAATCCATTTTCATATCTCAAATGCTTCATTCCCGGCAACATCTTAGTAAATCTCTTCTGAACCCTCTCCAGTTTAATAATATCCTTCCAATAACAGGGTGACCAGAGCTGCACACAGTACTCCAGAAGAATCCTCACCAATGTCCTATATCTCAACATGATGTCCCAACTCCTCATGCCAAAGGTCTGAACAATGAAGGCAAGTGTCCTAAATGTCTTCTTAACCATCCTGTCGACATCTGACACAAATTTCAAAGAATGATATACCTGAACCCTTCAGTCTCTTTGTTCTACAACACTACCCAGGGCCCTACCATTAATTTTATGAGTCCAGCCCTTGTTTTTTTTACCAAAATGCATTACCTCACACTTATCCAAATTAAATTCCATCTGCCACTCCTAGATCACTAGTACACTAATTTGGATCAGTACCTTATTTTATATAGCACATGATGATAATGGCTTGATATCATCAATCTGAAAACACCTACCATCACAAAAACAGATCAACATGGTCAGTATATGACAGAGAAAGAGTGGTTGACCTTCCAGATGTAAGTTTTCAGTCAAACTGATATTGGAATTTGATGTTGTGGCTTCATTTTGTATCTACCTGTTAGAGACAAGAATGGAGCTGTGACTATTTCAATCTAGAGCTACCAGGAAGCAAAATGGGATTCTACCTTTGAAACAGAAAAACAAAGAGGTTGATAATGTGCAGGGACAGGTTGCGATTGGACAACAAGATGGCAAATGGAGTATAATGTGGGAAAGTGTGAGGTCATTCACTTTCATAGAAGGGAAGATTTTTTTTAAAAACGTGAGAAACTTGCAAATGTTGATGCTCAAAAGGTCTTGGGTGTATTCATACCAGGAGACAGAATGCCACCATGTAGCTACAACAAGCAATTAAAGGCAAATGGTGTGTTCGCCTTTGCAAGGGAATTGAAACAAAAAGAAAATCTAGAGGGCATAGGTTTAAGGTAAGGGGGCAAAAATTTAAAAAAGACCTGAGGGGTAACTTTTTCATGCAGAGAATGGTGCTTATATGGAATAAGCTGCCAGAGGAAGTGGTGGAGGCAGGTACAATTACAGCATTTAAAAAGTATCTGGATGGGTACATGAATAGGAAAGGTTAGGAGGGATATGGGCGAAATGCTGGCAAATGGGACTCGGTCATATTGGGATGCCTGGTCAGTGCGGACGAGTTGGACAGAAGGGTTTGTTTCTATGCTGTATAACTCTATGACTCTAATGAGAAACTCTTGTACAGTCTGGAGCACTGCATGTGTGCAGTGTTGGTCTCCATAATTAAGGAAGGATATTCAAGGTGGTTAAGCAAAGTTCCATAGATTGTCTCCTGGGACAAACGGAGACTATATTCTCTGGAGTTTAGAAGAATGAGAAGTGATCTCACTCAAACTTATACAATTCTGATTGGCATTGGCAGGATAGACACTAAGAGTTAGTTTACCCTGGCTTAAGGAATCTAGAATACAGAGGCACAATTGTGGGACGTAGTAACAATCATTTAGAACTGGATGAAAAGGAACTTATTCATTCAAAGGGTTGTAAACTTTTGGAATTCTTGGAATCAACGGATGTAGAGAAGGATCAGGAAAGTGGAATTGAAGGAGATGATTAGCTAATGATTGTAATGAAAGACAGAGCAGGCTCCAGGCCCATAGGTTATTTTTCCTGCCTCGAGTTTTGGTATTCTTATGGTTCTCAGACGGAAAGGTAGCATTAAAACTCCCAGGAAGATCAATCATTGTTAATAACATGCGTGAAAGAATAACTGGTTCAGCTAATGACCACTAATATTACTCTTCTTCACTGTCACCTGCATTCCAGAGGGGAAGTTTCTAGAAACTTGAGCTATGAGCCTCCTGTATTTGACTGAAGTTTTCTCTACTGTTCTCCAATGTGACATTAATCGCTTGCTTGTGTTGCTGTTCCCTGCCCAGTCGCACTCTGGCTTGTGGTTTCATCCTGTCTACGCTCCCCCCATCTTCCCCCAGCCCCCCAACACCTGCACCCCCCTACTCCCAGCACCCCCCTTACCTTGGAGTCTGAGCAGAGATTGTCATGGTCTCATTGTGCTCCCTCCAGACCCCTGATATAATTACCTTAATTCGTACGGAGGGTCAGTGACACCTCTGAAAACTGTTCTCAGAAGGCTGTGTACAGGTGACAAAACGCTTACCATAGGAATAATGTGAATATTAAGCTAATCAAAGCGTTCTCATCTAAAACCAGTGGTTAACAAGCTATTGATGTCACTTTGCTGCTTGCTCCTGCTCTGTCCCATTTGTCTACTAGTAATCTACATTTCAAATGATTACATGGGAAGCTGGAGTGGTAGTGACAAGGATAAACGAAGCTTGTTAAACTAATAGCTGCACTAATGCCCAAATATGTGAACTTCTAGTGCAATTCAGCATCAGCGCTAGCAGAGCTGTCAGCCGACTCCCCCTAGACTCGTCCAACACTCCTGCCACATGATAAATGGCCTTGTCGAGCAAATTCATCCGGGGCCCAATTAAACAGGCAGAAATGAACTAGAGCCGTCAACAAGAAAAAATTCCGCACAAAGTCAAGGAAGCTCCAAGGCGGTGAAGTCATTCTGTCAGAAAATGGCCATTTAATGCTTTGCCGAGCTCACGACAGATATGTCATCTGAGGAAGCTTTAGCGGAGTCCCTGGGTGTTTCATTTATTAATTATCGGATACAACAGGGGATTGCAGTGCTTCTCACAGGCACTGTCAAGCAGTCCCTCCTGTCAGTACCTACTCAGGCCAGCTGCAGACAAACAGAAAAAAAAAAGTTTTGTGCTGCGAAATAGAAATCTTGTGTCTGTCTTTAAGAGAAATAACGGTTAAAGTTTGGCAAATTTTTCTTCCTGCGCCTGAACGGTGCCCACCAAGCCTCGAGCCACCCCAGATCTCTTGCGTGTTCGGTGGCGAACAACAGGAGAAAGGTGTCTTGACTCCGAAATGCTTCCAGCTTTTCTTCTGGGCTGCGGTCACTGGGGTGGATGTTGGGGTAGGCTGAGGCTGCAGCCTATTCTTGTGGGCCTAGGCCCGAAGCAGCTTGTCATCAAAATGGAGCCTTTGGCCTGATTTGTTGTTCTAACGGAAAGAGGATGTGCGCAGACAGGTATCAACGTGGGGAATGGGGAAGGGGTTGGGGGAAGAAAGGGTAGCTAGGTGAAAATAAAGGGGCAAAACAATGCAGATTCTTTTTTTTCAGAAACCAGCATTCTATTAACTGCCATTAAACTCAGCTCGAAAAATTAATCCACGCATGTGAGTTGGTTAATGCCTCGAATTCTACGCTCATCTCAGTGGATTCCTCTCTTATTCTCAAATTATTTTCACTCCAAACCTGAGTGAATTATATTAAAGAAATCTGAAGCAGCTGATTGGTGATGTGTCAGTTAAATCTTTAATCCAATGGTATTGTTACAGGTTTGAGTGACATGCATCTTATGATGAGTGGAACACACGCTGCAGCATGTACAATACTTCAGTAAGTGCTGTCAACACCTGCCACTGAAAGCATTCTGAGTTTGTTTTTTTTTGTTAATCTGGTATTTCATTGGAGATTTGACAGAGAAACAATTACAAGCACAACACACATTCCTGTCAAAGGACAAACAATAAAATTAGCAGTCAGTATGCACGACAGTTTTAAAAGTGTTTCATTTGCTCAGGGGGAGGTGAATTATCACTAGAATATTAATCCAGAGACCCAAGTAATGTTCTGGGGACCTGGGTTCAAATCTTGCCACGGCAGATGGTGTGTAATTTGAATTCAATAAAAGTCTGGAATTAAGAGCCTAATGATGACCATGAATCCATTGTAAATTGTCGGAAAAACCCATCTGGTTCACTGTTATCCTTTAGGGAAGGAAACTGCCATCCTTACCCCATCTGGTCCACGTGTGATACCAGACTCATAGTGAAGAATAGGTAATAGCTGCCAGTCTCACCAGCAATAGCCAATTCATGTCAATGAATTAAAAGTTGGATATTGGGTGGAGGCATGGAGCTGGATTTTAGCAGCTGAAAATTTGACAATCCACTGCCTGGTGCTTACATAAATATATATACTTTACATAAAGTATGACCTGACTACACTCGATTTGTGATCTGATATCCTCCTGCCAATTTCTTATGATAGGCAAAATGAGCGTGTGCCAAAATCAGAGACCCATCTGCCCTTTGGAAAGAAAAATAATGAACAAACTATTCAACTTATTAAGAAAACCTGGAAATTTTTCATTTCCTACACCATTATATTTCAGGTGCAGAGGGAAATGTTGGGGGTGAACATGACTAGATATGAAGAGTCAACACAAGAGGAGATGAAAAGACTTGCAAAGTGGGAGCCATGGCTACGAGTAGCAGCAGAATCTATAGCAGAAAATTGCCATGGTTGGCTGGTAGAAGATGAGATTTAATTTGTCCCGCGTGAATTATTCTTACATGAAGGACTCTCCTTCTCAACTGCTCCCCTCGCCTGAGGTGTGGTGACCCTCAGGTTAAACCAACACCAATTGTCTCTCTCTCTCTCTCTCCCTCTCTCTCTCTAATGAGAGAGCTGCCCTATGACCTGGTAATACTATGGCAACTTTTACTTAATAGGCCCACAATTAATAAGAAAGGGAAAGGGAAGGAGGCTTTAGAATGTTGTCTGGAAACAACTTCCAGATCGCAGTCTAACCCATCTCCCACTGGACATCCCACCCTAAACACTTGATTGGGCACAGAACACGTTAAAACTGAAATGTAATATAATGGAAAGTGATGCTAGTTGCATAAATCATTCAAAATACCCTGGCCCAAATTAATCCAAAGAGGAGCTAAAGCCTTTCAAAGCCCCAATTTCCATAAACTTTCAGAGGTTTTGATCCAACTGGAAAGGAACTTGCAAAGTCGTCACCATTAAATAGGGTGTCAACTGAGCAGATTTTATCCTCATAACAGGTTCCACTAAAATGATCTCATCTGATCCTAGAAAAAATGATGGCAGGTTCATGTCCAGGTTTTAATTATGTGCGACCTTATACATACATTTGAATTTCCATTGCCAGGATTTGACAGAGGTGTCAGCCCATTGTTTAATGAAAGTTAACTTTCTATTAAGGTAGTGAGAAAGAAATTTCAGATCAATGTGTTTGACAAGCATTTCTGGAATTTTGGGATTTATGTTTCAAAGCCTTGGATAAAACCCTGAAACTCAGAACTGATCTGGGCCTCAGACTAGCCTGGGTCTAGGAACTGGGTTATTTCATAGAAACAAAGAAACAAAGGAACAAAGAAAATAGGAGCAGAAGAAGGCCATTCAGCCCCTCGGGCCTGCTCTGCTTTTCGATATGACCATGGTTGATCATCGAGCTCAATAGTCCAATCCTGTCCTCCCCCCTATATCCTTGATTCCTTTTAGACACAAAATCTATATCTATCTCCTTCTTGAAAACTTACTGCTTTGGTCTAAATCACTTTGGCAGTGAATTCCATATGCTCACTACTCTTAGAGTGAATAAATTTCTCTTCATCTCAGTCTTACCCCTTATCCTTAAACTATAGCCTCTGGTTCTGAACACCCCCACCATTGGGAACACCCTTCCTGCTCTAACCTGCCCACTCCTGTTAAAATTTTATATGTTTCTCCCCTCATTCTTCTAAACTCCAGTGAATACAATCCTAACCAACTCAATCTCTGCTCAAACGTCAGACCTGAATTCTGGAATCAATTTGGTAAACATTCGCTTCACTCCCTCTACTGCAAGAACATCTTTCCTCAGATAAGGAGATCAAAACTACACACAATATTCCAAGTGTAGCTTCACCAATGCTCTGTATAATTGCAGCAAGACATCCTTGTTCCTGTACTCAAATCCTGTCACTATGAAGGCCAAAGTATAGTTTGTCTTCTTTACTGCCTGCTGCACTCAAATGCTTACTTTCAGTGACTGGTGCATGAGGACATCCAGGTCTCATTGAACAGTCCTCTCTCTCAATTTACAGCCTTTAAATAATCTGCTTTCCTATTTTTGCTACTAAAGTGCATAACTTCTATCCACATTATACTTCATCTGCCATGCTTTTTCCCACTCGGTCAGCCTGTCCAAATCACACTGCAACATCTCTGCATCCTCCTTGCAGCTTGCTCTTCCACTTAGAATTGTGTCTTCCGCAAATTTTACATTTAGTTCCCTCATATAAATCATTAACAAATCTTGTGAATAGCTGGTACTGATCCCTATGGTACTCCATTTGTCACTGCCTGTTATTCAGAAAAAAACTCATTTATTCCCACAACACAGTGTGGAGCTGGAGGAACACAGATGCTGCCTGGTCTGCTGTGCTCCTCCAGCTCCACGCTGTGTTGTCTCTGACTCCAGCATCTGCAGTTCTTGCTACCTCTGAGCCATTTATTCCCACAATTTGTTTCCTGTCTGCAAACTGATTTTCTATCCACCTCAATACACTAGCCCCCAATCTTATGAAATTTAATTTTACATATTAATTTTGTACATTTCAAGGCATCAAAGGAACATGAGTGGGTCATTCAGCCCCTTGAGTCTTGTCCCAGGATCAGTGGGATCACTGCTGATCTTAGATCTATTTAACCATTCTAGCTCCATTTTTCACAATTTTCACATGGTTTATCTTTGTGATTTCTTTAGCTGGGGTATTTCAGATAGTCAAGGTATGTAAAGGGAATTTAGGATACATGATGGCTACAGAGGTGATTGTCCACAATATAAATACTGCATTTCGGTGAGCTAACAGGACACAATCTCTGGCTTACAATTATGTCTCCCTTCCTTCACCTTTGCTGGGTTAAAATCCTGGAACTTCCTTCCTGACATCCCATGGACATACCTACACTACATGGATTACAGAGGTTTAAGAAGACAGCTCATCACCATCTTATCAGGAACAATCAGTGTCTGTTTAACCTTCTGATGAAGCGTCTAGGCCCAAAACGTCAGCCTTCCTGCTCCTACGATGCTGCTTGGCCTGCTGTGTTCATCCAGTTCTACACCTTGTTAACTCTGTTTAACTGGTGATGTCCACATCCTGTGAAAGAACAAAAGAAACACACAAATCTGATATTGAAGTATTACCAAATGGGCTGCTTGATATAAATGTAGTATCTTGGAGCTATGCAGGAATGATTTACAGCTTGGGCGGGTGTAACAGAAATTTACTCACGGTGCAGTGCTTTAAACTATCTACTTTCTCATGCTTTTAGGAGGTTTTTTACTTTTCTCTGAGTCTGCAACCAGTGAGCATCACTAGTATACAGACTCACAAAATCAAACATAGAACAATTAAATACACAACCATTTAACTCACACGTGGAAGATGAAGAGAGCAAAATTGTTCAACCCCAGCATTTACAAATGCACTGTTAACAAGTTCAACACCTACTTTACACCCAGCATAATCTCCCTTTTCTGCTGACTTCAATGAATGATCAGAGTATATTGCATGACTGCCATCTACCAATTTCAATTCTTAGGATTTTTCATTACAATCTTCATCTGAATGGACAGCACTATTGTTTTGAAAGGAGTTTTGAAAACAATGCTGAGTAGGAGAGGTTAGGGGAGCGAATAACATAATTAAATTTGTGGCCTCATCCCCATGGGGAGATGATGGCCTAATAGTATTATCAGTGGTCTGTTAATTCAGAGACCCAGGTAATATTCTAGGGGCCTAGGTTCAAATCCTGATAATGGTAGAAATTGAGTTCAATAAACATAGAACATTACAGTGCAGTACAGGTCCTTCAGCCCTCAATGTTGTGCCGATCTGTGAAGCCCATCTAACCTAAACTATTCCATTATCATCCATATGTTTATCCAATGACCATTTAAATGCCCTTAAAGTTGGCGAGTCTACTATTTTTGCAGGCAGGGCATCCCACGCCCTTACTACTCTCTGAGTAAAGAACCTACCTCTGACATCTGTCCTATATCTATCACCCCTCAATTTAAAGCTATGTCCCCTCGTGCTAGCCATCACCATCCGAGGAAAAAGGCTCCCACTGTCCACCCTATCTAAAGATCTGGAATTAAGAGTCCAATGACAGCTGTGAATCTATTATCTATTGCTGGGGTTAAAAAAAACTATCTGGTTCACGAGCCTCCCTGAGGGAGGGAAAGTTCTGGCCTCCATGACTCCATGCTCTTAACTGCCCTCTGGGAAATTAGGGATTGGCAATAAATGCTGGCTTAGCTAGCCATACCCTCATTCCATGAATGGAAAGAAAATGAATGAAATATAATTTTCCATTTGCACTTACCTTTAGTGGGGGGCATTAAAAACACAAAAAAATGAGTTTCATCATAAGAGTCCTACCAACATGAGCTCTCTGTAATTAATTCTCTTTCAATCTTGGCTTTTGGGTGTTCCTGGTTAGATCGTTATTTATTGCCCTTTGTTAGTTGCTTCTGAGGGTGGTGCAGCTTCTGTTCAAGAGAGCTGAGGTGGTTAGTGGATCATTTTGGGGATCAGTGAAGAATCAGCCAAGTCAGTGGGAGACTTGATTTAACTACAGTCAAAAATTGGGTAAAGGCAGCCAATTTCATTCTCCAAAGATCGTTAATGAATGAGTTGAATTTTCAACAGAATCCAACAGCTTCATGATAATTGAGCAGTCAAAGCAGCAGGCAGCATCTAGCATAGCGAGGGGCTCGTTTATCGGATACCTCTAATGCTCGGAAGCCAAAGTGACTACAGTGAGAGAGCTGACTGGTTTATTTCCAGCTCAGAATTCCTTTAAATAAATGGGGATAGTGGCTTCCCATTCTGTACTGCTCATGATAAGTGGGTAGGTGAAGTAATTGGCAGTGGAAATACAGGGAAAGACAAAATAGTCAGGGCTGCTGGAGCAATGCACCCCACCTTTGAGGCCCTATCTTCTTCCTCCTTAGTTGCCTAAAATAACGTTAAACTGAAAATTGGAATAGACAAATCCCAACATTTCAGAAATCTGGTTCTGTCCCACTGAAACTCTGTTCATAAACATTTCTGCTCAGGCTTTGCCAAGGAGTAATGGTCACAGTAGAGGGACATGATAGCAATATTTTATCTCATAAGATGATGGCTTACCCCATGGACAGTGTTAAGTGTCACATCGCGTGGCTCAGGAGCCCTAGCTCAGCTCTACACACTGTGCTGCATTTGCTGCAGAGGATTGTACTGGATTGAGAAGGTGAATCATTCACAGGCCTTGTTCCTCCAGGCCGTCTTCTCAGCCAGTTAAACATTTCAATTTTGCTCACCTCTTCGAACGCCCCTGCAAACAGTCAGCCTCCAGAGGTCATCGCTGTCAGAAGTAGTATCTCAACTTGCCAGTGCCTACTTCAACCATCTTCATCTCTCACATACAGGTATTCTTGTAACGGAGGGATGGATGACTAGGAGGTAGTGACCTATTCACCCTACAGAATGTCAAGGATGGTTAAGCCAGTACGAGGTCACTGATTTGATGGAATTAGCACAGTCCAGGACGTCTGATCTGGGGAGCTCATACTGTCAAGAGATGCCAAAGATACAGCTGAGACGTTGAAGGTGAAAACTTTTCTCTTGCCAAATGTATGTTGTCCAAATCTCACCATTGTGGAGGACTGAGCTGAGTACAAAGCTTAGATGACTTGCAATTTGATATACTCAGTCATGTTGTTGTCTCCCATACTCTTGTTCTCATCTTAACAGCTGCAGTTTTTGCAATAAATGTGATTTCAGCATCAAGTGACAGATTATTGGTGATTGTGGAGCCTATGTGTGAAACTATTAACAGCTTCCAATGTCACATTGTCACTGCTGATAGATGATGATATTTCTCTGGGTGCCGATGGCTGAACGAAACTCTTTGAGTCCTGAGGCAGGGTCAACAGACCTGAAATATTAACTCTGATTTTTTCATCACAGATGCTGCCAGACCTGCTGAGCTTCCAGCAACTTCTGTTTTTGTAAACTCTTCGTAGGTCTGTGCGTTGTGTTCCTTGGTGTGGACTGTCAGTGCGGCATGGTCAATGTAGAATGATTCTCTGGTGAAGATATGGTGCACATGTGCCCTGGATCTCAGGAGTACGAGTCTGAGCAGCTTTGTGCTAATTCTGATATAGTAAGGACTTTGTCTTTTTAGTTTGTGATTTTTTTAAAATGAAACTGTGGACTGAAATGAGAAAGGGTTGTTTTTAAAACAGTATTTGAAATGGAGGCTGTATGTTCTGAATGCAAGACCCTTGATGCCCATTGTAGGCATCGTGTTTGAATAAGCAGTAATTGAAGTTTGAGTTGCAAGCAATTTGAAGCCAAGGGATGGTAATAAGAAGTTGATTCATCTATGGACTTGCAACCAGTTATCGGTGGCAGAGACCTTTTTGCCTGCCAATAACTGTGTGATTGGATTTCAGGCAACTGAACAGCAAGGAGATGGGAAACACTTACATACAGAGAGAGGAAAAAAAGTTCAGTTCTTCCCTGGTTTAGGAGTAATCTCCCTGTTCTCTACAGTCAAACTCACTGTAAACTTGAAGAAAGCCAATTTATTTCTCCTGCAATGGCTATTGCTCAGCCACCTTGCATCTCTTACAAAACAGTGGAAGCATCTGGAGAAAGATGACTGAAGCAATGCACCAACTAGCAGAAAAATCATAAAGATCATCTCAACATCAGCAAGAGGCAACAAAGACTGCTGGGATATCTTTACAGTTTTTCCCTCTGTCCATAACCTATTTTATCACGTCTGTTTGCCTGTCTGTGAGTGTGTGTAAGGTGGCATTTATAAGGAGATTAGAGTTTTAATTAGTAGTGTTATATGCTGATCGTTTGCACCTGTTTACTTGTAGTCATCGTCTAACTACAGTCTAAATAAAAAACAAGATTCTTGTTCAGTATTGAAACTTGGTCTGTGCTTTCTATCAACCTCAGTCTGAAAGTCGGGTAAATTGAGGAACTTTGCATACTTTATGAAATATGTAGCTTCAGTGATGGCTCTGGAAATAGTAGGGCTTGATTGCTGATGTGTTACTCAATCAGTTACCACTGTCTATAAACAGACACCTTCTGTTGATGTTTGGAAGGCACATAGCAGCAGTAAAGAGTAGAATATGCCAAAGAGTATCAGTGCCTGGACACTGTTTGACCTTACTGTGGACCTAAAAGAGTTCTGACATTGACCCATTATACCTGGTCTGGCTTATCATGTGGAAATCATATTAAGCACTTTCAGTGGGCAACCAATTTCCTCCAGGAGCTTAAGTAGACTGTCATTGCCCACAGGATCAATGCCTTGGGAAGATTGATGAAGACAATATGCGGTGGTCTCCTTTATTCATGCCATTTTTCTTGTAAATATTGAGCCGAGAAGATCATGTTAGTTCTGGATCTTCCAATTCTGCAACCACATTGGTAATTGTGTCGATGTGTTCAGCCTGAGTCTGCTGTCTGGCAAGGGTGACGTGGTCAAATACTTTTCTTCAGATGCTCTGTGGGGAGATGCCTCAATAGCTGTTGCAGTCATTATGATTGCCCTTGTTCTTGTACAAGGTCAAAAACATAGTCTCACACAAATCCTGGGGCACTGACGCTTCCTAGCAGCAGAGACAGAGGGGTTCATGCAGGAGTGCTGGTTCCCCAAGATTCATGTGGGGCAGTATCAGCACCTAGAGCTTTGTCCATGGCAAGTAAATGAATGGTATCACTCCACTGACATCCAGCTCTACTGTGACAGTGCAAAGATCACTTTTATTTTGGTTTAGTGAACTTAAAAGTTGGAAGAGATACTGTCTTAAACCAAAGGGCCTGGGAACAAGATGTTGCAGTTTTAAAACAAATATGTTATCAGAACTCATTGTGTTTTGCATCTCTCAAGCAGTGGGGAACAAGGCTCCATAGGTGCCCAGTGACAGATTTTTGATTGGTTTTCAACTAGGGCTTTTTCAACTATGGGCTTTCTTATTGACTGTGGTTTTCCTTATGTACATCTTAATCTAGTGTTCCACCCATCTGTCCAATCATTTATTGCAGTCATTGATGCCTTACCCTGCCTTTATTTGGAGTAGAGCTATTTTCTTTGCTGGTGGACCCATCATCTCTTTGATTCCTTCATCCGTAGTTGTAGTATTTTTTGTGTCATAGGAAATATGGATAATCAAGCAAAGTTGTACCCAGTAGTTATTGGCACACTGCCGAGCAGTCTGTTGGATTCTACTTCTAGCAACTATTCTGAGTATTTTTGCGTGGCTGACCTCAAACACAGCCGGTGTCAAATGTGATGCTTTGCATTCTTTTGGATTTAACCAGGGAGAGATGTCTGGGCAGCTCAATGTCTCTAGAAATATTGTGAGTTTCACTGGAGGGAAGTATTGTTGAAATAATCAGGGTGCATTACTGTAATAAAGGCAGAAAGTGCTAGAGAAACTCAACAGGTCTGGCAGCATTTATGGACAGAGAAACGGAGTTAACGTTCCATGTGGTGTTTTGCTGTTGTACTTTGTGTAGTTTATAAATAGTACAGGCCACTGTGAACAATGACTATTGAGGTCAGTCATAGGTTCTCAAACTTAGCAGTTGTTTTTGGAATAAATACTGTTCTTTATATCAAGCAATCATGAATTAGTTACTCGCAAATTACCCAGCACCAAATTCTCGATTGTTTGTTTAAGAGTTGCAATTGTTTCCTGTTGTGTATTGATTATAAATAAAAGACCACAGCAATCTGCATATTGTGCCATAATGGTGTGTTTCTACCTGCCCTTTACCACTTGAAGCTGTCAAAACTCTTTTTACTGAGCTAAGTTTCCATTTTCAAGCTAAAAAACATTTCTAAGAAATGCTAATTGCAGTCAATAAGTAACACAAGTTTGAAAGTTCCCTGTGGGTTAGTAAGATATGGCTTGTAACTTGTCAGCTCAGAGAGTGATAACAGGAAATGAGGAGTGCAATGTTTTTGTTCTGACTGTGTGTCTGATTTTGCTACATCCATTAAAACCATATTGTATGTCCTTATGCTTCATAGTATGCAACTCTGAGGGGACTTCCATTTTTCCTAGTCCAGGAGACTGTAAAAGTACCTGTGGGGCTTCATTTTGAGCCGGGAACTCAATGAATATAAATCTAGCTTGTCAAATTTTGTTCAGCTAAACTTGTGAAGTAAAACAAAATTACTGGAGCTTATAACGTGGTTATTGAAGAAATGTGAGTGGAGGTGGCACTGCCAAAACAGCTGGGAAACAAAATGTTTCTCTTTTACTGTAATTTTTGTACGGCTGAATAACTGACACCTTCCTCACAGCAGTTGCAGAAGTATGAGAGATACACAGCCGTCATGAACTCACTGGGAGTCATTTGATTTTGAGCTCATGATGGGGAACCTTGCCACCAACACGCGTGTTAAAAATTCAAGCAAGCAAGTGAGCGTGATTTTAGGGAAACCGGCCCTACTATTTGGAAAACATACACGAGAATTTCCACTATATCTATGTTATATGCTCTCCTGAGTATAATGGTTCATGTCACTGGACTGCTAATCCTGAATTAAATCCTGTCAAGGCAGCCTGGTAGGGATCAAATTTGATCAATAAATCTGGAATTGATAGCTAGTCTCAATGATAATTCCATAAAACTATCACTGGGTGTCATAAAAACCCATCTGGTTCACTGACATCCTTCAGGGAAGGAAATCTTTCATCCTGACGTGCTCTGACCTATGTGATTGCAGTCCCACTGCAATGTGGTTGGCTCTTACTGTACAATGACCTATGAAGCTACCCAAGGGCAATTAGGGATGGGCAACAAATGTGGCCTTGCCAATGATGCTCACAATCAACGCAAGAAGAAATATTGGGACCACAAAGTCTGAGCCACTCCTATTGTTCACAAGACTATACAGAGAATGCAAAAAGGCCATTGTGCCCATCCAACTCATCCTATTGATCAGGACTTTGAACGGTACTAACTTTGGCTATTTTCATCGCCCATCTGCTTTGGCGGCAAGATGCTCAGAACCATGAGCAGAGTAGTTAATGCTGCTCTATTCAAGACAATGTCTGAAGAAGACCTTGGCTTTGACATTAAACCTTGTGCTCCATGATGTGTGAATGAGGATTGGGGTATGAGTGGGGTGGGAAATGGGTCAGTACAAAATTAAAAATCAAGAAATGTATTGCCAACATGCTGGACATACAGCTGCCACTGTTTTACACCATCACGTTGTACAGCATATCTGTACTCCACCTTGGAGAAGTAAACACTTCATTATTTTAGTTAAGTTGGGATCTTGCAGTGAAAATTGGAACCGGATTTAAATTAATCTGTTGCTAGCTGTGTTTTCCAGGGCTCAGGAAACCTCGCAATGAATGGGAAGTGGCAGCTCCTGCTTGTCAATGCTTCTTTGAGCACTCCTCATGACTCAGGAGAGCAGGAATATTCCACCTTTGGTCCCTAATGGAAACTGCCTGGAAATGTTTCCTTACTTTGCTCTAGCAACTTTTGCTTGAGAGAATTATTGCTGTGACTGAAATAACATTCAAAGAGATGTGGGGATTAACGAGCTACTTTCATATGCTGTTCCTCCAGAATGACTTCATCAAGCAATAACGAAATACAGGAGATGGCCTTGAAGTATAATCACTCCAATGTACTTATTCCCATCAGGGACCCATCTAATTTTCAGTTCACAGTATGCAAGTACCTTACAGATTACTGCTCAAACAATTGTGTGCCTTCTAGTCCTTTATAAACTACTTTTGTAAATACATCCAAAACACCATTTGGAAGACTATGTGGACGTTGTGATGACTTTAGCTTGAAAATGGAAACTTAGCTCACTAAAAAGTGTTTTGACAGTTTCAAGTGGTAAAGGGCGGTAAGAAATACTCCATTATGGCACAATATGCAGATTGCTGTGGTCTTTTATTTATAATCAATACACAACAGGAAACAATTGCAGCCATGTTGGAGATGGTTGTATTTAAATAATTAACTATAATTCCATAAATTCTATATAATTTCTTTTTTTTTGATTGTGTCATTAATGTTCGATGGCTTATAATTCTGAGGCTGCTAAAGGCTTTAGACATTGAGAGCTGCAATGGTATCATTCAGCAACCATGGTTTTTATAATTCCACTGTTCAGAAGGTGGATCCTGCCTATTTGTTTTATTTTCCCTTTTTTACACTAAAATGAAGTTTATACTTCATATCCAAGTTTGAATTTTTAAAAATCATTTACCTTTACGATCTCAAATAATAAGGTTAGAATTTCATCCAGGTTTGTCCTGACTCTACATTGAAAATCTGGTCTCATTATTGTCAATCTTTTTCACAGCCTTTCTTGTGCCTTTATATCCTCTTTGTAACAGGCTGATCAGATCTGGACACATTACTCCAGGTGTGGTCTAGCTATAAGCTTAGCATAGACTTTCTACTTTTCAAATCTAGATTATCTTTAACATGTTGTTTTATGTTCCTTGATCATTTATTTTCATAGGCGCAGTTTGCCTTCCTAATTTTGCGTTATTTCAAGCACATTCTGTTTTTATTTCAAATTTCCAGCACCCCCTGTATTTTGTCTTGCATTTATTTCTCCTTTTTATTCTTTTCCCTAATTTTATGAAATATTTCTTCCACGAGCTCCCTTCCAGTGTTTGGCAGTCTGTAGACTAATCCAATTAGTGTGATTAATCCTTTATTATCTTATTCCATATTTTTCTTATTGAAGGCTGAGTGACTTTTTCTATTGTCATTATGTTCTCTTGAATAAATACGGTTACTCCACCTACTGTTTTCCTTTCTCTATCTTTTCTAAATGTGTTCTACCCTGCACTATTTAATTTCCAGTCCCAATTTTCTGTAGATGTTGTCACCTCCAGCTCTGCAGTGTCATTATAGACATTGTGTGTATTGCTGCAGAGAGCAGCTCCTTCCCAGGGCTGGGGACAGTGTCCCATGGAACTTCCCACACCAACCCTATAGCCACATGTTAATTCTACGGATCAGTTGCCAAATGTTAATTTCCACATGGTCCAGGCATTAATCCAAAGGTCATTCCCCATGTCACTTCCTTTCTTAATTTAATTCCTAATTCCTGATACTCTCATCAGGATCTCCTATGTGTTCCTTCCCATGTTGTTCATCTGGCATGGACTACTACAGCTGGATCGGCCCCCTCCATATCCAAATTCCTCTCCAATGCCTTGAGATAACCAGAATCTTGGCACTGGGTAAAAAAGACACTCTTTGGAACTCTTGTTTGTGCCCTCAGTGGATGCCATCTCTCCCCGTAATTATAGAATCCTCTATTGTTATCATATTTCTAATTTGCTGTTCATCCCCTTAGAGCCATAGTGCCTTGATCTGCATTGTAGCTGCTCCCCCATTCCCCTCCCACAGTCTGTCTCCTCATCCTTATGTGCAGAGACTGCAGTGTATCTGTTGGACAAGATCCTTATAACAAACTTTCCAATGGATTTGTTTCAAATCGGTATTTGCGAAAGTAAATTGTAAAAGTAAGATAATGAAATCAATTCAATAAATAATAGCCCGAGGCCAGTCACAAGGGATTAAACAAATCAACAAGATGAAAGGATATGATAACTTCCTTGACAAATTTGAAATAAAATAAATGCTTTCCTGAGAGATAATGGCCTGTTTCTTTAACAAGCTGTAGAGTGCAGTCTGCAGAACACCTCTATAGTTCATCAACTAATTTAAATTAACATGTTGGGTTTACATAAGTGCTAGAATTTTATCTTCAAAACTCTTTGTAAAACAATTTCTGTTTTGAAAAGGGCAGGCTGTAGGGGAGAGATATAAAAATGTTCCAAACCTGCTTAACCTGGAACTCAAAAATTTGTTGATACCCCAGTTTACACTGACACTGGATCAGGGTGTTTTGTGTCTCTAGGTAAAATGGTCTCTTTTAGATGACTTTGTGACTGTGCTCTGGAATGTGATATTTTCAACTGAATCCAGCTGAGACATACAGCAAAAGAAAATAAGAAATCATGGATAAAATTGGAGTAGGAATGGAATTTAGCAGTAGGGTGGGGTGGCCGGTTCTATGTATGAGGATGAAGGTAGCCTCTATGCTGCCTGTAGAAGTAAGCTGTTCCTTTACAACCTGCATAAACTACTGGAGGGTGAGCAGCTAGAGTTTGTTCTTCACATTGGCGGGTAGGAGAATCTGGCCCTCAATCGGAATTCAGGGAGCCAGGTGGAAAATTAACAGGTGGGACCTCTAAAGGAGTAATCTCTGAATTACTTCCGGTGCCCCATGAAAGTGAGTACAGAATTAGGAGGGTAAGGCAGATGAATGTGTGGCTAGAAAGATGGTGCAGGAGGGAGGGCTTTATATTCCTGGTGCTTTGGGTCAGGTTCTGGGGGAGATGGCACAATTACAGACTGATGAGTTACAGCTGAACAGAGCTGGGCAGGGCTTGTGGGACATAAGCAATACTGGAGGGTTTAAACTAACTCATCACGGGTGTGAGAAACAGGAGAAAATATTAGAAAGTTATGCCAGCAGACATGAAATGCTGGTAGAGGCAAATAGCACCAAACTAGAGAATAATAAGTTAATAGGTGGAGTTGGAGTAAGGGAGAAAGATTTACATTGTATGTATCTGAATGCATGAAGTATAGTCAATAAGATTAGGAAGTAACAGGTACAAGTATCATATGGTATTTGATGTTGTGCCAATATTGGAGATTGAGGTCAAGGAAGGGCAGGACTGGATATTCCTGATTACAAGGCGTTCAGAAAAGATCGGAAAGGAATAAAAGGGTCTTTGTGAACAAGAGCATTGTAGTACTGGAGAAAGAGGATGTTTCACAGTGTTCAGGGACGGAATTCATTTGACCGGAGCTAAGGAATAAGAAAGGTGCAATTGCATTGTTTGGTGCAATTTGTAGATCACCAGCTAGTGGGAAGGATATAGAAGTACAAATCTGCAAGGAAATTACAGAGAGATGGAAACAACATAGAGTGGTTCTAATAGAGGACTTTAATTAGCTGTATACAGACAGGGATAGTGGGAATGTAAGGGGCAGTGAGAGGGCGGTATGCCTAGATTGTATTGAAAAACATTTTCCTTGTATGCATCCAGTCCAACAAGAATAGAGGCACTGCTAGGCCTGGAACTTGGGAACAAGGTGGGCCGAGTAGATGAAGTGACATCGGGGGACCATTTAGGAAACGGTGATCATTGGCCAATCCAGGGTGAGAATAATCAATTGTCTGAAAGCTGACTTCAATGGGGCAAAATGGAACCGGACTAGGTAGACAAGAGCTAAAGTTTGGTGGAAAAAAGCTAGTTGCACTTTGTCTTTCAAAATTGAATAAGTTCATTGCTGCTTTTCAATAGACTTAGTGAACTTTATACTTCTTGGGAGAAATAAGGGAGAAACTCATCATAAGTTAACTTCTAATGTGATTTCAATCAATGTTATAATTTCCACCTTTTTGCTGCACTATTTGTGGCTGTCCCTCAGTTATCTGGGCACTGATCTCTGTAGTTCCCTTTAGCCTGTTACGTCCATCTCCCTTTCCTTCTTTCAGATGCTCCTTAAAACCTACTTCTTTGAGCAAGTTGTTGGTGCCATACCAAATTCTCTTTCTTGGCTTAGTTTTTGTTTCCGTTGGATTGCACTCCTGTGAAACACTTTGGGATATTTTAGTACATTAAAGACATCCTATCAATGGACACTCTCGTTGTTTGTCACTTTACCTACCTTGAATGTTCCACAATGAATTCAGTGAAGGTCAATTTCTTATGAGGTGTTCCTATGAAAGATCAGAGAAAGTAGATGTGCAAAATAAATAACACCTCCTATTCCTCCTAATTGTGGCACTTTATTGTATGGTGATCTGACCAAGCCTATTTCAGTAATTATCTCTACATTTGAATGTCAGCAAATAAAGGATAGACAATTATATTTAATTTATGCAAAATCCTTGAATTGCCATTAGTTTCCCAGTGTCATTTCTTCCAGCCTTGGAACACGTCAGCATCAAGTTTGGAAATACCTTCAGGATCAATCACAGTCAATCAATCTCACTGACTGGGAGCCCAGACCAAAGAACAGGGAATCAGGTTTGTGACATCTAATTAACAATCAATAATAGTGGCTTGCTGACTTTTTCCGTCCTAACCCAGAGCTCTATGTGACAAACTGCAGCCAATGACTGCATCCAACAAAGTGAAAACAATCAAGATTTCCAACGGATCTTCTGATCCATATCACTTGGAAGCTGTCATGACCTAACTAATTGTTTTAGCTTCGCCTTCAAAGGTTCCTTGTTTTGAATCCCTGAAGACAAGTTTTGTGAATAAGAATATGTTTGTAATTTTTTTCACCTTTGTCTTCAGTGGTCTGAAGAAGGGTTGCTGTATTCGAAATGTTAACTCTATTTCTCTCTCCACAGATGCTGCCAGACCTGCTGAGTTTCTCCAGCAGTTTCTGTTTCATTTAGAGATTATCAAGAGTTTGTTTTAGAATAAGCACTAAAACTGAACAATCTTACCCTGCCCATTTATGGTTTTTAAATGATTCTTGTGTAATTCGATAGGGTAGCATTTGTGGTTTACTGCAGCTGATATCACTGCACTTATAACAATACAAAACAGTGAGTTAATGTCTTGAAGACAAAAAAGACTATAGATGCTGGAAGCCAAAGTCTATAGGTGTGAGGCTGGAAAAGCACAGCAGGTCAGACAACATCTGAGGAGCAGGTAAGTCAATGTTTCAGGCTCGAAATGTTGACTTACCTGCTCCTTGACTGCTGTCTGACCTGCTGTGCTTTTTCAGCCTCATGCCTATAGACAGTGAGTTAATGCCTGCAGATAACAAATTGGTGTGATATCATAAGGAACTTACCACATAAACACAATTAATACAAATCCTCTTGACTAATCAATTGCCTGTTTCATAAGCAAGCTTTTAACAACCTCTCTCTCCAAACAGAAAACAACTACTTCAATGTCATATGACTGGCAATTCGTTATGTACAGATGCATTTCTGCAACCAATCTACTTTTGTAAACAAAAGCCTAAAAAATCGTTAGATACATTAGCACTTGCAGCTACAAGTTACCTACGTGTACATGGTCAATAAAGAAAATTATCACATATATTTCCAACAATTTGCATGCATTTCCTCAGAATCACCTATAAACTAAGAACTTGTATTAGCCACTTAGTTCCTATTTAATTTTCAAGTGTTTAATTTTAAAAAGCTCAATAATATGGTTTTAAACTTTAAATAGGATAAAAGGTTAATTTATTCCAGAACTATTGCTGTAAGTACTTAAGTAAACGTAGTAAAGTTATTAGTTAAAATGCACATACAAAAATATAAAATGAGTAAGAATAAGAATCAGATATGAAGATGAAAATGAGATCAATCTCTAATATTGCTGCAGGACTGACTTGCTTGTTGATTCTGTTTTTGAGGTAGAGATGTTGAAACTTCAAGTCAGGTTCAACAGCTGTGATGGCTTCTGTACTCAAATAGTTGGACGTTGCTCCCACAGGTGGACTCAGTAAGCAAAACAGGTCCTGGGAGGCAGTGAATGTTCATTTGATTTATTTTTATTGCTCTGGAGGTTGTGGCTTTTGATAGACTTTTCAATGCCGCAGCTATTCAGCTGGGTTTCAGCTTCCCCTATCTTTTTGTTGTGAGATGTTTTTATTTCTCCCATGGTTGTCAGTTGGTTCTCCTTCGAATGGCTGTTCTCTGTCAGCTTTAGCACAAATGACCCTAGGGTGATGGAGTCTGGAACTGGAGGGCATGGGCTTAAGGTGAGAGTGGAAAGATTTAATAAGGACCTGAGGGATGACTTTTTCACGCAGAGGGTGGTGCGTGAACGGATTGAACTGCCAGAGAAAGTGGTGGAGGCTGCTACCAATACAATATTTGAGAGGCAACTGGATGGGTATATGAATGGGAAGGATTTAGAAGGAAATGGGCCAAATGCTGGCAAATCAGACTAGGTCAGATTGGGGTTTCTGGTCAGAGCGGACGAATGGACCAAAGGATCTTTTTCCGCGCTCTATGATTCTTTGACTCCATGACTGCAAATGTTAACTTTGATGAACCATTGTTACACAAAGCAAAGTCAGTTACGCTAGAATTCTTTGTGATGTCCCTCTTCCTACTTTGCAGGTTCAATGGATAGTTCAGGATTCTTAAAACATTACTATTTGATTATCTAAACAGATCTCAGTTGCCTGGCTTCTGCTTTGGGCTTCAGTCAAATCCACAAGAGAAATCATGTATCTTTTAGGAGCTGTGTTTAAAAGCTCTTTTGTGTCCATCTTTAAAAGAAGATTATAATTTGTTACAAGATCTAATATTATAACTACATTTTTGTGATACTAACAAACAAAAATTATTCCTTGATTCTAGGCTGTCCCATTTTCTGTACATGCGTTTCATCCGTTATCATTAAAGTATTCAGACTTCTTTAATGACACACAGATCAGTTGTTGTTGGCTGTTTGTTTGGTATCTACTTATTTCTGGGATGTTGTTCCTCCTCCAGCTCCAGGAAATGCCACTCGATTTGTGTTACTGCCTCGGATACAAATACAACTGCTGGTCTTTGTTGGAAGAAGTTACTCCAGGTCCTGACTCACACTATAAAGTGACTTAATCTGTATGGGTGCTATCATCACAACTTGATTGATGTGAGTGAAATCTGATTCCTGTGTTTTTACCGAATACCACTGAACATCCTGTACAGTGAACTTGCACGCAGGATAACACTTCGATGGCAAATTATACCTTCGCGAGCTAGTTCACAAATTTCATGAATCATTGCTCAACTTTCACATTTGTTGATTGCTATAAATCTACTACAGCACTAACCTTAACAGGATAAAGTCAAAGTCCTTTATTTTTATCAGTACATAACCTACATACTTGACTTCAGGTATCTTTAGTTACATCCTTTTCTTGTTCAGCTTTAGGTTCATCTCAGTGAGCTGTCTAGAAATCACACTAGATTCTGATCATGAACTTACAATGACTTCTTCCATCTTACCTCCATGTCCAGAGGCTAAAATCTTAGCAGAGTATTCATGTCAGCTTTCACTCAGGGAACGCCACTGGCTACCGTATGACATCTGGGTTGATGCACTTCTGGAACAGTGAAAGTGCTAAAGGATGTATGCAACAACCTGCATTCCCCAAATGGTGTCCAAACGTGTTCAGAAAACCGCTGCTTTCACTCAACTTCACTTGTCAGTCCTTCACATCTGGAGCAGTAAAGATGTTTGATGTGGCAATTTGCATCAAAATGTCTTCAATGATCAACATGGGTACTTAGATCACTTCAATGCTTTATGGAGATCCTTCAGAGCTATGCATACGCTTAGATTTCCATGTCTTTTTTTCACTGCTCTTTGCTGCTGGCTCAGTTTGTAGAAGATGTCATTTTATTGATTGCTCCATCAATTCCTGTTCCTCTATCTTTCTTTCAGGTTGGATTAGAGGGAAGCTAGCACTCTCCTCAATAGATACTGAATTTTGTTCACACTCTTGTCTATTTCAATATGATATTCACCAGGAAGACATCCAAGACTTGGGAAAACATCTTTGCAATTCTGTTCAGTAGTCAATGGCCTGATGTCATGCAAAACTCTGCAAATCTCTCTGGTACTCATGGGATTACCTGTCCAAGGTTTAGACTTGTTGCAGCTGGTTGTTCTTGCTGCATGGTGGTCGGTCCCAGTCCTATGATATCAAAGGGTTCATCAGAATCATTGTCTGGCATCTCTCTATTGGTGATCTTTATTGGTTTGCTTTGTTTCTTTCCAGCAAAATACTTGCATGTAAAATGATTTGGCTTCCTGCAGTTATAGCACTTCTTTCCCCAGGCTGGACATGTTTCCTTTCATGTGGTGTCCTCTGCAGTATTTATATCCTGGACTCTGGCTTTGATCTTTCTCTTGTCTTGTGCAAACATGTCCTCCATTCTTCCTGAACTCAAATGTTAAGCACAAATGGATCACCAAGGCCTTTCTCCAGACTGGCTTTTTAGCTCCTCTGTGTCTAATGCAGCTTGCAGCACTGTTCCCCAACACTGAAAATAATGTTGCTGCTCTTACTTGTTCAGGGTTTCAGTTTCTGTGTCTATCTCATGATTTTGCCTGTGAGATGGGAAAAAGTTCCAATTCTGTTTCACAGCACTTTTCCTCTCAGCAGCAGTAGCTGTTGGTCCCTTTAAGGACAAGGAAGAGCTTAGAGGGAGGAGTCATGTGACCTACTAGTCCAACCAGGGATGAAGTGGGGATCTGTATTAGGCCTGAGGGGGAATGCCAATAGTTGAATCCAGGAGCCACATGGGGACAGTGTAATGTACTCTATAAATAAGCTGTAATAAATCATTGTTATAATAGTCAACCATAGAGCTGTGCCTGGAGTTATTACAGTAGGGACTGGAAAATTCATAGCCATACTGACTTACCATACTGAGCCATACTTACCATACTCAGCCATACTTAGTTACAGAATGCAGTTCTAATTATTCCTTATGGTTTCATGCAGTAGTTTGCTCTCTTATAGTTCTCAAAATCCACACAATTTCAGGTGCATACTTCCAACAGTATGTTCCAAGTGCATGCTGTTAATAGTTTATCTCTCTAAACAGAAAACATCTACATCCAAGGTCACATGACAATGGCAAGGTAATGTGTACAGATGAATTTTCTCAAACTTTGCCAACCAGATATCTCCCAGTGGAAACAGAACGGAAGTTAATTCTTTAATAATCTCATGTTGTTAATTTTCCTGATGCTTCCAATGAGCTTCAGCTTCATGGTGGTATTCCACCTCTGAGCCTCTGAGTTAGGTGATGGATCAAGTGCTGCTCTAGACAGTCCCTATGCATGAGGTCATAATATAGCCTCTAACACTCAATGGGATACTTCTGTCCAGTGTTTCCTTTATGTATGAATGGTCATACATCAATCTTAAAGGGACACATAATGCAACAACCTGGCTCTGCAGAAAACAGAAGTTAGAGCAACGCTTGTGCCTTGAAGATAATCCTTCCAAAAAGGTAATGTGGAATTCTGTAACTTTGGTTGTATCCTGCCTAGAAGAAGATAATCGGATGATAAAATCCATAAGGCAATCAATGGAAAACCCCCTCAACTACTCCATCCTATTAATGGGCTGAAGAGTCTCCTGTGGGAATTTTGCTAGAAACTTCCCCTACAACACTGCAATACACACGGATGACACCACAGTAATTATAGCATCCCTGTATGGACAATACAGAAAAAGAAATGAGCATCATTACAAATATGTAGCTTTGTTGTAATATTATAACATCCCCATTACTGATAAAACATGCCCTATATTCTTCTCAGGATTTGACAATAATTTGCTTTCTTACTTTCAGCTACACTCTCAAGCCCTGTACAATCCATCAGACAGTTAATGTTACTAACTGGCACATTTTAGCAAATGTCAATAGTTCATTTTTCTCCTAAATCTCACCTGTCATTGACCAAGTCTTTAATGCAGTAAAGTGTTTTTGTTTTTCAGCTTGAATGAGTGCCCATAGATTTTCTTTCATTTTAAGTTAAGGTTGAAAGTTTTTCCTACAGTTTCTGTCAGCTCTGAGTAGTCTTGCTTAATATCAGGGTACACGGCTGCTCTTGTGATTCCTACAGCAACACTCATGCACCATTCAGATTCTAATTAGAGCTTCAACTAATCAGTGGCCCACTGAAGGTCACTTACATTTGGCCATGCCCTTTAATTATAAAGTTACAGATTGTGTCTCAATAAATTATAAGGCAAGTTTGATGCCTATCTCAGAATACTGGTGAGATTTATATTTCCAAATGGGACAAATCTTGGTGCACCTTTGCCCTTGTCTTTCTACGCTCTCATGATACTGTTTTGTTCTAACTGAGACCATTAAATATAAAAATGGAAACAGGTTGACTAATACGGGTCCAATATTGCAAATCTGGAACTCTGGGTTGATCTGAAAACATGACAATTTTTTTCTCTGTTGCTGCTCGTAGAACAGAGAAAACAGAGGAGAGAAGAGTCCACTCCCTACCGGATCCCAGGAGAAGGATTTGCACACACAGGGTCTGAGTTCATCGCAGTGCTTTAAGAAATGCCTACTTCCAAGCCCACCCTCATTCCCAAATCCTTGCATTCCCTCCTCTCCAGAAATGAAGCTGTCAGACCCACCAGCAGGAACATTCTGGTTGTAACATTCCCAGCTGTTGTCAGGAGAGAGGATGAGAAATCCTCCATTTCTATAAGCACCATATGTGAAAGAGTTGGTTGGTAACTAAAAATCCAGGAAAATCCAATATCTAGCATATCCAATATCCACTCCTGAGGGTGTTGAAGTTGGGTCAGGACTGTATCTATATTGGGTTTGTTTATGCATTTGTAAAATGCCACCTATGGTTTGAATGAGAGGTGCGGAGGCAGGATGGGTAAATGTGGTTAGCCTATTTGCTCACAGGGAGGATAATTGCTGTCCTGGACTGGTTGGACCGAATGGCAGTGTGACTTTCTGGCATTTGCTTGAAGGAGTCAAGAGGAAGGGATTTCTCTGGCACTTTCTCAACACTTGTCCCACCTTTTGACTGACTTTTGTTGCAGTCAGCACAGCTTGCCACCATTTGACTAGCTGGGCACTAAGCTGAGATTGTTTACCACATCCCTGAGGTAAAAAGATGGCAAGTATGAAGTTGAGAAAGAGAATGTAGATATTCAAGAGACAATTTAATGGACCACTTCTAGTTGTAAAGTTTTCTGCCAAACTTCTCATTACCGAAAACCCTATCTCTTATATGTGTATGGTTAACGAGAAGGTTGATGAGCTGGCTGTGTTGGATCTTGCAATGTTGAGTCCCAGCCCAATTTCTCAGGATGGTCGACAATGAAAACAGTTAATGCCCTGAGATGCCCATCCTTCGTGTTGCTGTCCCTGGCTGAACTCAGAGCAGATTTTAGCTGTCACAGTTTCCAATATCCAGGCTGAAGGAGAGTGACACAAATGCCTGGTAGAACGTTGGGGCATCTCCATGGAATTTCCTGCCCCTGAGCCTCCTTGTCTTCTGTCCTCAGAAAACCTGACGTGTTTATTTTTTGATGGTTTTTTTTTTATTTTCCCATGTGCCAGACAGTGGCAGCCTCTGCAGAATATGAAGCTATCACCAGGCTTTGGCCATCAAATAAAAAAAAAATTTGCACCTTGTGATGTTCACTGTGTCAAACGTATGTCCTCTGAGCTTTCTTTGACTGAAATCTTTTCTGACCTGGTTTCATCGTTCTGAAATTCAAACAGTTAAGTTGATATTGGAGTTCGGCTATTTTATACAAGATCTTATTCATAGGACTGCGTACTATTTATGCATCATTTACAGCTAATTCTTAACCTCATAACAAATGCGTAAATTGGAGATGTGAACACTTTACATATTAAAGGCACTCACAACTGAGACAGCTAATACACTTTACCAAGGTCTAAAGGATCTGGACAGGCTGACTTTCAAGAAATCCCTCACTCTCACAATGTATTCATCTCAAAACTGTTGTAAACTTTTGCAAGCAAGATTCAACATCGAAGACATGTGGTCCTTTAAAAGATATTACCTGTGGTATAGTAAAGATGCATGGCATGTGCATTCTGTTATAGAACACTAAATGACCGCCAGCTGGAAATAAGCACATTGTAGCAACTACACATCAAGATTTTTTTCTTGCATTGTTTTGTTATTCTTTTTTGGAATAATCTCAAAAGGACTGGAAGTAAAAGCAGCCAGTTATTGATAAACCAATGTCAGGGTTTACTGCGACAAAAACAAGTACTGATAAACAAAATCTGACAACAAGCTGCATAACGAGGTATTAGGGCTGATGGCAAAATGTTAGTCATGGAGGTAGGCTTTAAGCAAAGGGTTAAAGGAAGAACAGGAGGTAAGTAAGGCAGAAAGATTGAAGGAGGAAGTTCCAGAGTGGAAGGCATAACCAACAATGGTGTAGACTAATTATAGTCAGGGATGCTCATGAAGCTAGAACTGGTAGTGGGCAGATGTATTGGAGGGTTGAGATGATTGAAGTTACAGGGTTAGAGAGGAGCAAGCTTACAGGCAGAATTGAAATCAAGGATCAGAATTTTAAAATCATGGCATTGCTTAACTGTGAGCCAATGTAAGTCGGTGCATATGAATGAATTGGACCAAGTTATGGCCAGAGTTTTAGATGAGCTTCAGAAAAACTAATGAGCGTTGTTGTGCAGATCAGCTCTGCCCATCTTTAACTACCCAGAGTGCAGTTAACAGTCAACCACATTGCTGTGGGCCTTGTATGCCAGATTAGTTTTTACTTCTGCTTACCTTCCGAGGAGAGCTCAGTCGGTAGGAAGGTGGCATCGACGGGGTCCAGAGCAGCAGTGGCTTCAGAGGCAGCTTTAGTGGCAGTAGCGTTGTGGGCCGGAGTCCTGACAGTGGCAGCAAAGTGGCTACAGACTCGGTCAACTGGTGAGCCAGGAGCAGGTCTCTAGCAGCAGTGTGGCAGTGACTGGTGAAGACTGAAGCAGGTCTCTAGTAGCAGTGTGGCAGTGACTGGTGAGCCAGGAGCAGGTCTCTAGCAGCAGTGTGGCAGTGACTAGTGAAGACTGAAGCAGGTCTCTAGCAGCAGTGTGGCAGTGACTGGTGAAGACTGAAGCAGGTCTCTAGCAGCAATGTGACAGTGACTGGTGAAGACTGAAGCAGGTCTCTAGCAGCAACGTGGCAGTGACTGGTGAAGACTGAAGCAGGTCTCTAGCAGCAGTGTGACAGTGACTGGTGAAGACTGAAGCAGATCTCTAGCAGCAGTGTGACAGTGACTGGTGAAGACTGAAGCAGGTCTCTAGCAGCAGTGTGACAGTGACTGGTGAAGACTGAAGCAGGTCTCTAGCAGTGGCATTGAGCAGGCAGCTATTGGCAGTGGTGGAAAGCTGGACTCTTAAAGTTTTTTTAATTTTCATTTTCCATTTTTAAGCTACTCAAAATGCCACCAATGCGTAGCAACAGTTTAAATTTTTCACTGTATTTTATCTTAAATACACATGACAATAAATGATTCAAAGAAATGATTCCAGGTATTTATCTAGCATACCTCAGGACTGTCTTAAACACATTTACATCCTTCCTTGAATAAGATGCCCATTACTATGGAAATTATTCCACATGTATGTGTCCTGTAAAACTGGAGTATACCCTTCCTACTTTAGTATTCAGTTCCCCTCGTGTTAAATGATAACATTCCTTTATCTTTCCAAATTACTGGTTGTACCTGCAGACTAACCTTTTGCAATCTATATATGAGGATACCCAGATCCCTCTGCATCTCAGATGTTGAAATTTTTCACTGTTTGGATAATATGCTTTGTTTTTTAAAATTTCCCATAAGTGGACAATTTCACACTTTCCCACATTATACTATATTTGCCATACCTTTTCCCACTCAATTAATCTATCTATATTTTATTGTGATCTTTTCATGTCCTTTTCACAACTTGCTTTCCTGCCTATTGTGTTGTCAGCAAATTTGGCAACTATACCTTCCATCCCTTCATCTAAGTCATTCACATAAACTGCAAACATTAAAGCTCCCAGAACCGATCCCAGTAGCACACCACTTGTTACATCTTGCCAACCTGAAAATGACCTACTTGTGCCTACTCTATGTTTCCTGTTAACCAGTGAATCTTCTGTCTATGCCAATATGCTATGCCGATGCCATAAGCTTTTATGTTTCATAATGACCTTTGATGTGACACATTATCTGTATAGTTCATTTACCGATTCCCCTTTAGCCACATCACATTAACTCCACCAAAGATTTCCAATTGATTGGTCAAACACTTTTCCTTTTCTCAAAGCTCATATTGGCTCATTCAAGGGCCCTGCTATACTTCTTTAATAATAGTTTCTAACATTTTCACTATACCAGATGTTAAGCTGACTGTCCAGTAGTTTCCCACTTTCTTCCTCCGTTCCCTTTTGAAAAAAATTTACTAACTCCCAATCTAATGGGACTGTCCATACATCAAGGGAGTTTTAGAAATGATCTCATCCATGATCACACCAGTCTTTGTCTTCTCAAGGATGAAATAGATCAGACCCAGGCACCTGTCAGTTAGTAGCTGTAGCATGTTATTCTGTACCCCTCCCCTGCAGATTGTGTTTTTCTGGAGTTCCTCCTGTACATTTCTTGATTTATTGTTGCTTCTGGAATGTTATTTGTAAATTTTACATTAAAGTCTGATGCAAAATACCTGCCCAAAATCAAGTCATTTCCTTACTTTCCATTATTCAAGTCTCACTTTCTATATGACCAATTCTCACTTTCTTAACTATTTTCTTCTTTAAATGTTTATCGAAACTTTTACCATCTGTGTTTATATTTGTTGCTAACTTTCTCTTGTATTTGTTTCCCTCTTTATTAATTTTTTTGTCACTTTTACTGTTTGCTTTATTCTGACTTGCCAGCTGTCTTTGCAAAATTATATACTTTTTCTTTTAGTTTGACATCTTTAACATTTCTACTTAACCATGGATAGCCGGTCAGTCCCTTGGAAATTTTCTTACTCATTGGAGTACATCTATTCTGTATATTCTGAAATATCTCCTCAAATGTCTGCCACAACGTTTCTAATGTCCTATCATTTAATCTAATTTAACCTAATTTGTCAATTCGCTTTAGCCTGCTCTGATTTCATGTTTTCATAAACCCCCTTAACTTAACATTTTAAAAATAGCCACAGACCTACTCCTCTCCTTCCAGCTAAATGTAAAATTGAATCATATTATAGTCATTGTTACCTAGGCATGCCTGAGCTATGAGATAGTAACTAGAAACTAATACTATCTCTTTGTACAGTACAAGGTCAAGTATAGCCTGCTCCCTGGTTGGCTCCAGAATGTGCTGTTTTAAGAAGTTATCCAACTTTGTCCATCTATTCCTGTTGATATTTAGATTAAAATCTACTGGATGTTGAACAAGCAATTTGACAGTGTGATGAAGCTGAGTGAAAGTGTGGTGAGGTATCAATCTACATGGGGAACCTAACATTGTATTTTCCAATGATGTTACTGGAGGGCAGCATCTAGATAAAAATTAAGAAGGGGGCACAAGACACAATGGTGCGGGTGTGGGAAGAGAAGCCATTGCAGGCACAGATAGTTCTCCTATAATATGATAGTTGCATTCTTGCATAACCTCACGCTATAGAAAATTGCGTTATAGAAAATCACCATGGAAAATCACGTTATAGGGAAATTGCTATAGATAGTCGCTATACCTGTACAGCAAAAAGTTCACATTATCCAAATAGCGTCCACTATTCATCAAACATGTTACAGCCAATTTGCGTTAACGAAGCACGGATTATTAGCAGAACTACCTGTAATCCCCTGCCTGTGAATGCATGGGTAAGAATCGTACCGAGTGAGTGCAGCTTCACCCAACTGGAAGTTGGGGAGGTATTGGAGTTGGTGGCATGGCCAAGCCATGTTTGAGTGCTGCATACAGATCAGGACTCTATGGAGTAACTGTTCACCATGGTCATAGTCACGTGTGTGAATTTGACACGGGCTGTTTCCTTCCTGTGCCAGGTGCAGAAACCCGATTAATGGAGGGACTTTCTGGAAAATTAGGAATACATTTAATCTGACAGTGCATGCCAAGAGTTGGATGGGGAAAAGGAGCATGGAGACAGGGCAGCAGTTTGCATGGTCACAGGAGTCAGGGTTTTTTTTTGAGGAGGAGTGATGGCAGAAGATTCTAAAGGCAATGCCCGAGGAGAGAAAACCATTAACAATGTCACCCAATGTAAGTTTGGCAAGGAAGTTGGGTGGTTTGTTGAATTTGCAATTGTTGATATTTGGGTAATTTGGAAGGATTACAGCAACCTGCTATTGAAGGGACAAATAATATACTACAACAAATTCAAACAATCTCATATGGGTAATTAAATATTTAATTGACACAAGTATAAATTGAAGGGAATATCAAAAGAAGACTTAGAGAATAGGAGAGTAAGAGCTTTATTGCTTTTCATGCAACACATAGTAGGAAAGGAATTAGAAAAGCAAATGTTACAGTGTTTTATGGTTACATCTACAGAGATTATCTTGAGGCTTCAAAATACAGTGGACAACCTCACTTGGGAAAGCTGTGCTCACCTTTGGTTTACGTACTTCCAAGGGGCAAACAAACACTGGATAGGGTACAGGGAGGGACAGCAGGAATAGGTCATGTAGACGGCAAAGAGAAAAACAAACTTAAGCTCTCACAATCCCAGATGTGATTTACAAGGAGGCTTCAGCGAGGTACATCTTTAAACTGAAATATTATTTGAAGGCGAGTCCACCCTATAGGACTGTTCCAAATTCAGGCCTGTAGTAGATAACTTCTTCGGTTCAGTGGCTTCAGTTGTTCCCTGTGGATGCTGTACTCATAAGGGATTTGGCTCTTGCCATCCTATACTCCCTTGAATGATAGCAGCAACTGTGAGCCATTTTGTTGGAACTTGCTACTGTGCCTTTCTTCAATCTTTCTGCAGGAAATTTGACATAACACAAAGTGAAGAAAAGCTTGACTTGATTCAGTTGCTTTTGTTCATCTGCCCTAATGCTTCTGTGTGTAGCTTAGTGTCATATTTTGTTTGATAATGCTCCTTTTTAAAAATCTCTCATGCGATGTGGGTGTTGTTAGGTGGGCCAGCATTTATTGCTCATCCCCAGTCACTCTTGAGAAGGTGGTGTTGAGCTGCCTTCTTAAATCACTGTACGTACACCCCACAATGCTTTTAGGAAGCAGGTTCCAGGATTTTGACCCAGCAACAGTGATGGAATGGTGATATGCTTCCATGTTAGGATGGTGAGTGGTTTGCAGGGTAACTTGCAGATTGTGGTGGTCCCATGCAGCTGTTAGCCTTGACATTCTAGGTCTAGGATTTGGAAGCTGCTGCTTAAGTTTCCTTGGTGAATTTCTGCAATGCATCTTGTAGATTGTACTCACTGTGTGTGTAGAGGTGGAGGATGTTCCTGAGTGTTGTGGCCACTCACTGGGCTAATGCGCTGGAAATGGAACCCCACTATTTCTGGAGTCCCCATAAAAGTTAAAGATTTTATAATGTATGCAAGGTTCTCTAATTTACCTGACTTCCAGACCCAGGCTGGTAGAAAGCAGGGACCAGGTTTCCATACTTAACAAGTATCAAGATTTATTACAATAATTAGAATCTAGTAACAGGTAAAAAGTTATAAACTATCAGCATATTATACTACGAATTAATTCATCCGTTTATAAACCCCCTCGTGGACAAACGAACGGAAAAACTGGAAAGACAGTTTGATCATTTTTGCTCCCAGGTTCTGTTGTTGAAATGACCTTTATGACTGTTCAGTTGGCCAGCACATTGCCTCATTTGTCTTTCTTCAGATGCTTCCATTTATTGGTAAGAGTCACAAGGTGGTTGGGACTCACAAAAGTTCTCTGACTTGTCAGTTAATAAACTCAGCTTACAACAACTGTTCTAGGAAAGATAAACCCGCTTGCTCCAGTTTTGTAGGGAGCTTTGACTATAGAAAACAGAGAGATGCTCTTGAACTGGGGACAGTCCTTGGAAATTGAGATGGGCCCCAGTTCTCAAGAATTGGGACAGTCTCCTTGCTAAGGCAGTGGCCGGAGTTTTGGCGGCAATGAGGTGACTTTGGCAGGGGCAGTGTTCTGAATTTGGTTCGCGATGGAGATGACTGTTTCAGTGTGCTTCCTCCTTGCTGTTGTGGTCTCAGGGACAGCTTTGACGGATGTGAAGTATGGTGGTGTCCCATTGCCACATATGAAATCAAGAAGCTGTGGTTGGAACAAAAAATAAAATTTGCCTTAATTTTATATGCATTTTTTTTCTTTTTTTATAATTTATATAATTAAAATGGTGCTGGATTAATTATAATGACATATTTATTTTACTATATTTTCATAAATATACATAATAATAAATTACTATGCTATACTTCTCTTTCTGTAACTTGTTCCAAGCTCCAGGTTGTTCAGTTACCTGTGATCCAATCACACAATTGTTGGGAGGCAAAAAGGTCTCTGCCATTGATAACTGGTCACTAGTCCATAGACCAATCAACTTTTTATTGCCAACAAATGTTACAACTGTACACCATCTTGGCTTCAAATTGTTTCTAACTCGAACTTGAATTACTGCCTGTTAAAGCAGTTGTTTACATGATGCCTGGATTAGTTTTATTCACTCACGAAATGTGGGCATTGTTGGCTGGGCCAGCAATTATTGCCTGAGCCTAGTTCCCCTTGAGAAGGTGGTGGTGAGCTATCTTTTTGAACTGCTGCAGTCTATATCCTGCGATTTGACTACAATACCCTTAGGGAGGAAATTTCATGACTTTGACCCAGTGACAGTGAAGGAACGGTGATATATTTCCAAGTCAGGATTGTAAGTGGCTTGGAGGGGAAATTGCAGGTGGTCCCATGTATCTGCTACTCTTGTCCTTCTAGATGGAAGTGTCATGATGTGGAAGTTACTGTCTATGGAGCTTTGGCATGGGCGTCTGGTCACTTGCTTTTCAAAACTGCAGTCACTCTTTCAAACATTTGAAAACAACTTTTTCTCATTTTATTCCACAGTCTTTTAAAAACACAAAATAAGAAGACACAGTCCTTACACTGTTGTTGGAGCTGCACTCATCCAGACAAGTGAGGAGTATTCCATTACACTCCTGACTTGTTCCCTGTCAATGGGGTACAGGCTTTGGGGAGTCAGGAGGTGAGTTACCCCCTGCAGGATGTTAATGTTACAAACACTTTACTATGTTATAGGTGCTGTATACATGCAAGTGGTTTTTGTTAGCCAGCAAAGGATAAAATCCTATAAATAAAACTAGTGTACGAGGACTTAAGAAATGAGTTGTGGACAGATTCTGGCCAAATGATGTCTTAATGTTGAGCAACTTCACAATTGGAGGAGATGAATTTAAGGTTGACGCTAAGGTTCCACCTCCTCCTTTAATACATGCAGCGTATAGCACTCCTACTGGTGAATTTGTAGAACTGCAACCTCAGAACGTCTTATAAAATTAAGCCAGATGCTGATTTCTTTTGCTAGGCGGAAGCAGGGATTCATAATGATAAGATATTTAAGAAAAGCAAACCCAGAAAAAAAGTATTCCACCTAGATTTAAGGAGTAATTTCATCAGAAGTTTTTTGAACAGTCTGCAGATTACCAAGTCTTACATTCTGAAGTTGTTTTATAGCATAAGCTCATGTCTCACTGTTGCCCGGCACAGATTTTTTAAAATTCCCTAATGGAAAGTAGGTATTCATGCCTGGCCACTGTTCCTAGCTTCCCTTGAACTGAGGGGCTTGCTAGGCTATTTTAAAGTAAACCACATTGCTGTGGACCTGGAGTCACATGTAAGCCAGACCAGGTGAGGATAGCAGATTCCCTTCCCTGAATTCCACCATCTGTCATGGTAGGATTTGAAACCAGGTCCCTAGAATATTAGCTGTGATTCTGGATTAATAATGTAGCGATAATACCACTAAGACATTGCCTCCACTATCAATGATTAACAAGAGTTTTTCAGAGCTGACTGATGTTCCTTCCATAAATGATGGTTACTCTGAGGATCTATTTGCACATACTGGAGATATCCTGCAGTTTGAATTGTAGATTTGATTAATTGTATAGGAAAGCAATCCTTTTACATTGTATATGAATATCTTCCAATAGCATTGATCTTGACATCAGAATCAACATAATAAATGTCATTTTTTATGTAACTACACAATCAAACATTCAAATGTGCAGAAACACACACACATAGACATGTATGTCTGTGCTTTCAGGGATGTAAAATTCCAACAGGAACAAGACAGGCTAAAGGGAGGAAGTGTGTTCTCGATGGCCAGGGAGTCCAGGAAGAGGGGTCGAAGAGTAGTGGGTAGGCCGTTTAGGACTGATATGAGAAATTTCTTCAGCCAGAGAATGGCAAGACTTTGGAACACATGGCCACAGAAAGCAGTTGAGGCCAAAACATTGAATGTTTTTGAAGGGCTGAGTGGCCTACTCCAGCTCCTAAGTTCCAAGTTTCTATATGTGCAAATACACACACTTCTGCCCACATGGCCTTGAGAAAGTAGTGGTGAGCTGTCTTCTTGAACCACTCCAATTCAGGAAGAGAGTTCCAGCATTTTGCCTGAGCAATAATGAAGTATCAATGATATAGTTCTGCATCAGGATGGTGTGCTATTTGCAGGGCTACTTGCAGACATTTGTCTCCTGCCCTTGTTTTTCTACATGGTAGGCGTTGTGGGTTTGGAGGGTTCTGTTAGTGGAGTTGTGATGAGTTATTGCAGTGCAACTCGTACAATGGCACTATTACCCATATGAGTCAGTGGTGAAAGGAATGAATATTGAAGGTGATGGTGGGAGTGCCAATCAAACAGGCTGTTTTATCCTGGGTGTCGTCAAGATTTTGAGTGTTGTTGGAACTGCACCCATCCAGACAAGTCGGGAGTGTTCTATAATGGGATCTCCAGAAGTGGCTGGTAATGGTCATGCGAAACATTGACCAAGGGAGGTGAGCAGTTGTAAGGGACCTCCCCCAACAGCTGGAAATGGTGAGGAAAGAGAGTTGGAGCAGTGGACTGGACTCTGACTGGAAACGAGAGAGTGTCTTTGATAGAGAGAGGGCTGATGGGAAGGGAGGGCAGAAACACAAAAGAATTCCTCGGCCCAATGTAACCTACGTGGTGTAAGTAGTGTATGTAGCTCTTGTTTCATCTTAATTTCTTTTCCTGTTTGTATTGATTTGCAACCAGTGGAATAAAGAGTCCCTGCTTCATGAGCCTTGGGTCCTACATGTGTTCAAATCTTATGTTAGAATTCCATCACTTGTGTCTTGTAGATGATGGATAGGCTTATACATATGCACTACTCACATGTTTATGAAAGAATCAGGTAGGGAAAGAAATGTTTCAAGATTTGAAATCATGTGAGTTGCTTTTTGTTTCCCTTTCTGTAATGGACAATATTAATAAGTTTGGTTGTATTTTGAGTGGTTGATCCAACATAAGCAGCTTATTACCCTGCGTTGAGGCAAAATCTAGTCCTAGGTTTTCAACAGTGGGTTAGTAGGTGTGTTCACGAAGTCTGGGTCTGCTCCGCATTGTAGTTGAAACTGCTCATATGATCAAGAAGAAGGTTTGCAATTTTACGAGGAATATTGAGCACAGAAAGCTAAGGGTATCCAGCATTATAGGCTGATGCAGTGCAGAAACAGATGACCCAAGGTGTGTGCAAGAGTTCTCCTTTTGAGACCCATCATTTAACCCCATTCTCCTGTTTGCTCCTCATAACCATCTCTATTCTTACTTATTAAACAATTCTCCCATTGAAGAATTTATATCTCTGCTTTGACAGTGCCTCCAAAAATGTGTTTACAATGTTGCTGTACACAGTGACGAGTGGGATTGGTCCCTCTGTGCAGTACCTTCACCCACTGTCACTAACTGTGATTCTGTGTCACTAACACCACCCATCCTTTCCTCAGTGTCAATGTCATGTTTGACCTCTGCCTGCAGCAAGCCTCAGGCAGGCTATTTTTTTTTTCCCATTCCTCTCACATTGGTTCTGGAAGCTGGATCTTACGGATCTCAGCACAGAAGACAAACTAGTCCTTGGGGGATAGTAATCAGCTCGCTTTCAGTTTTCCCTTTTTACTCACTGTTGCTTCAGCAACCAGAGAGAAGCAGCAGATAGAAACTGATCGCACAAACCGCCACGGTCACTTTCACTTCCTCGACACCTGTGACAAACCGTTTGCAGCAAAGCACTTCAGCTGTGAGTTTTGTTGCTTTAGGATTAAAAATAAATATATAAAGAAAAACAGCTAGATCCCCAAGAGTGTTAACAAAGCAGTAATTCCAACTCAGTGATCAGAGAAGAGATAAAACACTTTGAAACTTCTCTTTTGCAGTTCAGATTATTCATTGGTAAACAGTTCAATTCCATTTTTATGTTTACTTATTTTGCATTGTTTGGGGGGAGGGTGTGCTATATTGATTTTGCTGGTGTTAATAGCCAAGCTTGGAATTGTCAAATGAGGGGCCAATTTCACCATTTCAGCCCTTAATGTCTTCAGTGTCTGCCTGCCTGCTTTTCTGACCATTTCACTGAAGTGGTCATTGTTATTGGTGTATCTTGTCCTTAAGATAGGCCATTCAGCCCATCAAGTCCACACTGACTCTCTGAAGAGCATCCCACCCACGCCCACCTCTTTTACCCTATCTCTGCAATATACCATGGTTAATCCACCCAGCTTGCACATCCTTGGACACAATGGACAATTTAGCACAACCAGTCCACCTACCCTGCACATCTTTGGACTGTGGGAGGAAACCAGAGGACCCGGAGGAAACCCAAGCAGACACAGGGAGAATGTGCAAACTCCACACAGCCGGTCACTTAAGGGTAGATTCAAACCTAGGACCCTGATGCTGTAAGGCAGTAGTGCTGACCACCCATCCACCGTGCCTTCATGTGGCCTGTGTACACAATGTTGCAATGTTGACTGCCAATGTGTCTGATATGAGTTTACAAGCTGCACACACAGAAATTAAGTTAACATTTTGGGCCCAAAGTCTGTTCTTTGGAACCAAACAAGCTCTGAAGACTGTTGTATCGGACTTGAAAACGTTAACTCTGTTTTTCCTCCACAGATGCTGCCAGACCTGCTGAGTTTCTCCAGCACTCTCTATTTCTATTTCCAATTTCTGCAGTATTTTGCTTTAATTTTGATTTTACACCCAGAAATTAGTTGGTTCACGGCAGCATCTGCTTTATACCTTGTATTTGTTTTACTGCTTTACGCAAACTGACCCATGGACCAGTGACTGATTATTAGACCATGTCGTTAACATGACATAGTGAATAACGGTGGAAAAGTCACGCTGATGAAGCCCCTATCATGGTTGAATAGGCAGCAAGAAAGTTAACCAGCAGACAAAACACATGGCTGACAGTCTTGAGTCATGCTAAAGTGCAAGACACAGCCGTAAATATCTTTGTTTTATTACAGAGTTGGAAAGTGTTGAAAACACAGCTTGCTGGTAAGTAGAAAAATCTCTATCGAGAGGCTGGTTTAATTTCATTGAGAAAGGCAAGTGATCAAGGTGTGTGCCAGACTGATAACAAACAAAGTCAGGCCAAAGGCATAAAGTCAGAATGTGCACAAAATTCCTGACTTTAGATTGGATGCAGCAGCCCTCTTGACCGTACTTAAAATGGTTCAACAACACCCAGAGCTACAATCTCTAGATTTCAATGTGTCTGATGCAAGAAAGCAAACCATTGATACTTGTTTAGCATTTGGTAAAGACAGATCTAACATGTCTGGATCAACAGCTGAAAAGGTAAGAAGATTCCCAAAAGATATGAGCCACCTTAGGAGACCATTCAGGTTCAGATTAGACATCCATATTCATTGATCGGAATTGATGTCATTTAGACAGAAGCCTAAAGAGTCCATAGTCCACTTTATGAGCAGATGCTGAGCAAAGGACTCATTATGTGATTTTTTCAGATAAGGAGCTATCCAACAGAATTATTGAGTTGGACATCACAGCCAACCCATTGCAAGTTTCCAGAAAAATTCACTAAACAAGTCAAAGGTTCATAGTGTCTTAGAGCTACTGGATGACAGACGCTAGTATTGAAGCAAACATTGTAGGTCTACGAAGCTTGCAAGCCCTAAATACAAGCTCGACAGTTGACACAATCACTAGAACACCCAAACATAGCAAGGAATGTGAAATGTGTGGCCTTCTGCATGCACCAAGCAAATGCCCAGTTTTCGATCAATTTTGCAAGGCATGTGGCATGTGATATTGACAGATGCTAGGAACTACAGCAAAGGCTGGTGTAGCTACAGTGAGCCATCACTAACCCAAACAGACAGCGCACAAGGAGCAAAAACAGAAATTGCTGGTGAAACTCAGCAGGTCTGGCCGTATCTGTGGAGAGAAAGCAGAGTTAACGTTTTGAATTCAGTGCCCTTCTTCAGAACAATCTGAACGGTCATGAAAGTGTTTGCAAAAATTCAAATTATCTGCACTCTCAGAAAATTGGTGACTATTTATTATTGGCTAAGATTGACATAGGATGGTGACAATATTCTATGCTGCAAATTCTAAATCAAACATAACCACAGGCATAGGAAGCCATGGCAAAGCTTACAAATGTAAAACTTTTGGCGTGCAACGGTTCATCAATTTCACATATAGGATCAATTTACCAAGAGTGCAAATCCAAGCAAGATCTGCATTTTGCAATGCTACATTTGAGAGCAGCACCTCTGAGTACAATCATTTCATCACGAGTAGAATTCAGTGTTCAGACCAGAGTGTATCAATTTACTTTACCATACCCCAAACACTCCATTGGAAATTCAGAAGGAGATTGTAAAACAGCAAGAGAATACCAACTTCCATGGCACAAATGCATAGTTACCAACATTGCATCTGGGGTAAGAGCTTCACATTCAGGATCCCATACAAGGTACACGACAACCAGCTGAGGGGCCAAGAATGTGGGCTGAACTGGGATCCTTTGCAGCCCATGTGCATTATGTGGCAATGCTGAGAAAGCATGAAACAGGCTGAGGGGCAACCTTATAGAGGTTTATAAAATCATGAGGGGCATTGACAGGGTGAATAGTCAAAGTCTTTTTCTCAGGGTAGGGAGTCCAAGACGAGAGGGCATAGGATTAAGGTGAGAGGGGAAAGATTTAAAAGGGATTTGATGGGCAACTTTTTCATGCAGAGGGTGATGTGTGAATGGATTGAGCTGCCAGAGGAGGTGGTGGAGGCTTGAACAATTACAACATTTAAAAGGCATCTGGATGGGTATATGAATAGGAAGGGTTTTGAGGGAAATGCTGGCAAATAGGACATCTGGTCAGCACAGACAAGTTGGACCAAAGGGTCTGTTTCCATGTTGTATAACTCCATGACTCTATGAAGGATAAGTCAGATCAGTTCCAAGTTTTACATCTGTCTAATAGTCCTGTTGCACTGTGGACAAGGCCCTGAAGCCAAACAGGAACAAAAGGCAATATCACCAATGACTGGACAGCCAACATCACCTCCAGACAAGGTCACCACCATGAGGTCTGGATGTATTAGCAAATTACTTATATATTATGAAGACTCATAGGCTCACTTGTTCTTGTAAATAGTTAAGCTTCCTTTCAAAACAGAATGGGATGTTGTTTGTCTCCCTTACTTTTAAAATCATTTACCTTTAAATACTTGTACGTTGTTGTGACGATACCTGCTAATTTGTCTGTTTTGAGTTTTCTAGCTGCAAACACACAGAAACCAGTTGGTTTGATATACTACCTTCTTTATAACATGTAAGGTGTTTTACTATTTTAAATAAACTAACCCATGGAATTAATCAGCCTATGATGGGCAATAGGTTATTAAATAATTATCATTAACATATCAGTCACAGCACAGATATACCCAGAGATCCCGTCTAAACTATATCATTGGCAATGAATTTTACTCATACCAAATAGAACTGTCAACTCGATTCGCAAGGACCTGCCTTAATGATGATGCTGATTTAAAGGAAGAAGCTGTTAAATTTCCCAGATAAAAACTTTACTATTCTATATCTTGTTTTGTTTTGTTTTGTGAAGTTGCCCCCTGCTTTACCATCTGCTTCTGATTGAACTTTTATGGGAATATTATTCAGTCCCTTCTTTTCACACTGGACACAATAAATTTCTCATTGGGGAGACACCTCTATTTGCCATATTTGAAGAAAAGAAGGAACAACAAGGAGCTGGGTGAGGTTCTTGTTTAGGTCATGGTGCAATATGCTGGCAGAGATGCTACTACCTGTATTTAGCAATAAGACCACTACCTGAAGAGGTTCCATCGAGGTTTCATCGACAGGATGTGCAGTTCATATTCCTGTTGACAGGCTGAGCACAAGGTGGAACAGAGGAAAGAAAATTACACAGGGTCCTGAAGAGGTTCCATTGAGCTGCTGGCAAATGTGTAGTCCACCTCTACTGAAGGCATCACTGTCTCCCCATGGGTGCGAACATCAACTGAATAGAGCAGTGCAATAATGTCTATTTTAAGGAGCCTGAAGGATACAAGGAGTTGCTAACAGTCACACGACCATGAATACTCCCTTCTTTAATAGTGAGACAGATATCAAAAGTAATAAGATGAACTTGCATCTAATTGCAACCAGTAGGACAGGACTTTGCAAGGAAATGTTTGCCTCCTTTATACCTGCCATGCTTGATTTCAGGGAATTCCACAGTTCAGCTGTCCACTGACTGTACGGTGATATATGTCATTGCCACAATACTTTTCCAGGAGCTTGGCTGAGCAGAACCAAAATGAGTCTCATTCATCCACCAGAGCAATCATCAGCCACATCTGAGTTATACTGAGCGTGAGAGTGAAATAAAGTTACATTTATATGGAACCTTTCATGACCTCAGAATGTCGCAAAGCACTTTATAAACAATGTTGCGCTTTTGAAATGTAATTTTTGTAACATCATGGAGGCACTTGACAGCTAATTTGTGCACAGCTTTGTCCCATAAACAGCATTGAGATGTTGGCATCTCATCTAGAATAAAAAAGCCTGCAAATCTGAGTGACATTTGCCCACACATTTATCTTTGTACTGGTGGAATATAACTCTGATTTAGTGGGAAGTTGCATTTAAGAGTGCTCAGTCAGTCCATGTGTCTCCCGGACGTGTTATTAAGTTAGTATTGAAACCAGTAATCTGTGATAATATTAATAAGGATCGATTTGAATTGTTTCTGCTAGAAAGAAACAGCAAGGCAGCAGATGAGGACCCTGTGTAATTTTCTTTCCTCTGTTCCACCTTGTGCTCAGCCTGTCAATAGGAGTATGAACCGCACATCCTGTCGATGAATTTTAATAATTGTTGCCCCAAAATTCAATGATTCCTGCTGGAACTCTGCAATCATTCCATTCTCCTTAACATAATTTCAGTTGTCCATGGTCACTCAGGAAATCTAATGCAGTCAAAGCCCAGATGGTCCAGTGACGCAGGATCCTCTGATCTGAACGCAGATGTTGCCATTTTGTTTATTACTGCAGAAATTTTCATCTAACTGTTGTTTTCAATCCTAATACATAGAGTTAAAAGATGGTGTCCAAAGCATTGTCAAAAATATTTTGACTGATTCAGTTGATTGAAGTTTTTTTGTTAACTTTACAGATGTTTAAAATCTACATTTAGAAGATCCTACTTGGTAATTGCTGCTTTCCCATTTCCATTGGCATAGGGCTAAATTCTCGAGTTGTGATCTGTTGAGAGTTTTATGAATCTAACAGTTAAGTTAATCAGGGGCATGGATAAAGGCTGGATGAGGCACTGTATGGATGTTTAACTTAATTTATAAATTAGCAGGTTTATCATGTATATTAGAGTGAGTCAGAGGATCAGGATGGTTGCAGAAGCCCATTGATGGAATTTAAAAAGAAATGTGTTAGTGATATGCTTGGTGAAAATGAAGAAAGTATCTTGATTTTTTTTGGAGAATTTAGGAAGATTCGAAATCCTTGTGTTACAGCCACATGCTGGATGCAATATTTCAAATGAGGAGCTGGTAAGTCAGAGTTTATATTGTTGTATGAAGGCGGGCTCATGTTTGGGGAAGCTTGGAATTCAGGTCCATCACCAGTACAAGGTTTTATAAGGTGCTTGGTTAAGATGTGCTTCTTCAGGTGCCATGTGGGAACCTGAGGCCCAACTCGCTCCCAGTCAACCTGATATCATTGGCACTGTACTAAGCCAGGAGTTGACCTGGGTTTAATTAAGTGAGGCCTGAAAGTTAGTGTAGTTGGATCTCAGTTCATTCCATTGGTACCAGGCTTGCCTCTTGCTCCCAGTTGAAAGCAGAGCTGATGACAAAGACATTTATAGGGAGCATCCACTCAAGTTTGTTTTATTTTCGTTTTTATCGTGTAGAATTGATGTCACACCAGAGTGATATTTCCATTTTGAGGGTAAGCCAGAGTTATACCTGCAAAAAAAGACTGGTGTAAGGATATTTGAGAAACAAGGTTTACTCCTTTTTCTGTGGAACAAAAACCTTTTGTGTTCTGCTGACAGAATTGAAAGTTGTCCCATTAAAATATTTTCAGTGTTTTGCAATGCAGATGCTAGCACATTGTGCACCAGGGGAAAGTGCTGCCTCTCTAATTCTGACTGTGTACAGCTTTTCCCCCTCTCAGACATTGCCATCAACGTCTCCCGATCAGTAGCAATTAGAGTAAATGGATTCGTCTGTAGGCTTGAGAAGCACGGGATAAAGGTGACAATATAATTAAGGTTTTTAATTCTATGCCTGAATAGTTAAGTCCAGAATTCCTGATAATTAGCTGGCAATAATGAAAAATCTTTAGTTGCCATTTTCACTCTTTGTTTCCAGTAACTGTTCATCTCAGCTGTCTACATTTGTCCTTTGATCTGAGTTCTGTCCGCTAGTTTGGTGTCAATTAATTTACCGCTGGCAATTGAGACAGAGGAATGACATTCACTGTGCAGTTAAATTAAAATAAATGAATGCCTCGTGTTTACATTGCAATTTCACTGGTTCATGACAGAATTGCAGATGGTGTAAAACTGAGCTTTGATGTACAAATAGTTTCTGAATATGAGTTTACTGTTTTCATCTCTTTAAAAGACAGCATTTTCAAACACTTCCTTTTATCAACAAAAAGAAATCTGGTTTGAACTAAAGTCAAATGGAGTCTAATACCACTCTTTGAAATGACTTGGCACTAAGCGACTCTTGTGTGAAATGATATCCCTACCAGCTTTGAGGCTGCTTAGTTTGAGGTCTGAGTTCAATTGTTTTATTTAATACTTTATTGCTACTTACTCTGGGCCACCTCTACAAATCACCCATTTTTGCGATAATGTATTTTTGTTTCTTTGAAGGCATGTGGCAACTGTTCGGAATTAGGATATTGACAGTGTGTGGTTTTACAATGAGCTTGTTGACAAATTGGCAATTTGAACAGGCTGACAATAATGCTGACAATAGCAGTTGTGGCAGCTTTGAGTCTATGTTGCTGTCAATTTCCAAAATCAGTTAAAGTAAATGTATCTGCTCAGGAGGAGGCAGAGGAGTATTATTTTGTTTTGCCCTTTTCACATTTGCCTGCACAACACTTCAAATAATATTTTATTGGCTGCAAAGGTCTGACAACATATAAATGCAATTTCGTTCTTCCTTTACTATGTACACTCACCTGTACTAGTTGTTTCTGCTTCAACATTGAGCTCAGTCTAAAGTTCCTTCATTCCCATTCAATTAGTGCTATCCCTCAGCAATACTCACAGGCAATTCCCTCTATCACACCTCACTGGGCCAACTCACATATGCACACTGTATACTGAGATTATAGTGATTTGAATGGTATTCTGGACATGGCAATCGATTCTAGATCAATTGTTAATCTTAAATCTGAGATTGACTAATTAATGTTAACTGATTGCATTAAAAGATATGCGGCAAATGGGTAGATTTACATAGATCTCATTGAATTGTGGAACAAGCTCTAGAAAGTAAAAGGCTGCCTCCAGTTCCTATATTTTATGTTTAAAGTCAGAACAGCAAAAACAGCTACTCTCCATTTATGTTTATCTGTGCTGTCGAGAGAGAGGAGACAGAGAGAGAAACAGTTGCTGGGGGTTGTATCTCAAATTTTATCTCAGACTGTGCAGTCAAAATCCACAAATAAGGCCCGACTTTAGTTAGCCTACACAGAAAAAAGCTGTCTACTCACTAGGCTATGTGATTTTTGCACTGACAACTAAATCAATTGCTCTAAAAGCTGTCAGCTGCCCCTTGTCCTAATTTGCAGTGCTATTGGAAGACCTTTGATCAAAAAACAATTTTACAGCAGCTAACTTTTTAACTATTAATAATTATTTCACGTTCTTAAATTTTAAATGGACCAAAGCATCCAGTCCATATTATTAGTTCAACTCATTCTTTTCAAGACTCAAGCATCACCTTTGTATGTAACCCTCATACATTGAGAATCCTTACAGGCAATTGTCTACAGGGTTTAGTTTAGTAACAGTCATTCTATAAGTAAATTCCTGGGAATAATTATATTTCTGTCCTAATAGACATCTAACCTTCTGACAGTTATTAAATAAATATTTAATTGAGTTATTGAGCTAAATCATTAAATACTGACCAGATTTCATAGAAGCATAATTTACTGACTGACATGCCTTCAACATATAAATAATGTTTGACATTTCTGATCCCTCAGAGCAACTAGTTATTAAATAAGTAGGCACAAAAATAACAACAGGCTTTGTTAATAAATGGAGAGTCTTGAGGCCAATTGTTAATCAGTGTATAAGAGAATACTGATGAATTCCAAAATTAAATATGTGGATACGCTTTAATCACTAGATCACTGGACAAATTAAGCAAATTGCCACTTGTCTTGGTTTCGTAATTTGTTCTTCACAGTGCAAGCCTCAATCTATTCTTTTTCTTTCTTGAATAATATTAATCAGTATACATTCTTGCTCAGTTCCTTTCAAACAGCTTCCAACGACTTCCATCGTTCTTCCACTTACTTCCGACCTACTCCTGTTTTCTGCCTGTGTCATTGTAACCTACAGAGAAACATTGTTGCCCTTAATCTGTTCCTGCATCAATATCTCACCTTTGCTACATGCATCCAGTTTCTGGGACCAGCCTTGCCCACTTGCTCTTCTATTCCCAGAGATACAGATGGTTGTTGCAACATGCCATCTCCCATCATCCTCTGAATGAAAATATATCCTCTGGACCATCTTCTTAACTGCACATCATCTTCTGAAACTGCTCTCCGCTGTCTCCTTCATCCTTAACTGACCAACTTGAATGTGAGGAGCTCATGAACTTTGTTGCCTCTAAGATTGAGAATATCATTTAGTTCCGCTAGCTACCTTTCCCCCTTTCTCTAGCCCACTGTCTTTACAGCATCTTCTCCCACTGTCCTAGCAGCGAACATGCAGCTTTCTCTTGTTTCTCTCCTATCACGTCCCTTATGCCCCCTCTCAGCTCACCCTATCCATGTGTCATGATCCCTGTTGAGGCTGAAGGGGTTAAATAGCTAACAATGAAAATTTTAGAAATAGCAAAGCTGGTGGGAGACACAGATGTACAAAGAATAGATAATAAACAAGACATACAGGCAGTCAAGGGTGGTAAAGTCGAAGCCACATTATCAGCAGGATAGTGTCGGCTTTGGTCAATACAGACAATACTTATGAAAGACTGTGGGAAAAGTAGCAGGCACCTGGGCAGAGAAGTATGAGAATTGCAAAATGGATGTTGTAATGTTTTCCACAAACATTGGATTTATTTGTAAACCCATCAGAGTGAATTTTACACTTCACGCTGGTAAATTTGCCTCTCCCTGCACATACGTGAAATAAATGTTCAGTACTTGCTTCCTGAAGTCATCCATCGATTTGTCAAGTTATCTATACCAAAAACCATCAAAGCAAAAGATCTGAAAGGTGCCAACAGAGAAACCAATGGACAAGGTTCCACCTTTTATAACTTCTGTATTAACACTCAAATCAAAATCAACATGAATGAATAAACAAATAGTGGTCAATATAAACTATGTTACATAGTGAATAGTAGATGCAGCAAAAGTAGATCTGAGGAATTTACTAGGCAGTCTGCTTAGTACATATGACACTCATTTCAGTCATAAATTCTTTCAAAATTCTCAAATTCCATGGGTAGAATTCCAGTTCCTTTGTTTCGAGGTTGTAGTTCCTAATCCTTACCCATGTTCAACTCCCACTAACCCATTATGTAGATGCAGTCTTCACCAAAAAGATACACGTCTGTAGAAACTCCCGCTTGGATCTGCTCACAGTTGTCATAATGAAGTTTAATTTTAATTCTGTTTTTAACAAATCTGGAAATTAGAAGCATAGCTCTGATGTTCCCAGTCTCACAGAAGTCGATATAGAGGTGGAGCTGGGATTAAAATCCAGAAAGAGTGCCTCACTGTGGATATCTGAGCAATCTTGCTGGAGGCTGGGTGAGTGTGGCAGAGGGTGATCAGGCCCATTATTGGTCATTCAGGGTAAGATACCATCACCACCATCTTCCTGATGGTGGCCTGCCCTCCCCACCCTCCCAATCCTTCCCCCTTCCTCACCCCCACCCTCACCCACCGCTGACACCAGAACGTGGAGGTTAATTAGTGGCAACTTCCTCTCCATCAGTCCAATACAGGGCAGCAGGAAGGTGAGAGCCACGGCTACAAGTCATTCTATAGAGAGATTCCTCTTGGTTAATGATGATCAGACAACTGTAGCCATGAGCATTACAATATTGAAGAGAGCACATGCAATCTGTAGCTCTCTTATTGTCTCCCAAGTGTGACCTTAGTTATATACAACTCTTCTAGGAGAGGGGAAGTGGGGCTGTGAGCCAGACCGCCTCCTTGATCTGCCTGCTTCTTAATTGGACACAGCTTCTGGACGCGGCTTTGTAATTGGTCAACTATCAGAAGAACATAAGTGACATCCCTGCATGCTCACTTCCAGATGCCATACCCAGGGGTTCTTCAAACAACTGACAAGATCTAGCCTTTAGAGTCATAGCATTGTTACAACCCTGACAGAGGCTAGTCAGCCTGCTGTTCCTATGCCAGCTCTCTGAAAAAGCAACTGACCTGGTCCCAAAAAATTTAATGCTTGTATCTGAAAAAGTGTCCATGAAGTTGTTTGTTAGCAGCACAGTGGTACAGTGGTTAGCACTGCTGCATCACAGTGCCAGAAACCTGGGTTCAAATCCAGTGTTGGGTGGCTGTCTATGTGGAGGTTTGCACATTCTCCCTGTGTCTGCGTGGGTTTCCTCTGGGTGCTCCAGTTTCCTCCCACAGTTCAAAGATGTGCAGGTTAGGTGGATTGGCCATGCTAAATTGCCCACAGTGCCCAAGGCTATCCAGGCTAGGTGGATTAGCCATGGGAAATATGGGGTTATGGGGATAGGGTGGGATGCTCTTTGGAAGGTTGGTACAGACCCAATGGGCTGAATGTCCTCTGTCTGCACTGTAGGGATTCTATGATTATAAAAACCCAGTTGTTTCTATAAGGTCTATCGTTTAGAGAAGGAAACCTGTTTTCTTACCCAGTCTGGTATTATATGTGCCATACTGCATAGTTGATTCTGCATTGACCTCTGATGTGGTCTAGGAAGCCATTCAGTCCTGACAAACTGCTATCAATGGCTCAGGGGAAAGATCTACTCGTAGCTTTGCAGGGACGGACAAATCCTGCTGACAATACCCACACTGTCAGAATAATTTAAAAAATCTTCCTGTACAACTACCTTACAATATGACACCATGGAATGTAGAATGATTGAAGAAAACACTTTAGAAGTAAGGCCTTCAGCCCATTGAGTCTGTGCTGGATTTCTGATTTTTCACGGTATCTTGTTACATGTGACAACAATAAATCTATCAATCAATCAATCAATCAGATGATTGGCCATTGAGTTGGCTGTGGAGACAGTATGAACCCAGTGTTAGCTAACATCTCTGAACAGGTTGAATTAGAAAATATTTTCGCCTAAAGTCAGCTAATGGGATGCAGATTGTTCCCCATTTTAGACTTTACTGTCTGTCAAATTTGAAAGGAGATCAAATCTAGTTGGCAGTGGGACTTGAAGTGGCAAAATAGTGAGAGGAAATGATTTAGGAGTGGGGATTCTCCTGCTATTTCTGGCCTCACCGAAAGAAACAGAGGTACGTATTGGTCTATTTTAGGACCTAAGTAAAAACTGAAAAAACTGTGAATGCTGTAAATCAGAAACTAAAACAGAAATTGCTGGAAAAGCTCAGCAGGCCTAGTAGCATGTGCGGAAGGAAGTTCTGAGCAAGGGTCACTCGATCTAAAACGTTAAATCTGATTTCTCTCCACACACGCTTCCATGGATAATCCACCCAGCTTGCACATCCCTGGACAAAATGAACAATTTAGCACAACCAGTCCACCTAGCCTGCACATCTTTGGACTGTGGGAGGAAACCGGAGTACCTGGAGGAAACCCACACAGACACGGGGAGAACGTGCAAACTCCACACAGACAGTCGCCTGAGGGTGGAATTGAACCTGGGCCCCTGGCCCCGTGATGCAGCTGTGCTAACCACTGAGTCACTCTTTGCCCCAGCAGTCATGAGGCTGATCCCCAGAATCAGAGGTTTGAGTTATTCAGTGAGCTGGAAGAAACTTAGGTCCTGACATTGCCAAGAGTGGGCTATGTTGGTGGGGATGGAGGGGCCAGATGGTCTTTGGAGGGTGGTGTTTCTATCTCTGCTGAAAGTCAATCTGATTGACAGATGGGTTGGCCTCCAGTTGGACACAGAAGAGACTATAACTCCAGGGAGATAGCATGCAGCTGCTTTTGGGAGTTTGGAGATTCTGATCCCTGACACCAGGAAGAAGGGGATTCTAATTTAGGGACAGGTTTCAAACCTCAACTCCAGCAAGGGTCTGATTTCCAGGGTTCAGTGTGGGGGGGTGCGGGGAAGGGAGTTGGGACTTGACAGCTTCCAATGCGAGGAAGGAGCATCCACTTCATGATTTTAGGAATAGCCTATTCCTTCACCCCAAGGTATCATTTTCTGGCAGAGCAGTGGGTCCAGTCTAAGCAAAGACAATAAACTTAGGAGGTTCAGTTGGAAGCATGCATTGTCCTCCTGACCCACAAGCAGTGTTTGAAAACTGTCCCTTCCCTTGAGGTTTCTCTTTTCCAGCTGCTGAGGGTTAAACCTACTGAATTAGGTCTGAGGCTACCCAGTTCATGCAACTATTTGAATTGGCAATCAATCTGTTGGGGATTGGGTTGGTTTTCCACTCCTCAGTTAGTCTCTGTTAAAATCCAGAAACTGGCAAGTTCTGACTGATTTGGAAGTTTGAAAGGATAATAATTAGCAGAAGTTGAACTAACCTGGTCAGTATGGACGAGTTGGACTGAAGGGTCTGTTTCCGTGCTGTATGATTTTAAATCATATTATTGTTATGCATTTGAGATTTTAACAAGTTTTACAGCTTGCCTGATTCCAAACCACCTGTTTTGAGGAGTTAAAGTTCACCTTCTTGGATTTTTTGTTCTGCAAAGTAGGTGGCTAAGAGATGACCTTATAAAGGGAAATAATATGAAAAACAGAGGTTAACATGGAATTCTACAATAAACTGCAAGAGTATAATGAGGGGTCACAGGTTAAACTAGTAAAAGATAAATCTTCAAACTGATAGCAAGAGGGTCTTCACACTGAGAGCCATCAGCACTTGGATTGGGGGAAGTAGGGAGGTGAAAACCCAAAATCATTTGAGAAACAAGTAGACGCAGCTGAGGAAGTTCTGAGGAAGGGTCACTTGACCCAAAACGTTAACTCTGATTTCTCTCCGCGGATGCTGCCTGACCTGCAATTTCTAGCAATTTCTGTTTTTGTTTCTGATTTACAGCATCCGCAGTGCTTTCGGTCTTTATTTAAATGCAGCAGTCAGGGGAGTGTGGGATTGTATTGATTTAATGTATTTAACTGCCTGAATGGCCTCTCCAGTTCTAAGCACCTTGTGATCAGCTGATGCTTTCTGGACATGTGCCTGAAATAACGAAACATTTCATGTTTTTCAATCAGTCCTTTTGCTCTCGTTCTTTGTTGAAGGCATTTCAATTCCACTCCTTATACAATCTTTATTCTTTCTTCCTGAGCAAGTGCCGAAAGATAATAATTAGAAGTTGAACAAACCATATTAATATTAATAAAAGGTGCAGACATGCTAATTGGGTGGAAACTGTTTTACACAGTCAAGCAAAGGGTTCATTCCCACAAGCAACAAATATTTATAGAGAAAGCAGTTTCATTATCAGAGCTACATTTTTAAAAAAAAAGGCTACATATTTGTTACATTACATGCAAGCTCAATGTGCATCTAGATTTTTTTCGTCTAACCTTACCCCTATTAAAATTTTTGGCACTAGTAAAATATTTTTGTTTAAACTACAGGGGTGAATTCATGTTGTGCGATCTTACCATGCCAACATGTCCAAATTTCCTTTGTCTGTTATTTTGTCAGAGGGCGTAACTAAGAATTATTGTGTTACAATAAGCAGACAAAGGAATTTCATCTGAATATGCCCACGTGTTCATATGTTAATATCTCACTGTGTGATTTCACTTCAAGTGAGTGCTAATGACACCATCAGGGAAGCCAGTGTTGAGGTAATGTATCAGTGAGGAGACATTGGGACCAGTATATTATACAGCATACATTTAGCAATGTTTACATTTTGCACTGAGATTTGTCAAGTAACTTTTTCAAAAGATGTCATATACATTTTTTAAAAACAGGCAAAATCAAAGTGGAATCATAAAGGAACAGATCATCTCAGTCAAGTATCAAAGAAGAAGGTTGTAGCATTAACGAGTCTAACTTGCCTTTATACAGCACTTTTATTACAGAAAAACGTCTATGTTCAATGCAGAGGAGAAATTGGGAATAAAAGAAAAGCAAACTAAAGAACTGATCCAGGATTGCGAAGGTAATGGTGTGTGAGTAGCACACTATTATTCACATGTAAATCAGCCAGCAACTTGTGAGATAACAAAAACAGAAATTGGTCAATACAGTGTGGAGCTGGAAGAACACAGCAGGTCAGGAGGAACATCAGACGAACAGGAAAGTCAACGTTTTGGGTCTTCAGCAGCACTGGGGAGGGGGAAGGGAACTGATGTGGCATGGTGGCTCAGTGGTTAACACTGCTGCCTCACAGCGCCAGGGACTCAGGTTCAATTCCACCCTCGAGCAACTGTCTGTGTGGAATTTGCACATTCTCCTTGTGTCTGTGTGGGCTTCCTCCCACAGTTCAAAGATGCGCAGGGTAGGTGGATTGGCCATGCTAAATTACCCATAGCGCCCAGGGATGTTTAGGTTAGGTGGGTTATTCATGGGAAAGGTAGGGTGCTCTTTGGTGAGGTGGTGTGGATTGTTGGGCCGAATGGCCTGTTTCCGCACTGTTGGGGTCCTATGATTCTATGAAATAAATGGACAGAGGAGGGGTGGGGCTGGGGAAGGTAGTTGGGATGGTGATAGATGAGTGCAGGTAGGGATTGGTCAGTGGGAGGGATAGGTGGAAGAGAAGATGGACAGGTTGTGTCAGGTTAAAGAGGTGGGGATGAGAGAGAGGGTTAGTCATGGGATGAGGCCAGATTTGGGGAGATTTTGAAACTGGTGAATTCTATGTTCAGACCAGCTCCCAAGGTGGAATATGAGGTGTTGTTCCTCCAGTTTGCAGGTGGCGTCATTGTGTCACTAGAGGGAATGAGAGGGGGAGTTAAAATGGTTGGTAACCAAAGTTGCTGTTGGTTATAGCGTACAGAACGCATGTGCTGCTCGAATCAGTCACCAAGTCCGTGCTTGGTCTCACTGATGTAGAGAAGGCCACATCAGGAGCGACTGATACAGAAGACCAGGTACAGAGTTCTGAGGAAGGGTCACCAGACCTGAAACGTTAACTCTAATTTCTCTCCACAGATGCTGCCAGACCTGCTGAGCACTTCCAGCAACTTCTGTTTTTGTGTCTGATTTCCAGTATCCGTAGCTCTTTCAGTTTTTACTTGTGAGATGTATGTGAATTGCAAACTGCCACAAATTGCTGGCTGATTTACATCTTTTGGCTGTTGGCTTTACTCAAATGGCACCTTGCCCCTATCCTTTCCATGAGGTTTCTCATTAAACTCTCCATTGTGAGATACGTAATAAGATATGTAAACCCTTGTAACAGCATAATTGTTGTTAACTGCCAATTGAGCTCTCATGCCCAGAAAGTACACAATCAAAAGTGTAGAAACTCATTCCTTTTCATTTCTTTTTTTAAAATTTCTAGCGGCTCTCAATCCAAACATTTTGTTCCTCGCTGTATTTCTACTTCAGTAGCTGATTTGACATTTGACATCTCTACTTCATTTGACATCTCTACTTCACACTCATTCTTAGCCCTTCCCCTGTTTACTTCTCAATTTTTAAAAATCTCACTGGTTCTGGAAATACCATGTTTACTTTCCTGTTTCCATCCTCCCAGATGCCCTGTTGCCCTCTCTGCATCATTAAACTCTCAGAATTCCACCAACTTTGCAGTCTGAAAGGTTAAAGCTTAAAAAAGTGTTCAAACAAGTCCATCCTATGCAGCGTGCCACAAAAGGCTCTGCTCCTGCAAAATCAATTCCAGCAAGACTAATCAGCATATGGTTGATTAATGGGTTGGATTTTAAGAAGAAGCAAGCATGTTGAGAGAGAATGGGAAAACAATCAAAATTTTCATTTATATAAACCCTTCCACAATCTCGAGGCATTTGAAAGAATTTTGGAATCTTAAACTTTTTAAAGTGCAGTCACCATTGTAATGCAGAGAAACACAGCAGCCAACTTAGACTTAGCAAGTTTCCACAACAGCAATGTGATAATCTGCATTAGTGTTTTTTTTTGAATGAGCCACAAATATTAGTAGAGGACACCAATAGAACAAATTTATAAATTCCATGGAATCGTTTGTGTTTGGAACTTGAGACCTCTGTTTAATACCTCATCTGAAAGATGACTTGTCTGATAATTTGTCACTCCCTCAATACTCCACCAGACTGTCAGCTTAGACTTTGTGATCTGATTCAGGGTGAGGATGGTACCACTGAGCTGTGGCTGGCAATAGGCAAGAAATGGGGTGACAAAGGGAAATGTGAGAGAGGGAAACATTAGAGATCAAGAATAAACCTGAAACGGGTTTGGAAGTTAGAAGATTCCCAAGGCTGAAGTTATCTTTATAAAGGTAACAATCTTTAACGAGTCAGGACAATTTCATGACCCATGGCTGTGCTGTCAATCTTCCTTCTGTTTCCTGCTGCTGTAACCACAGCTGCCTTTACCATCAGTGACAATGGTCTCTATGGACCCTCCATCCACACAACTGGGCAACAGCAATTCACTAGCCTCCAAACATTAGGTTCTATGACAAGTGATACTTGTGGACTTGAGATAGCTTCTTCAGCCAGGATCAGGCATCACTCAACAAAAAAACCCAAAGAACTGTGGACGTGTAAATCAGAAACAAAAGCAGAAATTGCTGCAAAAACTCAGCAGCTCTGGCAGCGTCTGTGGAGGGAAATCAGAGTTAACGTTTCAGGTCCAGTGACTCTTCCTCAGAACTGATGGTAGCTAGGAAAAGGTGCAGAAGATGGCTTGGGGGGAGGGAATAAGGAGTAGACAATTGGTAGAGATAGAGATGGGGACTGTAAGTAGCTGATAATGGGTTGTGTGTGGTAGCAGCCTATCTAATGATAGGGCCTGGTGTGTGGGAGTTGGAGTAAGGACATAGAGTCATAGACAGAAACAGACCCTTCAGCCCAACTTGTCCATGCTGACCAAATTTCCCTAAACTGAACTAGTCCCTCTTGCCTGTGTTTGGCAATGTGTGAAAGTCCATGGGGAAGAGCATTGAGTGGGGTGAGAGGAACTTCAGTCAGTCAACAGACTGTCATAGTCAGTTCTGCACCAGGGCCATTTCTAGTCTGGAGGGTTGGCCATGGTGAATCAGGATGGTGATCGAATCCAGGTCAGTAGATACATACCATCACAGTCCAAGGACTGCGCCATAGTGATTCCTGGAAGTCCAGTAGATGGGTTTCACTTGTCAGCCCTTCAAGATGCTGATGCAGAATCAGTTAAGCAGTTGGGCTATGCTGTCCTGCTGAGTCAGTTCAGGGGTGGGCTCAAGTCTAACTGGGGTAGGGGGGGATGTCACATAATCCAGGGACTTTTCAGGGATCAGTCCACAGTAACAAGGAGGCTGTAGGCAGCTCCAATCTAGGAATTGACCATATTATCTGGTATCTCAGGCAGTTGTCACAGTTAAAGAAGGAATTGCAGGGTGAGACCTGGTAGTCAATGTAAGTCCTAGTGACTTTGATCTCAACACTGGGAGGGTGCAGGGCAAACAGGGGCATAGGAACCTCTAGAGTGATGATGCCCTCTCCAGAGGGCACATTAAGAGTAATGTAATGGGGCTGAACTGAAACAGGGAGAAGGCGAAGAGTTATATGTGTTACAGGGGTAGGGACATGGAGTTTGGGTGGTAGGGGAGTGCAAAGTGAGTCACAGGTAGAAACTGCAAGTCCCCCAGGTGAATGCAACATTGGAATAAATCCAAAAATCAAAGTGCAATTCGGTCTATAAAAGACAAGAACTGCTTGCAAATTGGAAAGAGTATTTTTTTTAAACTGGGTGGAGTGTAGCACTGGAATGTGATAACGCAGTGTGGAGCTGGAGGAACACAGCAGGCCAGGCAGTATCAGAGGAGCAGGAAAGTTGATGTTTTGGTTTAGGACCCTTCTTTAGATCCTTCTATCTCTGACTCCAGCATTGGCAGTTCTTACTGTCTCTAGCACCGGAATGTGATGTTTCTAAAGGATTTCTGCATGCGTTATCATTAAAGTATTTAAACATTGCTAGCACTCTACCTTTAATTTACACTTCATCTGGAAGTCAACGTTTTTCAACTAATCGAATTCTTAATTCATAATTCTTACTCCATTGGGAGTACATTGTGCCCATTGATTGCTACCTTATGATCTATCAGCTCAACAATGCCATCACAGCCCCATCCTCTCAAATGGCCTGGCCACACAGTCCTAAGGATTTGAAGCCTCTGCACTACGGCTGCAATTTTCTAACAATAATAGGCCTGCCATGACTTGACATTGAGGTGGAATGGGGAGGGTGGGGGAATATTTACAGGTCAGCCTCCTGGAAGCTGCCTCATGGAAATGCAGAAGTAGTTGCACAACTTACATAAGTAAAGGATATAGTTGTGTAATTATTACAGTACAAAGGCATTCTAATCAGCTTCTCACCACCTGATGGCTAGAATTTGATCTCTCCTTCTGAGAAGGGACAGCTTCATTGTGAGAGTTGTACTTTACCCGTAGAATCTGATTTTTGGACTCTTGTCCGTTTTAGTTGTCACACTCACCGCTGTTCTCTCCACCGCAAAGATGGGAAAATCACACTTATCTGTGTTACCAAATCTCCTTAACCCAGCAGGGACAGACAGACAATAAGCAGCATCTGGTACTCTACATGAAAAGGTGTTTGTAAACGTACGAAGTGAGATGTGTATTCTTTATCAACACAAGATATGTAGTTTTGTTGTTGCAGGCTCAACACTACCATCGGTGGGAGCATAACATTAAACTTCATTACAAAGGATATCAGAGCCCAGCCATGTCTTTAAAAGCATTCTGTGATCTGTCTGACTCTTCTCAAAAATGTGCATCTACTTCACACGGAATGCCTAAGGCTATCTTCTGGTAGTGCTGCTTTCCAGATAAGACAGGTGATAAAACAAGAGGGAGAAAGGTCGGGAATTATCCAGCAAGGAGGTGCAGAGCTCAGGGATGAAATCATAACTACAGTCTTTGTTGGAGCTCTCTGCAAATGACTAAGATCCAACAATAAAAGATATTAAGCGTGTCTCAAGTCATCATGTCAGACTGGCATCAGCTGATGGATGAAGACTTGTGCTCACGAGGACTGTGTGCCAATCCCATCCCTGCAGCCTCAAGGTTACAGCTTCTCTCAATTTATTTATCAGCAGCTTGTTTGATGGCGCAGCTGGGAACTCTGTGGCATCTCACAATCAGCCACTCATAAGGACATCCAGGATGTAACAAATGTGATGCTCACCAGAGTCCATCTCTTAATTTCCTTCCTCCTTATACTGTCAAACACCCAGGGCATCAGGGTTCTCAGCTATCACTGATATCCCACAGATGCAGGGTGCAGTACTCTATTAACCACTAACAGTGATCATAGAAACATGAGAACATAGACCACAGGAGCAGGCATAGGCCATTTGGCCCATCAAGTCCATTCTGCCATTCATAGCGCTCACGATTACTTATTTTTCTTAACCTAAGACCATAAGACAGAGGAGGAGAAATTAGGCCATTCAGCCCATCGAGTCTGCTCCGCCATTCAATCATGACTGATAAGTTTCTCAGCCCATTCTCCTGTTTTCTCCCCGTAACCTTTGATCTGCTTGACGATCAAGAACCTAACCATCTCTAGCTTAAATATACTCAATGACCTGGCCTCCACAGCCTTCTGTGGCAACAAATTCCATAGGTTCACCACTCCCAAAACCCCTTGATACCTTTAGCTTCCGGTAATCTACTTCCAATATATCCAATTTTTTTGCCGACGCAGCCTTATGGTAGACAATTCCACAGATCCATCATCCTCTAGGTGAAGACATTTCTCCTTATTTCAATCTTAAATGGCTGACAGCCTATCCTGAGACTGTGATGTCTTGTTCTGGATCCTCTGCCTATTGGGAAACACCATCCCTGGATTCAGTCCCATCAGAAATGTATATGTTTCAATGAAAGATCCTTTCATTTTCCTAAACTCCAGTGAATCCAGGCCCAGTCAACCCAATGTCTCTTCATAGAAGCAACTTGCCAATTCAAGAATCAGTTTGGTGAACCTTCACTGCACTCCCTCTAGAGCAAGTATACCGTTTTATAGGTGAGGAGAACAGAATTCCACACAATACTCCAGTTTGGTCTCACCAAAGACCATGCACAGATGCAATAAAACTTCTTTGTTCCTCTACTCAATGCCTCCTGCATTGAGGACTACACCACTTGCCTTCCTAACTGCTTGTTACACCTGCTCACTTGCTTCTAACAACTGATGCGCATGATCATCTGGGTGCCTTCCTACACGATCCTTACCCAATCTATCACTATTTAGATAATACTCCACCATTCTCTTTTTCCTAATGAGGTGGATAACTTCAGATTTATCCACATTGTACTATTTCTGCCTTGTGTTTGCCCACTCACTCAATTTGTCTAAATCACACTGAAGCCTCTTTACATCCTCCTGACCATTCACATTCCCACCTAGTTTTTGTGTTGTCACCAAAGTTGGAAATATTACTTTTGATTTCCCTTTTTTAAAAAATTGATTTGATTTATTATGGTCATATGTACCTAGGTACAGTGAAAACTTTTGTTTTGTGTGCAGGACAGGCAGATCATACCATACAAAATGCATTAAGAGTAACTGAACAAAGTGAGGTATACAGTGTTATGGCTGCAGAGAAGGTGCACAAAGAGTAAGATCAATATTAAACTCAAAACTTGAGAGGTCCTTTCAGAAATCTAATAACAGCGGTGAAGCTATTCTTGAATTTGTTGGTATATGTATTTAAGCTTTTTATCTCTTGCCTGATGGAAGAGGTTGGAAGAGATTATAACTGGGGTGGGAGCGGTCTTTGACTCATCCACATCATTGGTACATATTGTGAAAAGTTGGATTCTCATGGCAGATATGACACCAACCTACACACCCACCACCATCCTTTAACTTCAAAGGGGAACCTTCTGCCCAATGTGTTAGAACCTCACATCTTTCCTCTCTATTGACTATAATTGCTGGGATTCAAAACTCCTCTTTCTCTGCTGGTTGGTGAGATCCTGTGTGTGATGAGATTGGGAGACTTGGTGCAGTCTACCAGAATGTTACCCTCACCACCTAAAATGTGAAATGTGAGGTACTTTGTTCCCCATTAATAACACTTTTCAGTGATAAGCATAAAGAAGGAAGCATATGGTCTTTATTCCCATTCCTGCTGGTGATTTATGATATAGAGAGACTATTAATATGATGTTACTTGATTTGGTTTTCAGCAATTAGGGATGAACTTCCAGGTTAATTAAAACATGAGATTTATATATGGCTTTACAAGATTCAAAATTTGGAAATGTGAATCAGATCTGAACGTCAATGAAACATATTAATGTTTTTCTCAAACAACCCCCCTCCCCCCGACCAAGTGATATTGTAGGACCTAATGACCATGGAGAAACCATTCTCTCAGAGACAGCCATTCAATCCGTCTGGGTCAGTGACTGAATTAGGAGGCAGACCAACTCCATTTCTCTCTGAACCCCTTCCCTTTCCCATTAGCCTATAGATCATATTCAACTCAATTCTCCACTTCATGCAAAACAGTTTTGGATTATTTTAAAATGTATCAGCATTAGCAGCAGAGTTGTGATTAGGAATGGAACAGACAGATCGTGCTATCATCTGAAAATGGTGTAGACAGCATTTTCACCTGAGAATGGAGCCGATGAGTAGTGGTACAGTCTAGGAATGAGACAGGCAGACAGTGTTACAGTTTGGGAATGAGACAGGCAGACAGTGTTACAGTTTGGGAATGAGACAGGCAGACAGTAATACAGTCAGGGAATTAGACTGGCAGATAGTGATACTGTCAGGGAATGAGACAGGTGGACAGTAATACAGTCAGGGAATGAGATGGACAGACAGTGTTACTGTCTGGGAATAAGACAGGCAGATAGTGTTACAGGGATCTGGGAACGAGACAAGCAGACAGTGATACTGTCAGGGAATGAGACAGGTGGACAATGTTACTGTCTGTGAATGAAACAGGCAGATAGTGTTACTGTCTGGGAAAGCAACAGACAGCTTCTGAGAATAAAGCAAACAGACACCATCAGAGAATGGTTCTGAGGAAGGGTCACCCGGCCCGAAATATTAACCCTGATTTTGATTCTCAGATCGATATAGTGTTCCCATCTGAGGATAGAGCTAACTGACACTATCTGGGAATGGGGCAGACTGTGGTCTGAGAATAGAGCAGGCAGACAACAGGCAGAATCTTCCAGAAAGTCAAAGTTCATATTCCTGACAATGAGTTCATGTTTTAGTGTTGAGTTCTCAGACTTTTCAGGTGGGTCAACTTTCTCTGATAGCCAGGACCCTCTTTCTTTTCATTTCCAAATATTCACTAACACTCCAATCTAATGGAATTACAGTCGCTGGTGTGATGTTGTTAGGCAAAAGTGACCATAAATATGAGGGTGTGTAGCTTGCAGGTAAACGTCTCTCTGGGAGCTCTGATAAGTACACACCTGTTCAGAAACCTAGCTCCTTCAGAAGCAAACTATTTCTTCGCTTAAACAGTTACAGCGTAAGGAATGTGTACTACCTGGTCAACCAAGGTCATGAAAAGTATTTTTTTCATAACCTATGTTGTGAGAATAGCTCTCCATCATAACCGCCACTGTACCCCATGGAGGCAGTTATGCATTTACAAGCTGGAGCCACAACATTGGATAGAACCTGGACAGAATCCCTTGCCCGTCACTCCAATCTGTGCATCTTCTCTGGCTCCTCTGCCAGGCATTGCTTTGCTTCTCCATTCTTCTGTGTCAGCTCATTAACGACTGTGTCCAGAGGCTCACCAACTGTAACAGGTTCAGCAGCGGCCTGTTCTCCAGCCTCTGAGGGCTGGAACTTCCTGCTCTGGCTGTGGGCACCATGCTCACAATGATGTGATACCAAACCTACTCTTGATAGATTACCCACTGAAAAGGATGGCTCTGTGCGGTGGGAGGGGAGTGAGGAAAGAATGCCTTGATGGTCCATCCTCTGAGGGTGTGGACTACTGATGGGCCTGGGCACAGGTCTCTTATTTCTATTCTCCTGGATTGGAACGCTGTACAGAAGAACGTTGATTTCCTCATACTGTAAGCCACCAGATTTACCAAATATGTTTCCACTTCACATGCAGCTGAAGCTAGCAGAGTGCAGGCTTTCTCACTTGTACATATCCAGCCTCACCCTCAGCGTAGGCACGTTCCCCTTGCTTTCCTGTTAACTTTGCTGCTTGTTCCTAGAAAGGGCTCAAGAACCTTGTGTCAGGCTTAATGACTGGCCTACCCCCACCACTCTCTGGGCATGTTTACATTTACTGTGCATGTTCCTGCAGAAAGGGAGAAGCATTAATAGACATTAGCAAGGGTACATGAACATGAACATAAACAGCTACAGATTGAGCTATCATTCCCAGAGCTATGAATGTCTGTTTTAATGTTATTTGTAAGAAGAATGTGGTTTGGCACGTCTTAGGAATTAAGGGTACAGAATGAACAGTGTTTCTATTTGGTCAAAGAGTTAAGAGTAGGTGAAAGCTAATAAAGTGTTAAATGATGTGTGACAGATTCACCTCAGAGGTGTTCAGACTGAAGCGACCTTTTGTAGCTGTGTCCTTGTCTCACGTAACCCTTTGGTGGAAACATATCAGATATGTAAATTCTCCTAGTCGAGATGAAAGGTCAGTGACCTGATGGTGTGTGCACTGCTGAGTGTTGTCACTCCTTTTATGTTTTAACTGTGAACTTTGGCAGATGTCTAAGAGCTAGCACCACTGTTTATGTCCCGCTGGCTAATTGAGACATATTCATTGCAAGTGAGGCATCTGATGAAGTTGTCTGGCGCCCAATATTGTGTGCAGGAGTCCACTGTGGCAGGAAGCTTTCAATGCTCACACTCATAGGGAGCTGAAACATTGAGTAGACAGTGGCTCTTACCCAGGCGCTATACAGCATTCACATGAGGCTGTGGGTCCAGGGCACTGACCTCCACAGTATTCTTGGCTCAGGCTGCGTTTGTCAATTGGGATGTCCTTCTGCTGTAATCCATCAGAAACAATACTTCCTTTCTTTCCCAGCCAACCTAGGGAAGAACGTCTAGCGAGTTGTTGCTGAACATTGGAACTAATTTTTGTCTGGAATCAGGAGTAGAGTGGGAGTGACCAGCAGAGAGTGGAGTGTTGTCCCAGTGCTCAGATATTGGAACACAGGAGACACCACTGGGTTCACAACTATCTGCCCATATAATTTGGCATTTTCCTCAGGCATATAAATGCAATGAGCTGAGAAGAATGTAATCGCCTGAGACAACTGATATGACCCTGAGCAGAATTACTTCTCACTTTTTAAACAAAAAAAACGCGAGATTCTGACTTTGTTATTGTTTGGGAATGGGACAGACAATGTTATCATTTCAGAATGGCTTGCATGACAGATTATACTTATGTCTATGAATAGAACAGCCATGCAATTAACTACATTTAAGATAGCAGCTTCGTTCTCTGTTGATTCAGGAAATGGAAATCCAGTTCCAGGGAATTTATTGCTCAGTTTCCATTGTCCTCTCACAATGAACAAGCAGCTGACGTTCTGGCTGAATGATAGGGATGTCACTTGCACCTTTTGGCCCCCTGTAAACTAGGACGTTCCCTGATCACTCTTGAAACCACAGAATGGTGGATGCTGGATCACGCCAGTAGTTCAAGATTTCATTGAACTGAATGATTGCTCCCTGAGGTGGATTTGGATCCCGTATCCTGGAGCCACACGGATACCAAGCTGGGTAGAGGTAGTAGGTCCCCTTTGCTGAAGGAATGATATTTAATGTTCAGAGGTGACATTACTTGAAATTGTCAGTCGACTATTCCTAAATAGTTTAAAACAAAGCATTGTGAATGTTAGAAGTTGGAAACAAGAGCAGAAATTACAGGAGAAACTCAGTAGATCTAGTAGCGTCGGTGAAGAGAGGAACAGAGTTAACATTTCAAGTCCAGTGAGCCTCTGGGTTGCTAGTCTAGTACCAGAGCCATAAGGCTACTTTTGACCATATGTTATTTAGTCCTTATTTCCTGTTTTGTTTTCTGCATTGAGCTTTCCTGTGTGAGTTCTGCTATTTCGATATGTATCATTCTCAATCCACACCTACAGCTGTGTCTTAGTGTATCGCAGGATAATGCAACTTAACAAGAAAATAACGTACATTTATTTTCATGCAGCAGTTTTGTTGAAAGAGATACTGAAGTGTGCTTTCCCATATAATTTTACTTTTAGGTTTTTAGAGGCACTTTGATCTATTGAGTAATTGGGACCTGGGAGAATTTCATCAACATCGAAAGCTTTAGGCACGGAGCTGGGAGCAAATGCTAACCAGACTCTTAGTTTGTGTCTTTGATTGAAGGGAAAAAAAAGCATTTGAGGATGACGATCATTTCTGGGTAACAGTATATCAAACAGTATTACCTTGGTTCAAAATCCACAAGGAGCAACTGGTTTAGTCACATTGACATTGAAGCAGATGAGTGTGGCTGAATTTGAACATTAGTTTATCTGAACAAACATGTCAATATTTTATAAAGTGCATTGAATTTGACGTTTATGTTTTTAAAAGTACAATACGACTAGAATAATTGATTTCATTAGTATTGGGAGTAAATAATTTGATGACAATTAGAATGCTCGAAGCCAAATAAATGTGAACATGCAGCCCAAAGGTTGAGAATCTAAGCACGAGCAGAGAAAACAAAAGTAAAAATGGTCCAAAATTAGTACCTAAACCTTGATTCAATGTATTTATTTATAATTAAAGTTTGTTTCACTGATCTGATTGAGTTTGTTGATGAGATAACAGAGAGAGTAATATGATTGCATTGGTGTATTTGGACTTCCAAAAGGTATTTAAGTAAAGTGCCACACAATTCAGAAAAATTTAAGCCAATCAAATAAAAGGAACAAGTGGGCCAAATGCTGGTAAATGGGACTAGGTCAGTTTAGGATATTCAGTTGGCACAGATGAGTTGGACCGATGAGTCCGTTTCCATGCTGCACAGTTCTCTGACGATAAAATTCAACATTATGATTTATAAAGAGACATTGATTAATGTAGTTATTTCTGATTCTCATATTTGCCTTTCACTGGTCCTCCTCTTGCCTCCTCCTGTAGGTGCTGTTGACTACTGGTCTACAGGTCATTCACTTTGGCGAGGGTGCACAGCCAGAGTTCAAGGACCACATCGGTATCAACGATACAGAGAACCAGTGGTTTATTGTGGATTTTCAGAAGGATTGTGACAAAGTCATGTACGGGAGGTTAATAAACAAAATTCAAGCACATAGGTTTGGGTGTATTGGGTTAACAGGCAGAAAGCAGAGAGTAGGAACAAATGGATCACTTTCAGGTTGGCAACCTGTTGCCAATGGGGTACTGCAAGCATGGACCGGGACTTAAATCACTGGCTCCTGTTCCACTCTGGCCCATGCCCCTGGCCCGAGCACAGCTGATCTGCCCCTGATCCAAGTATATGACCCAGGCCTTGATTGAAGAATCAGTGCCTGGGCTGAGCTGTTCACAATTGATGTCAAAGCTTTGGATGTGGGGTCAATTGTAGCAACTTTGCAGGTGTTTCAAACCTTGTTTGGAATGTGATGGGGAATGATGAGGATGCAAAAATGCTTTTGGAGGACTTATACACATAGAATGATTAAGCACAAGCATGGCAGATGTATATAATGTGGGTAAATGTGAGGTTATCCAATTTGGTCAGAGGTACAGAATATTTCTTAAATGATAAGAGTTTGGCAAGTTTTGATGTCTAAGAGAGCCTAAATATCCTTGTTTACAAGTCACTGAAAGCTAACATGAAGGCACAGCAAGCATTCAGAAGGTTTAAAATCTTTCTGACCTATCTATCCACCAAATCTGCCTTTTTGATATATTGATCAACCTATCTATCTGATTAATGTATCCTTGCGGAAGTGGAGTTCATCAAGTGTCAAGTTTCTGAATAAGTAGATATCAGTGCTGGTCTTCATTATATGAAATAATCTTTCAACTTCCAGGTACTTTCTCTTGATTTTGTCACCTATCTAGATGGCTCAGTGGTTAGCACTGCTGCCTCACAGCACCAGGTACCCAGGTTTGATTCCAGCCTCGGGACACTGTCTGTGTGCCATTTGTGCATTGTCCCCGTGTCTGCATGGGTTTCTTCCAGATGCTCCTATTTCCTCCCACAGGCCAAAGATGTGCAGGTTAGGTGGACTAGCCATGCTAAATTGCCCAGAGTGTTCAGGAATGTGCATTTAGCCATGGGAAATGCAGAGTTTCAGGGATAGGATAGATCTGGGTAGGATACTCCTTAGAGGGTCAGTATGGACTTAGTGGCCTGATCCCACACTGTAGGGATTCTATGGTCAGTCACTGTGGTGCTTATAATGAGCTACTGATGACATGCAACATCCCAGACAGACCAAGGATGAAACTGGGAATAGATGTCTCAATCTCATAAGAACTGACTACCTTATCATGGTTCGGTCAGTTCTGCTCTAATGCGATAGTTGCCTTCCTGCACAACATTGTGTTATAAAAAACCATGCTATAGAAATAATAGGGCCTATGGGTAAAGCGGGGTTAGGGGCAGACCACCAAAAAATGTCACTCAAAATCACACAAAAGCCTAACACAAAGGATAGCACAGTTTGAATAAATGTTTAATTCATGCAGGTATCTATAACAAAATAAAAGTAAATTTAACACCTTACCTTGAAAAAATATGTCAAGATGACTTGATGGGAAGGAGGTTTTGAGATGAATCTGTTGTTAATGCAGCAGCTGAGGGTCATCATCATCATCATCATCACCTTCAGGTGCAGTTGTGGTTGCAACATTAGGGTGAAAAATAGTTAATCCAGATGAAGGGTCTAGGCCCGAAACGTCGGCCTTTCTGCTCCTATGATGCTGCTTGGCCTGCTGTGTTCATCCAGCCCTGCACCTTGTTGTCTCGGATTCTCCAGCATCTGCAGTTCCTACTATCTCCAATCCAGAAGTGGATGGCTGTGGTTCATTGTCTTCTGTCTGTTTCTTGGGGGCTTGCTTAAAAAAAGAGATCCAGTTTTTGCTGCTTTGCCCTTTTTCTTCTTTCATGAAGAAGCAGTTTATAGGGTGCTAAATAAGATCTTATTCCACAAACTGCTACTCTGCTGCGTTCTGCATTGTAATCATTCTCCTCTAAAAGCTGTAATTGCATCTCAATTTCCCTCAGGATTGAAGACAAAACAGAAGAGGAAAGCTCTCATGATGCTGCATCCTGGACTTCATCTTCTTCATCTCCAGCTTCCACTTACCCCTCAGTGACAAGTTGTTGTAGATCAGCTGTTAGAGAGGTCTTCACAGTGGGACGCAAGCAGCTCTTCAACATCCTCACTCTGCACTTCTTCAAATCCAACTTGCTTTGCAAGATCAACACAATGTTCTTTGATTCTTGGGAGCTCCTCTGACGATCAAAGCTTTTTAAATCTTGAAAAAAATCTGGGAGAAGCTTCCGCAAGCAGTCCTTACTGACATCACCCCAGGCCTCCATGATAATGTCAATTGCATTCTTGATGTTAAAGTTCTTCCAAAATTGAAGAACACTGTCCTTATCCCCCTCAGTGGCTGCAATCAATCTCTTAAATGTGAACCTTGAATAATAAACTTTAAAAGCTTCTATTGCATCCTGGTCCATGAGTTGAAGCAGAGAGGTTGTGTTTGGGGGTAGAAACAGCACTTTGACGTTTTCAGAAAGCTCACCAATGGTGGGAGAATGGCTTGGCACATTGTCCAGGATGAGGAGAGTCTTGAAATCCAAACTTTCTTTCCTGCAATACTTTCTAAAAACAAAGCCTGTGAAATGATCATGTGATGTTGATGCATACTCCTCTGCGCACCGATGGAATTGTGTTATAGCCAACACAACTTGACGTTTTAGAAATAGCCTTTCTCTATTCATCAATCGCATTATAGCCAATTCATGTTGCATGGTGCATTTCTGAGATCCCTGCACAACCATACCACCCTGTTCCCCTTCCTTCTTCTCTTCTTACAGTGTTTAAGTGGCACGGCCTTTACCCCAGCGCTGCCCTTGTGAAAGTTCCACCCTAAGACTGGAGATCTATAGCTGATGCGATGATTTGTCAGGATTCTTCTGCCAATTTGTCCCCTCTAAACCATTTATTCAGGAAATGCATCTTCCTTTAATGAAGCATTTTGAATGCTGAATTGTAATCGGTCTTGAAAATTGTCGTCACTGAGAAGGCAATGTACTAACATCAGCAAACCCTCCATCAGCCATTTCTCCCCTTTTTATAGCCTGTGATTCTTTCGACAGAAACCATTTCAATGCACAGGCCGTAAGAGTTTTATTGCAGTTTGAGCATAGTTATATACAATAAATCAAAGGGCTGTTGTTGGGTGTGAAATTGCTGCTAAGTCAAATGAGAGAGTCAATGGACTAGTAATTGGACTGACATGGGCTGGGTGGCCATCTGGAACTATGTTGATGGTGATGAGTAAGTACAATGCTTCAAATTAATTCAGTAGCAGAGGTGAAGGAAGACAGACTGTGCATCTGCCCCTGTGACCTTCATTTATCTTCAATTTTTTTTATTATGGTTTAAATAAGCAGAGAAAGCCACCTGCTTTTAATAACCCAATAAAGTGATCAACCAGTTAGAGCAGACTTAATTATGTACTGTCCTCGTCTGCTACTTTAATCTGCAGTTCACAGCCCACATCATCTTGCTTCATCTGAACTTGCTGCAGATGAGGTTTTGACATCCTATCGTGGATGATTCAGTTTTGCAACTAAGAGTTAGGTCAATTCTTTTGATTAATTTTAAGTCATGTATGGTCTTTCATTAGAGCAAACTGAAGCCATCATGAGCCCTTGGCTTAAGGGCAGGATCAGTTTTACCTGTGGCCTAATTAATTATCTTAGAGAACGTGAGATACGTGTTTACCCTCGGTGTGACATTAGAGACCATACGTTAGCTCAGGTTAGTGTTGTAGACAATTGAATGTGATACTAGTGTTTCCCATTTATGAGATTGCAGCCGGGCCAGCCCCTTAGCCTGATGTCATGCTTTGGCAACAAAAGCTTATGAGTTAACAATTGTGGACTTTTGCCCAATTGCAGCAGGAATTCTCAGTTGGTAATACCTGAATTCACAATATGTTTCATACAAATGAGCAATAGGTGAACAGCAAATCACAAAATAGCTTTTTAAGAAGCACCTGTAAAAAGTAATGCTTCCTTTGTGTGGACCCAACCTTCACAACAGTTCCAACTGTAGAACTTCTCCAGCTAGACTTAATTTTTTTCATATGGGAACAATTCTCAGTCACGTTCAACCATGCTAGTTAATAGAAGTGATGTATATGTCCATGACTGTAGCTATTTGAGCAGCCAATGTCAGAGCAGTACCAATAACAAGGTCACTAACAACAATTATGTAATTAGTGCTACACTCCAGGAATAGGCAGATTTTAATGTTAGAAATATCTGTTAAGTCAACGTGCATCTCCTTAATGTTGCAAGGTGACTTTTAAAAATCTGTCCCCCCAATGGATTGATGCTATGCTGCTTCTTTTCCCAACTCAGAATGGACTAAACTTGCCTCCTGGAGGACATCTCACTCTACCTAGCTTCAGTAAACTGTGGAGTTAGATCCAGATCTGATGTCCTAACTGTAAATATAAATCTTGCAAGGTTTTGCCACTGACTAATTCTCCCTGGATGTGAGAGACAACTTCTGGAGCTGGAGTCTTGCATTGGAAAGAAAAGGTACCATTTTGCAACATCGTGGATCTTAAAGCATTTCATATTTACACTGAAGTAGAAATCTATCTGGGGGAGTTCAAATAACAGAGCTTCAAACAATGCTCATGTTCTGGAGTCAACTATGTACTGGATTGTGTTCTCAGGGTCTTGTCCATCCTAAAGTATCTCCAGGAGCCCATCACACAAATAACAATATAATCTTAGTTCAATGTATATCATCACATTAAAAATTACCAAGGCAGTTGATCAATATATCAACACTCTTCAGTCAACACCAACTCCTAAGCATGCAATAATCTCAAGTTTGCTTACTCTACTCAAACTATTAAGAATTGTAGAAATGAGAAGGAGAAAGTAGAGCACACATGGAAAAACTAACCCAAAACAATGACGGTTTCTCTATTCATTTCTGGTCAAATTAGGGAACAGTGTTCTGCTTTGCAATAGATATATTTCTCATCAATCTTTTCAGAGATATAATGACATACTGGTACAGTAGATGGGACTTGAATCTGGGTTTCCTGGCTCAGGGTAGGGGCACTACCACTGCACCACAAATACCCTTCCTGCTTTGTATCAGACACATAATTGTTTGATTGGTAGAACCTAAATAAGCTTTGCTGCAAAGATTGGCAACAGCATGGGTGCATATTACCATTGAGTTTGCACAGGTTATGTTTTGGGACATTGAGTCATACAGCATGGAAACCTGCAGTCCACTTGTCCGTGCCGACCAGGTTTCCCAAACTAAACTAGTCCCATTTGCCTGCATTTGGCCCATATCCTCAGACCTTTGAGTACAGGAGTTGGAATGTCATGATCAGGTTGTACAGGGCGTTGGTGAGGTCTCTTCTGGAGTACTGTGTACAGTTCTGGTCACCCTGCAATGGGAAGGATATCATTAAACTGGAGAGAGTTCAGAAAAAAAATTACCAGGATGTTGCCTGGAATGGAGGGTTTGAGTTACAAAAATAGACTGGATAGGCTGTGGCTTTTTTCACGGAAGCGTAGGAAGTTGAAGGGTGACCTTATAGAGATTTATAAAGTCATGAGGGGCATAGATAAGGTGAGTAGCAAAAGTCTTTTCCCTTGGGTGAAAGAGTTCAAAACTAGGGGGCATATTTTTAAGGTGAGAGGAGAACGATTCAGAAAGCACATGAGGGGTAACTTTTTTACACAGAGCGGTTCGTGTTTGGAATGAACTGCCAGAGGAAGTGGTTATTGTGGGTACAGTTAGAACATTTAAAAGACATTTGGACCAGTACATGAATTGAGTCATGGCAGAAAGAGCAGTCCAAACTTTGAAGGCAGGCTTGAAGAAACAGCCTACAGCCTCGCTAGATACCAGTTGCCATGGTTCTTATTGCATTATAGGACAAGCAACTATAGGGATAACAGGCAGAGTTGCTAATGGGTAGAAGACTCTGCACCAGGTTAAATCTGATCCTCCTGGACCTGGGGGATAGCGTGAAACGGCATCAGGAATGTCAGTGCTGGACCCAAGACTCTGCCAAGTGAGAGAGACAGTTTACTTCAAGGGATGAAGTTTGGTGTAAAAACCACAGAAATGGCCCTACATTGGTAAGAGGCATGGATGGTGTGAGGTCAGATCCAGTATAAAATTTGGGTTGGTGCAACGGAGCTGCGCAAGCACATGGACAAAATGAAAGCTGTGAACTTGCAAACGTTGTGGGAGCAAAACGTGCCCGGCTCCTCAGAACAGTCAGAAAGGCAGGCAGAAGCCATGGGTTCACCATCTCCATCAAACGTTGATGAAACTTTGAATCCGAGATGGACATAAAGCATGTAACTGCATCAATACACTTGCTGGTGAAAGAAGCGAATGACTTTCTACCAAGGCCTTCCTGGGGCAAGAGGTGAGCTCCCCGTGTGTTACGTGCCACCCAAATCAGACGCCAAGTCGGAGGAATCTGACCCAGTGATAAAATGTCCCAGGGAGGCTCTCCAAACCAAAGGACTTGCTTTATGTCCTCAGACTGAGAGGGGGAAGGATGTAATGATTGTAACGAGGTCAGCCAGATGTATCTTGTAGAACACAAGTTCCCTGATGAAGGCTGTTAATCTGGTCCAATCAGAGATCCCTGACCCACAGATAAAAAGAGGAGTGTCAAAGTCTCTGACCCTTTGGGTGCTGACACTGGTGAGGCTGTGCCAGGATCAAGGACTTTGAGGTGTGAATAAAGGCTGACTTGCTGATGTGTTACCGGCCTTTGTGAAATTACTTCAAGCAGGTCATTGATGAGGCGATGGCCTTGTGGTGTTATTGCTGGACTGTTAATCCAGAGACCAAGATAACATTCTGGGTTTGAATCCCGCCACGGCAGATGGTGGAATTTGAATTCAATAAAAAATATCTGGAATCTAGTGATGACCATGAATCCATTGCGGATTGTCAGGAAAAACCCACCTGGTTCACTAATGCCCTTTAGGGATGGAAACTGCCATCCTTACCTGGTCTGGATTACATGTGACTCCAGACCCACAGTAATTTAGTTGACTCTCAATTAGGGACGGGCAATAAATGCTCCCTAAAAGTGACACCCTCATTCATCAATGAATAAAGAAAAAAGAAGGCCACTGAAGATGCCTACCCAAAAGAACCCCTGCAACCCTGTCCTGTCCACTGTTATGTTAATGATAATGGTATAACAATCATCCACTCATCAGGGATTTGAAACATTAAAACACATATTAAGTTATGAGGCAGACATTGCAATAAAGCAATTGAATTTCCTTTGTGCAGCTTGCAAAGCCACAGTAGACAAACTGGCAGGCACAGTCACAACGATATGTACACAGCACACGGAATCCTGAAAGGCCAACTCCCTTGAAAGCAAGGTACATACGCAACAGGTCTCAGCTTTGCTTCATGTTTTCCTGCACTCCAAGCACAAGCAATCCCAAAGTACCTTGCTTTTTACTATATGAATTTCAGGCCTAGTGTGATGCTAACTGTAGGCCGTGAGTGGGCTGTATATCTGGAAGACTGGCGGATCATATCAAAAAACATATCCCTTTGGCCCTTTGCATCAGACAGGTTCTTGACCATGCCCAACCTGCCCACAATCTACAAATTTAGCTGTAATATTTGTTAATCCTAGTTTCAGAATGATATTAAAAGTATTACACAAAAAGGGCGGCATGGTGGCTCAGTGGTTAGCACTGCAGCCTCACAGCCCCAGGGACCTGGGTTCGATTCCACCCTCAGGTGACTGTCTGTGTGAAATTTGCACATTCTCCCCATGTCTGTGTGGGTGTGCTCCAGTTTCCTCCCCCAGTCCAAAGATGTGCAGGGTGGGTGGATTGGCCATGCTAAATTGCACCTCAGGGAGGTGCAGATTAGGTGGGTTATAGGGGGATGGGTCTGAGTGGGATGCTCAATGTGGACTTGTTGGGCTGAAGGGCCTGTTTCCACATTGTAGGGATTCTATATAGATGTGCAGAGAGTAATTCACCTCCTGGCTTACCCCAAAGCCTGCCCACCATCTACAAGGCACAAGTCAGGAGTGTGATAGAATACTCCCCACTTAAGAAGCTTGACACCAACTTTAAGAAAGCAGCCTGCTAATTAGCAACCCATCCATCACCTTCAATGTTTACTCTCTCCAATGCACAGTGGCAACAACAAGTACCATCTACAAGAGGAAAAGTAGTAACTCAACAGCGCCTTCCAAATACATTTTTTTAAAATTCATTCAGGGGATGAGGGCATCGCTGGCTAGGCAGCATTTATTGCCCATCCCTAATTGCCCAGAGGGCAGTTCAGAGTCAACCACATTGCTGTGGGTCTGGAGTCACATGTAGGCCAGACCAGGTAAGGATGGCAGTTTCCTTCCCTAAAGGATATTAGTGAACCAGATGGGTTTTTCCCCCAACAATTGACAATGGATTCATGGTCATCATTAAATTCTTAATTCCAGATATTTATTGAATTCAAATTCCACCATCTGCCAGGGTGGGATTTGAACCTGGGTCCCCAGAACATTATCTGAGTCTCTGGATTAACAGTCCAGTGATACTACCACTAGGCCATCACCATCACCACCCCCACCCCCCCAGGACACTTACCAACCAGGATGAAAAGGGTAATAGATATATGAGAATACTACCACCTGCAAGCTCTCTCCTTCACACCAACCCCCACCCCTCCCCCCGTAAGGCACCCACTATCTTGGCTTGTACTTGGTTGCAATGTTCAACTCGCAGAGATCCACCTTCCACCTTCTGTAAATGTTAGCTTTAGCTGCAATTCTTTTGCCTATCTTATCTGACAACAAGCTCCATTGATCCATCACTTGTGCTTCTACTGACATGGATTTACTCACAGACCCCAGTGCCCCCAGTTTAAAATTTACATCTCATGTTGCTATCTCTTTGTGGTCTATCCCACCCTATGAAGGTAGCATTAGCTTTCTCTGTAGTAACAATCCCTCATTGCTGCCTAACAAAGAATGTGCTATTCCTCTTCCACAATCATGATGTATGTGGAATGAATGTGAACACTTGGAATATCATACCTATAAAGTGTCAAGGAAACTTCGAACAGAGAAACTTAAAAGAAAGGGGTAATTAATGGGCTGACTACTCCTCTCAGCAGGAAGTCATTGCCTGTGGTTTATGTCTCAAATAGCAGACCTATTTGCTTTTTGCTCTTCCTGGTATACACAAAAAAGGCCTTAAAACCTAACTGCAGTAACTCTGAGTATGTTAGTGGACCAATGTGTAAGCGTGGACTAATGTGCTGTGAAGGTCATGGGATGGGGATAGCCATGATGATACCCCAGTTCTACAGGTAACCAGTAAAAAATCTCTCTTACTTTCTCTTGCAAGCCAGTGAGGTCACCATTAAGAGGGAAGCAGGACAAAAATGTGTCAGTTAACTGCTGAGCCAAGAAATAAAAACAGAAAGTGTTGGAGACAGTCAGCAGTCTAGCAGTATTTGTGGAGAGGGAAAATAAGTTAATGTTTTGCGTCCAATGTGACTCTTCTTCAGAACTGTTCAAAGAAAATTGAAATCAACTGCTGCACAACTAATGTCAGCACTGGTAGTATTGTCCAACTTAATGACTGCAAAGTATTACTTTTCGCAAAAGCTGGAGACTGATTCATATATCTTTTTAGCTGTTATCATTAACTCAATTCACATTTCCAAAGTGTGTGAATGTCTGTGATATTTTATGATGTCTTGTTGCAATTTACAGCGAATAAACTCACTCTTTCTTCAACTCAAGACAGTCTCCCTTTAAAATATAAATACGTTTGGATGGGAGAAGATATGTATGAGGGAAGGGATCCTTTCTAAATTAACCTGATGCAACCAACTGAGAAGGCGGTTACAGCTGAGCACAATTTGCTTGTGCTGTTGGGGTAGTTCAAAGTAACCCAGCAGGGCCCGGGCCCCAGGAGAGAACATCAGAAAGTAATACTACAATGCACCAGATGTGGGCAGAGGCAGACAGCACTAGAGTCCTGAATAGTATGTTAGTAGATGAGTTGGAATAAGGGAGAAAGTAATGAAGGCCATATCAGAGTTACGCAGCAAGGGTGCAGTTACTTCTGCATTACCATGTAAATGCACTGAGTAACCTCATTGAACCTGCTCACTGTTCTGCACCTAATAAGGCGTTTAAGTTCAGGAATATTTCTATGTTGGTAAGCTGGGTAGCTGAGTACTCAATGTGGTTTTTATTCACTTCTCCTTCCTACTCGTCCCCACTACTACCCTCAGCCTCTAAGTTGGTTGCAATGGGACAGATTTTTAACTGCTCTTCTCAGCATGCTGTGTCATGCTAACATGGTGTGGTCATCTATTTGGGATCTCAATTAGATGCTTTCCAAACTTCTTTACCATTCTTTACAGGCCACTGAGCCAGGTTTTTAAGGGTTCACCTGTCACTGAAGACCCCTGCCCAGGTTATCCAGGTGTGCTGTGAAGAAGACAACCATTGACATCCCAGAGCTGCAAGGTAACAAGAACAGATTCTCTCTTGCTTTGAATGCTGGGTGTCAGTGAAGTCACAATCAAGAAGGAAACAGGACAAGATCTTGTCACCTAATTGCACACCAAGAAATTTGAGATTAATTACTTCATTACAAATATCATAATTACCAATATGATTCAACTTACCACACACAATGTTCCCCCATCTACCCTTCATGTAACCCAGAGACTGATTTGTACATCTTTTTACTCAATTCACATTTCTAATCTGTGTTGCACCTTACATTAGTTTTTCACGATTTGTAACTATTACATGCACCTTTTCTTAAGTCAAGGATGCCTAGTTAATTCGTCTCATTTTAAAACTTAAACACATTTGAATTAGGAAAAGGTATACGTGACAGAAGGGGTTAACCATATTGTAATCAACTTTTGAATGAAGAAGGGGATGCCAAGTTATGCAAGGAGTATAACCATTTGGGATGAATCCTGTCCATAATCATTAGAAATTGGGACCTTTACCTGAGGATTGGTCATAACAATATGTTCTTGTCTGTTTCAGCAGGTGATCATTAAGACGCAACAAATGTTCAGGTAGCCCCTAAAAAGCCAGCACTTCACAACACCCTGCAGCATTCACTTCTAACAAACAAGATGTGTATGAGAATATATACACAGCATTGACACGGATAAACAAATACCAAAGAACTGTGGATGCTGAAAATCTGAAGCAAAAACTGAAATTTTCAGAGAAACTCAGCAGGTCTGGCAGCATCTGTGGAGAGAAAGCAGAATCAAAATTTAGCAGCAAATTACTGCAGATGCTGGGTCTGTACAGGAAGGAAATACCACAATGTAGCAGAAATTATCATCTGGAAAAAATATCACAATTGCTTTTCTTGGCATTATTATAGTGTGTGGTACGTTTCCTGTGAAGTTTGCCAGAAATGGTGAAGATGTCCAGTACCTATGTCTGCATATGTTCATGTTTGCTAAACAGACCTGTTGTTCATGTGGTGTGCAGGGTCATTTACACCAGAATTCCCATGTTCTGAGCCCAAAGTATCACTCAAAACAATTCACCAAATTTGCGATGTATCTCCCTCTGGTGTGACCTCTACAATTAAACAAAGCAAGAACATCAATATTGTGGAAAGGTGGTCATTTCTAATTTCTCCACTCAGTCCCTCATCATTCTAACTTTGACATTTACCCTTGGTCCTCACCGTTACTGTATCAATATGCTGAAATTTCTTACCTATTGTCATTATTGAAGCTCCTTCTCCAAAGGCCAGGAGAAGACGACTATGATGGGCTATGATGGGCAATAAAGGCAGGCAGGATTGCCCAAAACCTGAGAACACATTTTTAAAAATGAATGAGAAAGGACTTGCTGGTAATGATTGCAATTATACCAGGTTGACTGGCTTCAATGTACTGGGAGATCAGATGGATAAGGTCTGTGCACAGCCCCTTACAAATGCCCTGACATCTGCCCTGTGCAAATCAGTGGACTAGCAGAGACAATGCCCAGCAACAGAGGCATTGCTGCTGCTAGCATTACTGCTGTTTCTTAGGGGAAACCATAACTTGTCTGTCCAGCATTAAAGATGCCGAAATGGCAGAAGGAATGTGGACAGTTTGGCCAGTGTAGTGTTGCAAGCATTAGAACCATTGGCAAGAACGACTTGTGATGGACAACCTTAGAAGGTAATTTTCCTTAGACATTGCCAGGTAGCTATGTATGGATCCTCTTCACTGTGCACAAAGTAACACAATGAACAGAGGAATTCCCATCGGTATTTCCTTTCCAGATCTCTCATTATCACGTAGATAAATCTTGCTGACAGAAATTTGGATCTTAAGCCTTCAAAAGTAAACAAAATGTCAGGGGAAAAAAAAACTGATTAGTTCAGTTGCTATTAACTTAAATGCCTCTTTCTTGTATGATCCAATTAAATTTCTGCTCTTAAACATGGTTTTCTTTGACATACACCTAATCCCTGAATGCCTGTCTTACTGGAGTCTAAGGACAGCACAGATTCCCTCTAAGGACAGGCCCCTGAGTTAATTATGAGAGCATCTGAAATGTTTTACATACTGAGAAGAGGCTTTTACCCAGCATTGTGCTGGACTGTATTTCTAACACTAAGGGGAACACTACTTGGTGCTGGAGACTCTCGGTTAGTCTAAGAGGCTGCTGCAGCATGAAAAGGGAATTGACCTTGAAATAGATTGCAACATTAACAGAAAGTGCCAGAAAAACTCAGCAAGTCTGGCAGCATCTGTGGGGAGAAATCAAAGTTAACATTTCGGATCCAATGATCCTTCTTCAGAACACAAATAGATTGCACTTTATTTCCCTATCTCATTTCACCATTCTGTTCTGTTGCTACCTGCCAGGAGAGTGTGAAATTTATCATTATTGTCAATGAGTGTTGCACAGTGAGTTTACTGGTTATTGGAATGATGCAGGTGAAAAATCTCATTTGCTGTCCATCACTGGAAATCGCTACTCAGGTGGATTTTAACCAAATATAATTTAGCTCAAATTCTAAGACCTCCCTACAGACCTGAGGGAGTATGACATAGTTGGAAGCACCATCTTCAGGTGAGTGGGATTCTACCTCCTGAGATCCCAGAAATCCCAAAACACGGAATTAACTCTAAGTATTGCCCTCCTCTCATTCTCTCATAAGAAACAGTTCACTCTGCCTCCTTTTTCCCAATCCCAACATCTCACTCCCACGTCACCACAGCTCCTAGTTCTGACCTGATCCTCTGCTCAATTTTTCCTCACAACTGCTCCTGTTGCACACCCTTGGACAATTCTTACCTGCCCACCTACTGCACATTGTTTTTCACATTCCTGAAATTCAAAAAAATTGAAGGGGACAATTCTATGAATTTTTATTGAAAATGATCACGTTAGGTGCCTATTGGAAACTAAGGCATGTGGTTTCTTAAAATATAAAGTTCCTCCCACTGGGTACATGAGTGAAGAAGTATGTGTAAAAGATATACTGAGACACACAAAAGAGACAGAAGAATGATGACTTACAGCAAGAGTTCAACAGAAACTCTGAGATAAAAGGTTTTACATTACATCTTGTTATATGTGTGACACAACAATATGGAAACAAGATAGTCCCACTCAGACCTGAAAACTATTTGATTCATTCATTTTCTGAAGAAGGGTCCCAACCTGAAACATCAACTTTCCTGCTCCTCTGATGCTGCCTAACCTGCTGTGTTCCTTTAGCTGCATACTGTGTTATCTCGATGCATTCATGGTTTCATTTCATTCATTCAAGAAACGTAGGCACTGGTGTCTAAGCCAGCATTGATTGGCTGTCACTTATTGCCCTGGTGAATGTGGTGGTGAACTGCCTCATGAACTACTGCAGTAGGTATACCCGAAAAGTTATTAAGGAAGGAGTTGCAAGGATATTGATGCAGTGACAGTAAAAGGGCAGTGATGTAGTTCCATCTTAAGGTTGTGTGTGTGTCTTGTAGGGAAATGTATGGATGGTGGAGTTAAAACGCTGTCCTACCTTTTAGATGGTAGAATTTCTTGGCTTGGAAGGCACAGTCAGAGGAGCCTTGGTAAGTTTACAGCAATACATCTTGTAGATGATGCACACTACTGCTAGTGTATCATTGGTGAACAGAGTGCATTTTGGAGGTATTGGAGATGTATCAATCAAGCAGCACACTTTGTCTTGGTTGAGCTTCTTGTATTTGTTAGAGCTACACCCATTCAGACAGGGGAGAGTATTCCATCACATTCACACTTTGTGCCTTCCAAAATTCCCAGTCTCTGATCTACTCTTATAGCCACAGTATATGTATGGCCGGTCCAGTTTCTGGTCAATGGTAATCCCGAGGATTTAACAATGATAATGCCGGTGATGATCAACAGGCAATGGTTAGATTCTCCTTTTTTTGAGATGGTTATTGCTCAGCACTTGAATGGCGTGATGTGACCTGCCACTTGTCAGCCCGAATATGGATGTTGTCCAGGTCTTGCTGTATATAAACAAAAGCTGCTTCAGTATCTGAGGAGTCGCAAGTGGTGCTGAACATCATGCAATCCTCAACAAACTTCTTCCGATCTTAGGAGGGAAGGAAGGACATTGACGAAGCAGCTGAAGGTAATTAGGCAGAGGACACTAATCTGAGAAACTTCTCCAGAGATGCCATTAGCTGACAGGATCAATATCAAATGATCACAACAGTCTTCCTTTATACTAGGTATGACTTTAACCAAAGGAGAAATTTTCCCCAAATTCCCATTCAGCCCGCTTTTGCTTAGGCTCCTTGACGACATTCTCAGTCAAATACTGTATTGATGTTAAGACAGTCACTCTCATCTCAGCTCTGGATATCAGCTGTTTTATCCATGTTTGGACCAAAGATGTGATAAGGTCAAGAGCTGTGTGGCTCTGGTGGAAGCCAAATTGGGCATCAGTGAATGGGTTATTGCTTTGCAAGTGCCATTGTTAACGCTGTTGGTGACACCTTGTCACTTTGCTGGTGATCGAGTGTAGATTGCTAGGGCAGTAATTGGCTGGGCTGCAATTGTCCTGCCTTTTGTGTGTAGGATATACCTGGGCAATTTTCCACATTGCTGGGTAGATGCCAGTGTTGTCACTGTAACTGTACTGCTTGGTTAGGGGCTCAGCAAGTTCTCGAGCAGAGGTCTTAATGCACTTGCTGAACAAACATCTTCCGAACTCAAAATAAATTTAAAACAATATCAAATGTAAACACTATATTTTGTATATAACCATATATTTATAGAAATATGAACCTATATATACACATTCAAAACAGTTTTACAATTGATTTTCTTTAAGTTTATACACAGTAATTTAGCAAAGTACTTGTACATATTAAAAACTGCCCTGGAACCAGAGGTCTTTATAAGCCTAAAGCTCTGGTTTGTTTCTTGTAGAATGATGAACTATAAAGAGTTGTCCCCTCATATTACATGCACCAACTTTGCTCTTGTGTACCTAGATGACAGGGAAATGTGGTTGATTAAAAAATTTTTTTTTATTTTCTAGGATCAAAGTAAAAGCACCTCGCTCCCTGATTGTAGGGAAATCTCTTACAAATGTACATTCTTTCATTGGCAATGTATACAGTACATCCGTTCCCCCACTTTCAGGCTTCAGTCTTGCCTCACCCCCCACCTTGCAGCAACATGACTTCAGATTCAGGAAGCAGCACTGAAGAAGATCTACTAGCAGTGAGACCAGAAACAAGAATGACCTTCCATCCGAACAGGGACAGAATGCACGCTTGAAATATGAGAATGGCACACTGCAGTCGGTGAAACTGGGCATGTCCAAAAGTAAAAGCAGACAGAAGTTGCAACTCTTAGGCAGTGACTTGGACAGGACAACAGGCAGATGCTCTAATCAAAGGAAGCAATAAAATCACACAGCTTCCATTTGTCGTTAGGATAGAACCAAGGGAAAGTGCCCTATAGCAGGGAGTCTGGCTCATTTCAGACCTGGAATTTCTGTGTAGGTCAGTATTGCCCAGGAGGCATACTTCAATCAGGTGGGTGGGAATGAGAGATGAGAGAAAGCTCATGAGAGAAATGATACACGGATTTTTTCAGGGTACCTGAGACAGGCAGGTTTTATCAGAGGCATATCTGTAATGTGCTTGTATCCACTGCCAACCAGAATCAAGCAGGAGTCACCTGAGCCAAGGTGTTTTAAGGGTTAAAAAGGATTTATCTGAGTAGATAGTGAGAAACTATTGCCTCTGATTAGGGGGAAATTAACAACCAGAGAATGTAACCTTCAAATTAAAGCCAGCCCACTCAGTGGTGAGATCAGGAAACACTTTTACACGCAAAGATTAGTTGAAATCTTTTACTTGGCTGTGGATGTTGGGTCAATTAAAGCTTCAAGACTTAGATCGATGAGTCCCTTTTGCTTCCAAAGTAATGGTTCAACTGCAAAGGGCGCCGAGATTTCCTGAAAAGAAGTGTTTTATATAAATGCAATTTTTTCCTTACAACACATGTTTTTCAATTTTGCCCATTGGAAGAAAACATTCACTACCAAAAAGTAGCTCAGTAACTCCTGTGTTGTTATCCTCGCATTTCAAATCGAATACAATCCCATTGCAATACATCAACCTTTTATTAATGATGCAGGAAGTAGAACAATTAGATTGCTAATAGGAAAGAGTATTCTCTCTGCCTGTAAGAACACTGCCTAGTATTACAGTGCCCTGACAATCTGCATACATGAATACATTAAAGAGATGTTAACTGTCCAATGATGTTCAGCACAAGCTTTATAAAAATTAATTGTAGGCTTTTTCGCATCAAATCATTGGTACTTCATGGTTATCTCCGTGCTACAGCATGCACATGCTACATATAAAGGAGAGAAAAATATGATACCGTCTTGCAGAGTCACACTAATGTTTAGAAGAATCTTCGAGCGGGACTAATTCCTAATTGCTGTCCTGTTGTCGGCATGTAATTCACAGATGTGAACACTGGAAGGTCAACTTAGATTGCAAGAATGACTCAAGAGAATTGTGAATAGTTCTCTATAGTCTAAGAAGTAACAATCAGGTCAAACATAGGTTTGAAGCTGTGGTAATCTCAGCTGTTAGCAGAGGGGAAAAAAATCTTCTGTGAAGCAAAATTCAATGAAAGGAATTGATGGCCATCTAACCTTACCACTGGAACATTGGAGCACACCAATTAAACAGGAACTTAAACACACAGAGCAGCTGAATTTTTATCATCAAATATTCATTGGCTGGCATGTTGAGTGAAGCATTTAGGGGCGCAAGTAACTTTTGATGTTATTTTGTTATCTACATTAAGGTTGATAATAAAAAATCTCAAATTTGCATACTTTAATCTCATCACACCTTTAGTTGGAAAAAGCATCACCTGAGGTATAAAATGGAAAGATTGAGCAGTTACAGGTACAACAGGTAAGCCTCTGAGACTTGGAATTGAATCTGTACTTTAAACCAATCTACAAATCTGCATTGGAAAAATATTATGTGCATTTTCAGGCCATAACACTTGCAAATATCATACTTCATTTTCTATTATAATTTCAGAAGTAGAAAAAAATGAGGCAACCATTTAAAACGCATAGTTGAACCTTAGCAGCAATATTAAAGAACCTCTGCATCTACTTAACTAATGTTTGCTTAACAACAATTGAAGTTAGCCTCATAGTAACACAGCTTCACCTTAGCAGTTGAAAAATAGGCTTGCTTTAGACCCTACAATGCACCTTTCCTTTCCAGATTGATAGCGTTGTTAAGAAGGCGTACGGTGTGTTAGGTTTTATTGGTAGAGGGATTGAGTTTCGGAGCCATGAGGTCACGTTGCAGCTGTACAAAACTCTGGTGCGGCCGCTCTTGGAGTATTGCGTACAGTTCTCGTCACCGCATTATAGGAAGAATGTGGAAGCATTGGAAAGGGTGCAGAGGAGATTTACCAGGATGTTGCCTGGTGTGGAGGGAAGGTCTTATGAGGAAAGGCTGAGGGACTTGAGGCTGTTTTCGTTAGAGAGAAGAAGGTTAAGAGGTGACTTAATAGAGACATAGAAGATGATCAGAGGATTAGATAGGGTGGACAGTGGGAGCCTTTTTCCTCGGATGGTGATGGCTAGCACGAGGGGACATAGCTTTAAATTGAGGGGTGATAGATACAGGACAGATGTCAGAGGTAGTTCTTTACTCAGAGAGTAGTAAGGGCGTGGAATGCCCTGCCTGCAAAAATAGTAGACTCGCCAACTTTAAGGGCATTTAAATGGTCATTGGATAAACATATGGATGATAATGGAATAGTTTAGGTTAAATGGGCTTCAGATTGGTTTCACAGGTCGGCGCAACATCGAGGGCCGAAGGGCCTGTACTGCGCTGTAATGTTCTATGTTCTATGTTCTATGTTCTATCTCCTTCCTTTTACTCCTAAGAACATTGTTGAAAGCAGAAGGAAAGTGAATCACTGAGCTGGAGCCTGAAGTTTACAAGCAGGAATAACTACCTTTGTTTGAGTTCTAATAGACCAGGGAACCAAGTTTATCCACATTATACTTCATCTGTCATGTATTTATTCACTTACTTGCCCAAATTGCACTGAAACATCTCTGCATCCTCCTCACAGTTCACCCTCTCGTCCAGTTTTGTGGCATCTGCAAACTTGGAGATATGGCGTGGTTCCCTCACCTAAATCAATAATATATGTTGTGAATAGCTGGGGTCCAAACATTGCTTCCTGCGGTACCCCACTAGTCACTGGTTGCCACTTGGACAAAGACCTGTTTATTTCTACTTTTTGTTACCTGTCTACCAACCAATTCTCAATCCATTTCAATTCACAACCTCCAATCCCATGCACTTTGATTTTATATGATAACCTCTTATACAGGAACTTATCAAAAGGTTTCTGAAAAGCCAAACGAACAAATGACTCCCCTTAACCACTGTACTGGTTTCATCCTCAAAATAATTCAGCAGATTTTTCAAGCATGACTTCTCATTTGTAAACCCACACTGACTCTGTCTGACCTTGTTGCTATCTTCCAAATGCTCTGAATGAACTCTACCGTTTTTCCCTACTGATGTCAACCTATCCAGTCTATAATTTACTGTTTTCTCCCTGCCGGCCTTATTAAATAGTAGGTTTACGTTAGCTACCTTCCAATCCATACAAACTTTTCCAGAGGTTACATAATTTTGGAAGATGGCTACTCGTGCATCTGTTATTTCTACAGCCACTTCTTTAAGTATTGTGGGATAAAGCTTATCAGACCCTTGGGGTTTTGGTCTTCCTAGAAGGAGGATTTGAGTACTGGAACTGGGACTGTCTTTCTACAATTGTACAGGGCCACACCTGGAGTTTTGGTCTCCTTTCCTGAGGAAGCATATTCTGGCTGGGGAAGGAGCAAAGAATATTTACCAGTCTGATTTCTGGGATTGCAGGACTGATATATATGGAGAGATTTGGTCAGTCAGGGCTATATACATTGGGTTTTAGAAGACTGAGTGGGGATCTCACAGAAACCTATCAAATTCTAACAAGGTTAGACAGGGTAGATTCAGAAAGAATGTTCTCGATGACATTGGAGCCCAAAACCAGGGATCACAGTCTAAGGATAAGGGCCAAGCCAGAGGACAGAGATTAGGAGAATCTTTTTCTTACCCAAAGAGTGGTGAACCTGAGGAATTCTCGGCCACAGGAAACTGTTGAGACCATAACACTGAACACTTTCAAAAAGATGTATGTATGGTTTTTAAGACTAAAGGGATCAAAGGACATGGGGAGAAAGCAGGAACAGGGGACTGAGTTGGATGATCAGTCAGGATCATATTGAAAGGCAGAACAGGCTCAAAGGGCCAAATGGCCTGCTCCTAATCCTTTATTCTATGTTTCTAGGCTATACCTAATCAAGGAATGCAAAAATCAAGAGGCTAAGTCAAACATGAACTACCACATGTTGGTTGTTCTCTGTGAGTTAGAGACAGCAGACTTCAACATGTTGTATGCCATCTTGGCATAGTCTAATCCTGTAGAATTTAGTACAATTGTAAAGGTGAAGGACGTAAAACTGTTACTTTTTATTTGCTAGCAAGTAATCAGGTTCACAAAAGGTGCTGACTTTGAAAGTAAACCAGTCACAACAGCAGTGAACTGCAATTTAACAACAAAACAGTCAAAGCAGCCGTTTCCCACTGAAATGTACTGATACAGTAGAGCACAGCCTTTTGGAATTTGCAACTTTATTTGTCAAAATTTGCGAAAGATGATTTTGGCATTGCACACTACAAGAGGATAAGATTTTGATTACCAAGGTGTGCTTTACAAACTTAAACTTCACTAACAAATATATATCCGAAAAAGTCTAATGAATAGATAAGAGTCTTGTGTGTTCTCACAGTTTTGTTTCTAAGCTCCACTTACTTAGCTTTTCAGAGGTGCAATCTCTGTGGGAGTTAGAGTTCTGTCTAATTCAATAACATTCATATTTTCCCTTCCTCACACTTCTGTATTCTTACCGTCTGCTAATTCATGTGGGAGTGTAAGTAAGCTATCTTCAAGCAATACTCAGCAGCTTTTATCCAAAAAGAAAGCCAATTTTTATTATGTTTGGGAAGCAATTAGGTTGCCTTTAAAATTAGTGAAATAAATGGAGACATTGGAAGATAAATTGCACAGAATTAAGTACCAGCTTGGAGGTGAAAGAATTTAAAAGTGAAAACTCTTGTCAGATGTGGGAAGTCTAAAGGCAGGTGGTGTGCAAAAATGGCTGCAGTGAAAGTGTGTGGTTAAGGAGACAGAAGTGGACTGGTCATGCTCCCTTGCCCCGATCAGGAACACAAGACAGTTTCTCTCCGACAGGTAACTGATTGGATTAAGAGGACTGCCTGACAGCGTGTCTGTTCAGCCACAGAAGCTAATCAACCTTCTCATCCTGACTGGTAATAAATCCTCCATTGGGGACCGGTCTGCTTGATGATCTCTCCTTGGGGAGTTTTTAGGACTTCACTCAGGCAAAATTACTCGGAGTCTATTAAAAGGCAGTTCTAGACCTGCTTGACAGGCCCAGGGAATGATAGGAGGTGCTTGTCAACTGCCACAGGTAAAGGTGACTTTTTCAGGTTAAATAGGAGAGATACAAAGGGGTTAACAAGTAAATGATTTTGCCATTTAGGAACTCACTCTGTATCCATTGCTCAGGCCAACAGTAGGTGGCTGCAAAGAGTAAAAGCCATGAGCATCACGTTGAGTTTTTAAACATACTGTCTGTGGGGATTTTTCAAACATTCATTTACCAAACTGGATGCTGTGGTTTAGTTGAGTTACTGTGCATCACAGCAGAGCGAAGACAGTACATTCGCTTCACTGAAATGCAATAGTTAAGACCATCAGAAATATTTTCATTGCCCTGTTATAGCTAAGAAAATTTAAAAGAAAATCTGCATACATTTCCATTCTGATTGACAATGGGCATCAGTTCACAACTTCAAGATGGTGAGTACGATATCTCAATTCACTGCCAGTCCTCCCCACCCCCATCTCTCACAGCTCTCCCAACACCCCCACCTCCCCCAAGCCCCTCATGGGATCATCACTTGACTTGTCACCTACTTCCTGGTTCGAATAAGATTTTAATTTTGATTAGGGCAAAGCAGGAAAATCTCTCAGAGTTCTTCGTGCTTTGCCAGTAAGTTATGCAAAGATAATTGTTGGAAAAATGAAATGGAATTAAAATTAGAAGTTCAAACGGTCAACTGCCAATTATTTAAACGGCATATCATCTGGTTTAATTATTTTTGAGGACTGCTTGGAATACGGATTTTAGTGCTATATGCTTGGATTTTAAAATATTGATTGAACGGTGTTCTACATTCAGCTTGCAGTTCATTCCAAATTAAATGACGTTTATAAAGTACCTTAGATTTTCCAGGGCTCTTTAAAACTTTGCATTTTAAAAAGTTGCTACTTTTACTTGCCCATTGTCTATTTATTTGGTTCTGCAAAGTTGCATTGTATTTGATTGGAAATGATTACTTCAGTTGCTTTTTGCTGTAAAGCTCTTTGTGAGATTGAACAATAAAGAGCTGTTGTGGAAAAGTGGTAGCGTCCTTACATCTGAAACACATTTGTGTCCTAACTGCCCCAATTATGTGTAGTAATATCTCTGAACAGGTTGGTCATGAAATTCCTGAAATAAATCTGACTTCAATTAACAGCCTAATCTGAAATCCCACATTGAGGAACCTTAAATTTTGATCACTAATCAAAATTCAGATTTTGAGGATTCCAGAAAAAGCTTAAAAAAGACAGGTGCATTGAATGAACATGCAATTGTAGGACACATTTCACATCCCAAAGCACCATACCTTCAAAACGTAGCCACTGTTATAATGGAAGCAAACAATATTCACACAGCAAAATCTCACAGTTGATCTGTTTCAGTGCTGTTCATTGAGGGATAAATATTGGTCAAAATACTGGAGAGAACTAAATTCTACTTTGAATCTTTGGTATTGACCTTAGAGAGTGAATGGGACCTCAGTATAAAATCTCAACTGAAACATGATACATCTGAACATGGCAGCAATTCCTTCACAGTGTGCTGGTTGGGAGCAGGATTCGGACAAGGGCTACTAATTCTGTTTACAAATGACCATGAAGGTTTGATCACATGATGTTTTAAACACACAACGTTCTGACAATATATTGAGTGATCTGAAAGTTTGATCATATTTATCTTACTAGAACTTGCGAAATAGCTCAGGCAGACAAAGGGGAGAAACCACGATTGCTTTGCTGAGGAGAAACAGCAAGATATTTACATCTGGGGCAAAAACCACAATCTCTGAGTTTACCATGAATAGACCCCCAGTCTCTCAAAGTTATGGATATCAACTTGTAAACAGTTGCACTGTAAACCATCCATTTACTTCCAAGATTGGGAAGATGGTAGAGGAAGCCATTTTTGGAATAGGTTGCAAACTTACTAACGAATTCATGAATATTGCAACTTTGACTTGTATAGTTAGCAACCATCTGAGAGGTAGAAAACAAGAGGTAAAGGGAACCAACCGACATCTCTAGTGATTTTATCAATCGATTGCCAAACAGAGCATAGATAGGAGCTTACATTCAAGACTGAATTCTTGAGGATTTAATGGAGATTGGAAGATGTGCCCGACTTACAGCTAGAAGAAGAAACCTATGGTGGAACCCCCACAGTATAAGTTTGCTCTTGGATTAGAATGTAGCCAACTGGGAAAGTAAGAGAAAGCAAAATATTGTTCAGTTAATTTTATTCAAAGTTATGAAGGGTCTGGGTAGAGTGGTTAGGAAGAACCTTTCCCCATTGGTAGAAGGATCGAGAACCAGAGGACACTGATTTAGAATGATTGGCAACAGACAGGAAAGGCATCACCAAGAAAAACATATTTACGCCATCCTGATGAAGGGTCCCAAACCGAAACTTGGCTCTCCTGCTCCTCTGATGCTGTCTGACCTGCTGTGCTCCTCCAGTTATGCATTTTATCGACTCTGACTTCCAGCATCTGCAGTCCTTGCTATCTCCTTACGCAGCATGTGGTCAGGATCAGGAATGCACTGTCTGGATACAGATTCTAGTGAAACATTCAAAAATAAATCAATAATTGTCTGTCAAGAAAAATTTGGAGGCTAATTTGGGGCAGCACAGTGGCTCAGTAATTAGCACAGCTGTCTCACAGCGCCAGGGACCCAGGTTTACTTCTAGCCTTAGGCAATTGTCTGTGTGGAGTTTGCACATTCTCCTCGTGTCTGTGTGGGTTTCCTCCGGGTGCTCTGGTTTTCTCCCATGGTCCAAAGATGTGCAGGTTAGGTGGATTGGCCATTCTAAATTGCCCATAGTGTCCAGGGATGTGCAGGCTATGTGGATTAGCCATGGGGAATGCAGAGTTGCAGGAATAGGGTAGGGGTGGTGGGTCTGGGTGAGATGCTCTTTGGAGGGTCAGTGTGGACGCGATGTGATGAATGGTCTGCTTCCATGCTGTAGTGATTCTATGGGGAAAGGCAGGGGCTTGGGGCTAAGTGGGTAACTTTTCGAGAGATCTGACACAGATATGATTTGGTGAAGTGGCCACCCTCTGTACTGAAGCCATTCTATGATTCAATGTTGCTTGTGAAGCATGTGTGCCATAAAAATCACTAGACAATTACAAATCTTTCTTTTTATTCTTGTGGTTGCAGAGTTCAGTATCTTATTGGTTTTGTTGATAGCTGCTCTGCACTGATCATACTCAACATGACTCCTGGAAGTCTGCTACGCCTCTTACAACATCAGCTTTTTCAACATCCTTCATGAAGGACCTATAATGTCTACATTTTCTCTCCATGTGCAGCTGCTCATACCTTCCTGGGAAACCAATATTTCAGCTGCTGTTCCTTCATCATGAGCAGTTTCTTGGGATAGTTTCTGTTACAACTCATCCATCTCCAACGTCTTCAGCACCTCCATGACTACCTGTCCTCATCCTACTTCACCATCAGGCCCTTGTGTTTCTCGGGGCTCATTGACTTTGTTCAGAGACTGCAAGCCTGACCTTATTGTTTGGGGTTATCTGTACAACCACAAATCACTTGTTCAAATTTCTCTTTAATGTCATTTAATGCGTGATAATTCATTAAAATTACCTCTTGCTTCAGCTTTTCCTGGTGGATTTTCTGTTATGTTTGAGAGAGAATGCTTGCAGTAATAATAGCAAACACTGTTAACTTGTCCACAACACTCTCTAATCCAACCTCAACTTCAGTTTATCTTTTTGTTAACAGTTACAAACAGCAGAACATTGTCCATAATGAGTCCAATCTTAGTACTTGATGAATTAACCAATGCCAATAATCCTGGTTCAAATTGACTTCTAGTTCAACAGTAACCACCAAGGCAAGTATAATCTGAGGTCTCTGTGATTAACTGGGGCAGACCTGAATTCAACTTGGTGATCTTAAATGGCTGAAGTATTGGAGGGATAGGACAAACTGTCTTCCATTTGCTGAGTTTGAGGAGTGTTTTTGTGCACAATAGGGTTTGGATCGTAAGAGTAAATTATATTAAGGCACTGGGATCAGATATCACACTTGTTTAACCCTGAAGGTGACCTTAGTTATTAATGTTGGAGCACAAATTCAGCAACAATCACATTGCTGTAAAAAGAATATGGTTTGAAATATCAAGACTATATTCAGAGACAACATAACAAATATCAATGTAGCTAACAACATGAGGGTGGATTTAGTGAATTACCACAGGCTTAAGTGTTGTTTCACAAAAGCACGTATTCAGGATTTGGGATTACAGGTCAGTGCTTTCCATACTCTATTACAGATAGTAGGTCACCCAGGATGAACTGACTTCTGCCCTGTATCTCCCATTGATTACTGCTCTTAACCAAACCTCCACACTGGCTCGCTAATTCTTTAAACTAACACCACAGTCCAGGTCCAGCTGTCTGAAGTGAGGCTCTTAAACTCCAGAGCTGCTCAGAATTACCATACAAGATCATCGGAGGTATCCCCAGGGAAAAGCAGCAGTCCATTTGCAGCCATTGGGATAAAATTGCAAAGGAGCATCAAAACAGAGTCATGCTCCTGCTAGGCAGATTCCATGGAATTGCTCAAATGTGTAAAGTTCATTGTTGGTTATAGACACCTGATTCTATAAATATGCTTCATCAAAGCCTTTTTTTATTATTCTATGTTGGATATAGAAACATTGTGATGAGGGATGTGGGATAGACAAGACAATGATGAACACTGACTCCATGTTTGGATAGGCAAATCCCTCAATCCACCTACAATTCACTTTGTCTGTTGTGTTTTTCTTCCCCTTTGCCTACTTAGTAGACAAACATTAAGATGGCAAGCACATTGAGGGAATGGCTAACACAAAAATAGCTATGCTTATTTATTAACGATTTGAAAAGCTGGGAACATCGCTATACAAAGATGGCCAAAAGTGTCCAAAGATATGCAGGTTAGGTGGATTGGACTCATTACGGACAATGTTCTGCTGTTTGTAAATGTTAGCAAAAAGGGATGTGCAGGTTAGAAGGATTAGCCACAGGAAATGCAGGCTTACAGGGATAGGGTAGGGGAGTGTTTCTGGTTGGGATGCTCTTCGGAGGGTCGGTGTGGACTCAATGGGCTGAATGGCCTGTTTCCATACTGTAGGGATTTTATTATTCTATGATGCAGTTAGAGAATATTGCACACATGTCTGAGGGGGCTTCTTCAGAATAATTCAGACTAAGGCTCAGGCTTTTTACCCTCTATTAAGTTAGAGCTACAATGGGGGAATGACAGGCGAAGTGAGGGGGCAAAAATATGGCAGGTAAAAGATAACAGGGCTGTGCAATACTCACTTTGTCGTGTTGTATAAGGTCATGGTTCTAAAGAGTGAAGTCTTAGCCTTCAGAGACAGGAGATGTATTCTGTATATCTCCCGAGAGTTCTAGTAGTTATGTCTAATTAATAATGTAGTTGTAATTATTGCTTCTTCCAGGAAGACTCAACTGATCATCAAGCAGGCCTAAGGAAAAGGGGGATTGGTGGCAGCAAACCACATAAAACAATCCTGCTATGACCAGGTGAGGAGGAGGAGTCAGCTACCTCCTTTTTAACCTTCTCAGACAGTCACAACAAATAGGTTTTTTTTCTTTTTAGCACACAGCTGTCACATTTCAATTAAACACAATCGTTAACAAAACAGCCAATTAAAGGGCTTTCTTGAGTGAAAGAAAGATGATTTTGAATATGCTGTATACTTCAAGTCTACATTTTGTTGAAGTTATTTTTCTTGCGTTCATCAGGACAATTCACAAGAATAGCAATTCAAGTGGAAAGCCAACATCATATTGTATGAGAGGAATGGTCCGATTAGTTGGAAACTGGACTCTGAACATTGTAAAGAGGCATGTATTGCCTAATGATCCTAAGAAAACTTAACAAAATGCAACATCACATCCGTATGAGCACAAGTAATAAGCTTAAAAAGGAGTGAGTGTCAGAAAAAAACTAGACTATTTAAAAATCCTAAGAGTTTATAAGATTTTTAAATTTATATTTAAGACCACAGTTGTTTGATTGTTGACTGGTATCTTCTGCACTGATAAAGTAGGTAGATATTTTTGTGTTCTTGGTGGACTTGTTTTCCCAATTTGCTTTTCCACTAGCCTCCGTCTTCCAAAAAGATGAAAGACATTGGGAAGAAGAGACAGTTTTCCAGTCCTTGTTGTTACCAATGCATATTCCTTTTGTCTTCTGCTGCTCAAAAGCAACTTTGATCAGAGGAGCAGGAAGGCTGGGTCCAGGGTCTAGGCCCGAAACTTCAGCCTTCCTGCTCCTCTGATGCTGCTTGGCCTGCTGTGTTCATCCAGCTCTACACCTTGTTATCTTTTAACCAATAAAAGGAGACAGCAACATGAAGTTGCAACAGGGCAAGCTCAGCCCTCCAAAGGCAAACCTTCACCAAGAAGCTGGTAAGAGGGGCAGAGACAAAACTGTGGTCTAAGGAAAGAGAGGAAAGTTAGCCAGACTTAGCCAGACTTAGAATCAGACAGAGGCCTTCATGAAGGAACAAGAAAAAGTTCGAGGAGTAAAATTAAGTATCCCAAAGGAAAACAGGATAACTTTATTAATTAGATGCAAAGACCAGAAAAGAAAAAACGTAAAAGAGAACCCTCACTTCTTACATTGAGCATAGCTGCCTTTGAGATTAGGTTTCATGGGGCATAGATGTATGGAACAGTAAAAAGGCCAGAACTAAGTTTGTGGCTAGGCCACAGAATCAGCAATGTCTTAAAATTAATTTAAGTTGGAAATGAGCAAAGTTAGAGAAAACTAGCAACGGTCTTAGCAGAAGAAATTTCATTAGAAAGCAAAGATGTAAAACAATGGGTCTCCGTAAGTAAACCATGATTTCAGTAAGAAGGTTTATAAAGACTGCTGAGTGGTCAAATACCTATTTACATTAAATAGAATATGTTAATATCTCATTATTAGTTAATCTTATCTCATTAATATGTAGTTTCCAAACCACCCACCCATCAGAAACAAACTGCCAATTACTTCTGACATGAAATTCAGAGCAGCTACCTGATGGCTCCACCTCGTCACCTACTCTTCCTGTCCTATACCTTGGACACCCAACACCAACATTTCAGGGCATGCTGCATGAGCAATGACTGCATGTATTCCCTATCCATGGAACTTAGCATTTGATACCTACCGACCTCACCACATCATCAAAGCACATTTCCAATCCACTTCCAATTTATTTCTGCTCTGGTTGAATTCTGCAGTTTGGATTGCACCAGCACTTCTCATTTCACTGTTGTTGCCATGACACTGTGCACACAGGGGCACACATCCATCTCATGGATTGGACAAGGTTGTATCTCTGGGCTCTTCGCTGGCTTGCTTGCTGAACACTCACACACTTTGTGTCTATTTTGATGCTCACAGCACACTGCCATCTGTGGAGCCTTGGAGAATTTTCTGCCGTGCATTTTGTGGATCGTACATACTGTTGCTTATTATCGCCGATGCTGGGGTTTCTGAATATTTGTGGATGTGGTGCCAATCAAGCAGGCTACTTTTTCCTGGATGGTATCAAGCTTCTTGAGTGTTGTTGGGGCTGCACTCATCCAGGAAGTGGGGAGTATTCCATCCCACTCCGACTTCTGCTTTGTAGGTAGTGGACAGGCTTTGGGGAATCGGGGGTGAGATACTCACTGCCTCCTAGCCTTTGACTTGCTCTTGTGGACACAATACTTAACTGGTTAGTCCAATTCAGTTTCTGATCAATGGTAACCCACAGAATGCTGATAGCGGGGGATTCAGTGCTAGTTATGCCACTGAATTTCAAGGGGGGAGAGTTAGATTCTCTTTTGATGGAGGTGGTCATGGCATAGCATTTGTGTGCCATGAGGGTTACTTGTCACTTCTTAACCCAACTGATGATAGTATAGTATAAGGTAGCGGTGGAGGTTAGATAGACCTTAGGTTTTGGGTAAAAGTTCGGCATAACATCGTGGTCCGAAGGGCCTGTACTGTGCTGTACTGTTCTATGTTCTAAGTCTGAAATTTGCACAGGTCTTGTTGCATTTGAACATTGTTTGCTTCAATAGCTGACATTATAAATGGTGCTGAACATTGTGCAATCATTGGCAAACATCCCCAGTTCTGACCTGAACGCGGAGAGAAAGTCATTGATGAAATAGATGAAGATGGTTGGGCCTAGGACTCTACCCTAGGGAACTCCTGCAGAGATGTGCTGGAGCTGAGATGACTGACCACCAACAACCACAGCCATCTTTCAATGTGCCAGGTATGACTCCAACCAGCAGAGAGTTTGCCTCCATGATACACGTTGATTCCAATTTTGCTGTGGCTTCTTAACACCACACTCAGTTGAATGCATCCTCGCTGTCAACGGCGTCACTCTCACCTCGCCTCAGCAATTCAGCTCTTTTGTCCATGTTTGAACCAAGGCTGTAATGAGATCAGGAGCTGAGTGGTCCTGGCGGAACCCAAACTGGGCGTCACTGAGCAGGTGATTGCTGATGCCTCTTGATAGCAATGTTGATGATGCCTTCCATCACTTCATTGATTACTGAGAGCATAATGACAAGACGGTAATTGGCCAGGTTGGATTTTTCCTGGTTTTTGTGAACAGGGCATACATGGGCAATTTTCTACACTATCAGGTAGTGCCAGTGTTGCAACTGTAGGGAGAGCTTGGCTATGCTTGTGACAAGTTCTAGAACACATGTCTTCAGTACAGTTGCTGGGATGTTGTCAGGGCTGAAAGCCTTTGCAGTATCCAGTGCCTCCGACCTTATCTGGATATCACGTCGAATGAACTGAATTGACTGAATATCGGGGATAACGCAGTGTGGAGCTGGAGGAACACAGCAGCCCAGGCAGCATCAGAGGAGCAGGAAAGCTGAAGAAGGGTCCCGACCCAAAACGTCAGCTTTCCTGCTCTTCTGATGCTGCCTGGCCTGCTGTATTCCTCTAGCTCCACACTGTGTTATCTCTGACTCCAGCATCGGCAGTTCTTACTATCTCTGAGTGAATATTGGTACCTGTGATGCTGAGGCCCAGCTGAGGAGGCCGAGATGGATCATTCAATCAGTACTACTGGCTGAAGATTGTTATGAATGCCTTACCTTTTGCCACAATGTGCTGAGCTCCCCCATCATCGAGGCTGAGGACATTTGCGGAGTTTCCTTTGTTGTTTAATTGTCCACTATCATTCATGACTAGATGTGGCAATATCGCAGAACTTAATTCACATCTGTTGGCTGTGGAATTGGTTAGCCCTGTCCATTCACTTGCACCTTATGCTGATTGGCACGCAGTTAGTCCTGTTTTGTGGCTTCAGCAAGTTGACCTCTCACTTTGTATGGATGCCAGGTGCGTTCTCCATTGAACCAGGGGTTAACCCCCAGGCTTGGCAGTATTAGTAGAATGGGGCATATGCTGGGCCATGAGACTGCAGACAGTGTTAGAGAATGATTGTGCTGTCGCTGATGGCCTATGGTCCTTCATGGATGCCTAGTCTTGGCCTGCTAGATTTGTTCAAAGTTTATCCCACTTAGCATTGTTAGTGCTATATAACACGATATAAGGCTCCAAACCGTCAGGTGCTTGGCTGGGTGCATAACAGCCTTTTAAATATGGCAGTGGCATCAGGAGTCAGGAAATGTCCCTGCCTACTGCAAGGCAGGCCCCCTTAGGGGCATTGGTGGATAGATATTGAGGTAGATTTGATATGATAGCACAAGAAAGGCCTTGCAGAGAGAAACTGTTCATGAAACACACCCCAAATTGATACGGAGCCAATTTCTAGTAAGATTCGGCCCATTCTCTCAGAATAAGAGGTTAGCAATGTAGAACGGAGATCAGGAGAATTTTCTTCACTCAAAGAGTTGTGAATATTTGGAATTCTTTATTGCTGAGGCCTATGGATGTTATATCATTTAGTATATATAAGTTGGAATAGGTTTTTGAGCACTAAAGGACTGAAGGGAAATTAAGAAAATGTGGAAAAGTGGAACTGAGGTAAAGATCCATCATGATTGCTTTGAATGGTGGAACAGGTTTGTCGGCATATCCTGCTCCCAGTTCTTGTGATCTCCTTCATGACAGTGATAGGAGGCTCATTCTGGCAGGTCTGCCAATTTGCCCAGCATTTCACTGTGCATCCTTATCAGCATTCTCCCACATACTACCCAACAGAAGTCTTCACCTGAGGCACCTGTAAACAGGTCTTACTTACAACTGTTCCCTCGTTGAGCTGGCTAATGAATGGTCCTTTCCCCCAGTCTGACTGAGACGCTTGGTTGAGCTCAGTGTTCCTGGGGGACAATTGCTTTCAAGCTCATCCCAGAGGCTGATCGAAGTCCAGCTGGCAGCAACCACCCACTCACTTAACCACAAGACCATTGTTGTGAGGAAGGGTCACTGGACCCGAAACATTAACTCTGTTTTTTCCCTTCACAGATGCTGCCAGACCTGCTGAGTTTCTCCAGCAACTTTGTTTTTGTTCCTGATTTACAGCATCCGTAGTTCTTTCGGTTTTCACAAGACCATAATGGTGGGCACCGAGAATTGGATGCAGGTTTTCCAGACAGGTTCTCTGGCTCACCTGCCTTCCAGTCCCCACCAGCAGATGACACTAAATTCTGCCCTCTGTATTTGCATGTGATTAGTCTATTCCCTCAGGCCAGGAAGTAAATTATTCACGACCTCTGTAACGTGTTAGCCTGGAGACACAGTTCGGACTGTGCCTAGTTTTTTCTCAGCCTATACTTTCCTTAGTATCACGAGTACCTTTTTCTGGCGGACCTTTCACTTACCTTAACAGTGCATCCTTGACTTGGGCCAATTTTCCCACTTCAAGGTCCATTAAATAGTTTGGCTGAGGCCATTGGGCTTTACAAAGGAGCTGCAGCAGTTCTCACAAAGTCTGCCACAACATAGCGTTGGTAGCCACGTGAATAGTTGAATGGGTCTTTTACATTGTTTCAAAAGGAGTTGTAAGTAGTTGGACTTCTTTTAAAATTCATGCTCAAGACATGGGCAGTTAGCCAGTTGATTTCACAAGTTGCCATCAGAACATTTTATAGTAAAGAGTGGGCTGTAAAATAGGTGACCAATTTGATCCGGTCAGTTTCCCACAGGGTAGATCAGGTTGAAATGATCCCCATGCCGTTCCTAAATGAGTAGGTAATGCTTGGTGCTGGGCTGGTTTGCTTGGATCAGTCTTATGACCAGGCTGAGACAATGCTGTGAGATGACTTTCCTAAAGATCTGGATGCTCTTTTCTGAGGTTTGTACTGAGTTCAATGTGCACTGCTTAGATGGAAGTGTTGATACATTTAGATGGAAATGCTGACATTGTAGAAAGTGCAAAGAAATGATGCCTGCTTACAGGTTGGGATGGATTTTTCAAATGAACACTTCATGTATCAAGAGACCACACTGAGGATTAGAACACACAGGTCATGATATGTATTTCTTACCCTCATCTTTATTGAATATGATGCATATGTGTGTGCCTACATATTATAAATATTCAATATCGTACTGTCATCTAATTTCAGAATTCACATTGCAATTGAAGGCACATTTTCTGATGTCACTTGGATCTTGTTAGTTGGTTGATCCTGTAAATCACTTCCCAAACAGCAAATCACTGTTATATTCGTAAAATATGGCTGTGGGTTGGACAGTTTTTATCTGTTTCTGTGTATTATTACAATTATAAGGTTTATAAGATTACTATATTTTGGTACAATAGCTTTAAATTTTTGATAAATCATGGGGCTGTTGTGAAAATAGTAAAGCTGGATGCATTTGATTATCGAAGATCAAAGCAAGGCTTAGATTGTTTTACTGAGCAGAAGGTGCATGGCATTTATGTTTGGAAACAATAACAACAGTCTCTCAGATTACAATTGAGTCTTCCAAGATCACTGAAGATGTTGTATATAACAGGTTAAAAACCCTTGCGCTTTAAACTGTCCAATTACTTCTAAGAATATAAGGAGTTTGGATCAAGAAATCAGTACCTTGATCAGCCTCAGTACCTTGATGCAGAGTTAATGCGATAAAAAACACTTTAAGGTCAGGTTACAGGCTTCCCTACTACTCGATGAACAACGCAGAGAGACAGAAGCTCTGCGTTGTTGGCAAAGAGCAGAGGCTGCTTAACTTTGTCAATTACTTTGTGAGGACAGAGACAGATTATTGTCAAAGAGACACATCCTGTTGGCATCTCAGGATTCATGGGAAATTCATCCTGACATGGGTGAGGTGAAGAAGGATCATTTAAAATGGGTTTACTGCTACTGATAGATTTAAGAAACTCAATGAAAGCTAAGGAAAACCCCTGAATTATGGTAAAAGTTTTTACAAAATGGAGAATTTTAGTGTATCATTGTTTTCAGCCAAGTGCAAATTTCTTTAAAAATTATTGATACCATAACAGTGAGTGTTTGTGCTTATAGTACATGAGTTACTCGCTGGACATAAAAGTACAGATGTGAGAAAATTCTTCCTCTGCATTAATTTCAAACAGCCTGTATTTGAAAGCTTTCACTCTAGCTGAAAAAGTCAGCTTTACACACATCAAAATCTCTGAGCATTAATTGCAGATATTTTGGTGATCCTGACCGGATTCAGGTTCACAATTAATCCAATTACCTGGTGAAGTTGTTTGGCACTGAATAACTTCACAGTTCTTGTTTTCTCCGTATCTAGTGTTCTTGACCTTAAATTGTCTGCAACATTATTCATTTTTATATAAGTGAAGGAAAGACTAGAAGAACAGGTTTTTACTAACACTTAATTTTTTTATTATGAACTAGCTAATTCTGGACATTCTGGACTCATTCTCTACGAAGACAATCTCCGAGCCACTGGGGACCTACCTACAATATCCAGCAGTGGCCAGATCTGACGGTTTTACCATGCATGCTAAGAGTCGAGATAATCAATTCCCTAGTCGGCACTTTACATCGAATACTCACTTTTTCAGCTTGATAGCAGAGCTAAATTAGTTGTTTAGTGGCTCGGTTCTCATTTAGAGGGGATGGGTGCTGTTGAAATCATCACACGGCCTTCCTCCTTCACTTTGTGATAGGCAGCCTACGAGGCCGGGAAGGTGATAAATAGACAATTAGAAAAACAGATATATTTTGCAAAAGGAACAAAGCTCCTTGCACTGACAGCCTCACAAAGAAGCAGGTCTCCTTAAATTGGTGGGCAATGAAAACCAGCTGTACTATCATCACTCCAAGAGACACAAAGCCATATGTGGCCATTTACAGAACAACTTATGGAATAGACTACGCCAATAAGACTAGAAGAATCTACAAATCTCTGACAGTCTGCTATTCATCATTAACAAGAATAAAACATCTTATTGTGTGTAATGTACACAGTCAATCATCAAGTGCATCTGCTAACTCTTCGAATATCAGAATGTAATCACATTAAAAGTTGCTTTTGAAAAAAGAGACGGGGTAAAAAAATTCTTCCTTCTTCAGGCAGTCATCCAGCATTGAATTTTTAAATTGCATTTTATAAATATTTGATGATCATATTTCTGGCAGAACAATGTGATGCACATTTTTGCTAAGGTATACAAAATATGAATGAAAATGAGGGCAAAATAATTTTAAAGCCCCCATGCTGTAGTGTCAGAGAACATTATAAACCTGGAACAATTTTTCCTGGTTTGGTGATGATCGAATGTTGCCCCTTTAAAAGCATTCAAAACTGTTGAAATGAAAATGGCATTGGGTTTCAATTAACCAAGCAGTGTTTATGTCTTTGTATACTGCCAAATCCAAAAAAAATCTCTATATTCTTTCACACGATGTTTATGGTGAAGCACATTTTAAAGAAGTTAAATGGCACAGCATTTAGACAAAATGACATTTCTTGAAACGACACAATGGCTGAGAGAGCTAACTTCAGCCATACTGAACAGGCTCAAAGGGCTGAATGGTCTTCCCATCTCAGGCAGCAAGTTTTAATTGCAAATTCAGATTATAATTTTCAATATCATACCCATGCCATCACAATCGCAGCAAACAGGGATAGCAAGTGTGCTCGGAGCAGGCTTGATTGACGTCAGGTTCAAACTCTGAGAAGGTGCATTTTACACACAGAGAAAGAATTGGCAGATTGTGATCTGCTGACTCGCAGTTCAGACAGTGGCTGTCTCCCCCTGTCTATCTCTCTTACAGCTGCTGTGAAATTTGAAAACATAACCATCTGTTAATAGGGAATAACTTCAAACAGATTACTTACAAAGGACAAATCATTTGGCATTGTAACAAAATTAATTGTAGGAAGGGAAAACAGAAAGGACTGCAAATATTGGAATCTGAAACAGAAACACGAGGAAGCTCAATGAAGGTCAATCAGCTTCTGTGTAGAGAAAAGCCTAATGGCTGTTTTGGAGTGAACTGCAATGATAGGTGGGCCCTGGTTTCATGTATATCCAAATTTTGTATTAAAATGTTATTGTCAAGTGCTTGCAATTAAAAGGGGTAGTGCTAGCATGGAACAAAATTAGGTAATAGACAGAAAGTAGGCAATAGTGTAAAGATATATATCAGACTGGACAGAAGTATACTGTGACATCCCCTTGGAGTTCATGTTAGGATTACGTTGCCCTATCAGATAGATATTAACTACCTTTGTTGGGGTATATAAGGCAGAATCTCAACATTTGCAGATAAAACAAAAGAAGTGGGGAAATTCTTTCTAAGTGTGTGAGTGCAGAACAAGGGAACAATGGTGTAAGATGTGGTGAGGAGGACAGAAAAAGACTTAAAGGGTACATAGTCAGCCTGTTGAAAATGGAAAGGTGTGTAGGAGATGACGTTTAATATGAAGAAGTCTCAGATGATTTAATTTTTGAAAGAAGCATGAGAAGCAGGAATATAAATTAAATGGCACAACTTTAATGGAACTGCAGGAACAATTCTGGGGTTCACATGGAAAAATAAAACAATTACGGGGATAGAGCATGGAAATGGAACTAATTGGAAGCTCTTTCAAAGAATCTGCATAAGCATGATGAGCCAAATGCCTCCTTCTGTGCTGTAGGACTCAATGACAAAGTAGAAGAAATGAACTGGCTCCGTACAATTTACACAGGCAACATCTCACTGAGGTAAAGATCCGTTTGTAAAGTGCATTTCTCCTGTGAATGAAAACACATGTCAGAAAATTGTACTGATCTACAAATAATCTCCTGTAGTCAACTGTTCATATAGCAAAGGGAGATGGTTCCTTGTTGTATGAAACAATTTTCTTGTTACTTTCCTGCATATACTTGAATGGCGTATTATTCTGCAAAACGATATTACAGATAAGGTATTCATTCAGTTTATCAAGGCCATGCAGCTAGATTACTCCTTACATCCAGACTGATGAAATAACCAGACACGTGGCAGTCGCAAATCAATGAAAAGAACTGTGAGGTGATGCATTTTTGTAGGAAGGATGAGGAGACGAAATTTAAAGAAATGGTACAATATTAAAGGAAGTGTAGGAACAGGGAGGCCTGAGTATGTATAGTCACACCAAAACTCTATCAGCAGCACCTTCCATACACATAACCTCAACCAGCTCGAAGGACAAGGACAGCAGGTGCATGGGAACACCATGGAAGTTTCAAGGTTAAGGCCCTAGTGTGGCAAAGTGAGACCAGTGTAGCTAGAGGTATTTTTTTTATGATACAGACTCTGAAGGCCTCTTCTGTACTGTATGATCCAACAAATAAGCATTTAATCTGCTTTTGGGCCTGATACAGGTGAAGCAAGTTTGTGATTACAATTTAACTGTTGGATTCAAACCCAATCTCCAGCATCAAAAAATAGTTCCCTTGTATTCGTGCATTTGTCAAAACATGCTTTTGCTTTACCTTGTCACTTTGCAATTATATCTGCTCTTGCTGTGGCGTTGTTGTTAACTGGTGGTGACCATTTAAGAATTGTCAGCGGAGGGTGAAATTTCTGACCAGCCATAAGTTTGGTTGGTGTCTTTTCTGTCAGAGTGTGGGGAGAGTGTGGTAACTTTCAGACTATCCTTTATCATCCCGTTGAAATATTCAACACTATCATTTGATTGTGGGTTGTAGCATGATTTAAGGTGGTGATGAATTCCGTAACTTGCTATGTTACAAAGTCTGTGAACTGATGAGAAACAAACTGCAGTGCATTGATAATATCCATTAAACTGCATTCTGTAAACAACTTGACTAGAATGTCAATGCCAGAAGTGATTGTTATGGAGTTTGTAATAGTGATTTCTGGCCATTTGCTATGTAGATCATGAACAATAAATATGAAAGTTGTTTCCTGGGGGCTGCTTGTACTTCTTTAAAAATATCTATTTGGACTTTTCGCTGTAGTTTTGCTGACTATGGGGTCAGTTGCAGAGGTGTTGGACACAATTTAACTAACTTCACTGGGTATACAAGCTGTGCTGATGAACTCTTCTGTACAGCAATTTACTCTTGGCCATTAGATTGCTTCATGGTATCATTGTTTCAACACCGAATGTCCTTCTCTCTTTCAACTTCAATGTATGTTTGCGCAAGCCATTTTTGGGAATTTCTGAATACCTAACAGTATGCCTTGGGCGCTAACATTGAGGCATGCATTTAAAATGGAAGTTTGTCTGATTATAATCCAGAGAGCTTTCTTCTGCTATCAACAGATAAGCTTTGCAGTCTCTTCCGACGAATTCACCTGCAAAAGTCCAAGACTCTTTTAGACATTTTAATATCTCAGGAATATTCTCAAATTTAACGAATTCAACCTTCTATTTATTAAATTTGGGCATTTAGCCATAACTATTTGAATCTGAATCAGATTTCTGGTAACCACTTTCAGTTTTACCTTTTTAATTAAATTTCCAGACCTCTTCATCTCGCTGCATCTCTCTCTCTCCTCTTTTAGCAATCATATTTGCATTTCTTTCCTCTCTTTATCCCAATACATACTGTTGGTCTGTTTTCCCTTTGTATATGAAACTGTAATTCCATTTCTTATTTGGCAATTTCCACATTGGATTCTTGTTAACACAACTTTATTAGTTTCTAGTGTTATGGCTCTGTTGGGAGGATTGCGTGGGAAATGAAGATCTACTATTCCACGAGCCATTCCAAAAGTGTAACTATCTTACTTTATATATTTATACATATAATTCTGCTGTCTACAGCAAAAGAGAGTTTCACAAGGTTCTTCAATAAACTCAGAAATAACTTGGTTATTAGAAACAAACCTGTGTTTTATACATATTGACAAATTGATTATCAACTAGGCTACCATGTAGAACTAAACTAGTCCCATTTTCCCAAACATACGTGCATCCATACACAGAAAGGACAAGATGATACAATATTGAGTGGCAAGAAAACAAGCCAAAAAAAAGGAAACAACACTTATGCAGGTCAAGGGTTCAAATGCACTAGAGAGAATGGATTGACCTTACAGTTCCTTTGGTTTCCTGTTGACAAGTCCCAATTGTTGTCAGTCTCAAAGCAATGAAAGAACTTTATTTCAGGTAGAAGATCAGTTAGAACCAGATCATTGCAATGAATTAACAGTTCAACATTCAGAACCTATAACGAGCTCAGAAATACTGATTTCTATAACATTCTCAAGTAGCCAGAAAATATTTCACTGAGCTATCTGTGCAGCTGCAAAAACAGAAATTGCTGGAAACGCTCAGCAGATCTGGCAGTATCTGTGGAGAGAAATCATTTCGGGTTGAGTGGCCCCTCCTTAGAACTATATGTTCGGCTGGTTTTCTTTAAGGGTCATACTTTACTCACCTAGAGAGAATTATTTCTTTGCAAACTTCTCCCAACTGACTAACTCTCATCGTCTGCGGCAAAACAAAAACCAAAAATGCAAAGGCTGTTACTAAGCAACCTTCAGCCCAATCCAAAACCCAGACTGTTCGTCGAGCAATTATAGTCCATTAAACATTCTCTTTCTTCTCTTTTCAATCTTTTTCTCTTGACTTTTGAGTCGCAATAAGTTACTTGGTAAATTCTTTGCAACCCAGGAGCTGTTAAAATCTTTCATTTTATAATTCTCACAATCTACAAAATTCCAATCCTAGATCTATATTTATTTCTTCTGTTGTTAATTCTACATCAAAATTATTAGTATGAATTTGGATGATTTTGGCCTTTCTTGCTTCTATATTGGTCTCCTATTGAAGTCTACCCGCTTGGCAACAGCTCTTAGTTCCCCAGTATTAATGCTTTTAATGTAGCCCAAGTTATCTCATTCTGATCTACAAAGATTTTTGTGTCAAATGTTACCATCTTAAATACTTATCGTAGTGAACTATAAGACAGTCTGCTATTAATTTTTCCTTTTGCGCTTTTTAGGTCCAGTAACAAATTTTACCTCCCATTTCCAGTTTATTTGCTATCTGGTGGTTTCAATAATGAACTTGAGTCTCCAATGTTGTGAATGGGAGTCATGTGGAATAATGTCCCCCTTTTCTTACTTCTTGGCTGATCACAACAAAATGTATTTTGGAGGAGTGGCTTAACTCCTTGAGTGCTGTGACTTTTAAACAGACACAAATAGTTCTGGACATTGTTACATTAATTGATCTCATGTCTTTAAGATCATATACTCATTAACATTTGTTAATTAACATAGTTATGGGCAGCACGGTGGCTCAGTGGTTAGCACTGCTGCCTCACAGTGCCAGGAACCCGGGCTCAATTCCACCCTCAGGTGACTGTCTGTGTGGAGTTTGCACATTCTCCCTGTGTCTGTATGAGTTTCCTCCGGGTGCTCTGGTTTCCTCCCACAGTCCAAAGATGTGCGGGTTAGGTAGATAAGCCATGGGAAATGCAGGGTTACATGGATAGGCTAGGGGAGGGGTGTGAGTGGGATGCTCTTCGGAGGGTTGGTGTGGATTCAATGGGCTGAATGGCCTACATCCACACTGAAGGGATTCTATTATGTCAGATTAAAATCTGAACTCCTGTATAGTTATTAGCTCGCTGTGATTGGAGGGGATTGTGCATAAAGATGAATAGATAAACCATTGCAAAAATGAAGATTTGTTGATAAATAGTACCGGAGACTCCTAAGGCCCGTGCTAGAAGTCCTGACATTAATTCTACCTAGAGTTGGTCAGATGGGAACAACCCAATTATCAACTGATTTTTTTGGGATTGATAGATGTTTGCAAATGACATCAGTTCTTTCTTAAAACAAGAAACCAAAGAGTTGCACTTGAGCAAGCCTATCTTGGTTTAATTCAGATGCATCATAACTTACACCATCAAAGCAGATTAATTTATTATTTACCTCAATTGCTGTTTGTGGAATCTTGCCATGTGCAAATTGGCTATGTTTGCAAGTGGACTTTTAAAGTTACTTCACCTTCGGTTTACCAATCTGAAGACTATCAATTCTGACTGGCACAGGGATTTGTAGGACAATTGACAGAGATTGGTTGAGGGGATGGTTGAGGGGATAAACTCAGACATTTTGTGGGTTTTACAATTTCCTAAAAATTATTTGTAAAAAGAAGGAAAATTGTGCAAATTTTGATACTTAACACTGACACCTGCGCACAAATTTTGGATTTGTGCTCCTCTCTCTGCAGTGAAATTGTACACATTTTGAATTTGTTAAGCTGGGTTCATTTCAGATGCACCTTAACCAACACCATCAAAACAGATTAATTGACCATTTACCTCAGTTGCTGCTTGTGGAACCTTGCCATGTGTAAATTGGCTGCTGTATTTGTTTTAACATGGTAATTGCACTTAAAAAGTAACTAATTGATTCTTAAAAGCTTTGTTACGCCCTGAAGATGTGAAAGATGCTATAGAAACATAAGTTTCTATTAGAAATTACATAAATAGTAATCTCAGCTAAAGAAGATTGTCTAAGGAAACCAGCATTAATTATATCTTGGTTCTTATGCGAGAACCAATCAAAATTCTGAAGATAGATGAGGAGCAACTGAGTATTGCAAATAGAATTGAGAGCAGAAATGTTTTAAACTAGATTCAAGCTGATTTTTATAGCCTTGTTTTATTCCTGAGGAGTAAGAATGCGGATGACCCAGCCTGAGAGGCTCTGCTGTGCATCATGTGGTGAGTCTGATTGACCTATATACTAATTATATTTATAGTATGTGGATCTACTACGGTTGGATCAGCTCTACTATTCACATAGATCAGTGCCCATGCAACTGTCACTTCTTATTGTAGTTTATGTGCCTCGCTGCTCTTACATTTCACAACATGCAAATTGCAGCACAATCAATTTGCAAATACACCATTTAACTTGTATGATTTGTGAAGTTGCAAAGGATTGAAACAAGAAATGATGAAAAAAAAAGGAATCAAAACAGGGAATTGTAAATTATGTAGGTAAATGGTGCAAACATTTTGCTTCATACCAACACACCATTAATTATATCAATAATCCAGTGTAATCTGTACCTTTATCTCAACACAATTTAAGGAAACAAGAGTTCATCTGACATGTAATATCCAAATCTGTTATTTTTTGATTGCTGAAACTTTAAATGTTATTGAGAAATCACAAGATCCCTGAAGAGAGCAATAACTTTTAAAAGAGAGATCGTTTTCCAGCAACTATAGGAACAAATTAAAGTCAGGATTTCATGTGTTAAGACATTTTCCGGAAAGAAAACTGAAATAGACATAGATCAAACATGCCACTAATTGACTGAACTAAAGGAAATGTACTTGAGGATGAACTAAGGTAACTGAAATACATCTATTATGCAACAGGTATGGAGTATAATAGGAGCTGCCCCACAGTTGCTCCCAGCAGGTAGACTTCTCCCTGGCATCTTGGTAGAAACATCTATTGTCCTTTGATGATCATCACGCACATTAAGGCAGGTAACGGCCTAGTGGTATTATCACTGGGCTATTAATCCTGAACCTCAATAAAGGGATCAAGGTTCAGATCCTGCCATGGCAGATGGTGAATTATAACCCAAAAACATGGATTTAAGTGTCTAATGATGACCATGAATCTATTACTGGTTGTCAGGAAAAACCCATCAGGTTCACTAATGTCCTTTAGGGAAGGAACTACCATCCTTACCTGATATGGCCTACAGGTGACTCCAGACCCACAGAAATGTGGTGACTCTTAACAGCCCATTGGTGATGGGCAATAAATGCTGGCCCAGTTAGTCACACCCTCATTCTCTGAATGAATAAAAAATACATTTCTGGATGTGATTACACTTGAAAGCCATATTTTGGCTATTCTCCATTCCTTAAATATTGAAAAGGTCAAATTTCTTTGATCCTTTTTTTAAAAACAGAAGCTGGTATCATCAGTATCCTACTTAGTCAGTGGCCTAAAACACGTCCACTGTTTTCCCACAGAAAGTTTCTACTTTGTCTCTTTCATCTCAAAACATCAGTTATCCTTCTACTGTGAGATACTGAGGAAAGGTGTTAAAGATGGAACACAATGATTCAATAGGTTTTTGTTTGGGTTTCTCTGTCCATAGCAACCAGTTCACATGGTCATGCCTCTCTGAGCAGAAGTGTTTTTCTGAAATACACCATTCCATTTTTTTAAGAACGTTTTGTTTCACCTTCAACTAAAGGAACATTGTAAAACATAGCTGCTGTGTAAACAAAAGTTCATAACAGGGTTCATTCAGTTGTTACCAAAAGATTAATTTATGGACACAATAGTGTAGACAAATTCTGCACAATGGCAGTGGGTTAATAAAGTATTTCAATATAATGTGTCACACACACTGAACAGAATCAGAAGTTTTGGGTTTGTGGCGTAGAGCTTCCCAATTGCACAAAAACTAGTGCTGTTTAGATTCCACTTCAGGTTTCAGTTAGGCTTCATTCACCTGATCACCAAAATAAAATCTCACATGTATTAATGCAATTGGGCAGCAACGTAAAACGCAAATTTCATTGCCAATAAAAGGTATTTCTTGAAGCATTTAAGAGTGATAAAATGGCACATTTTTAATAATACAATTAAAAGTTGATTTATCATTTTAATAAGGATACCCAGTCCTCCATCTTTCAGCAACTGAATTTAAAATCATGAAAGTGGCGATATAAACTAAACCATTTAACAATTTTGATTTGTACGTACTCAACAGTTTCCTAGTAAATCCAATATTTTCTGATGTTAACAAATACTTAAACAGTATTTACTAATGCTAACACCTAAGTAAATGAACGCAATCAGAAGAGTCTTCCTGAATGAATTTTGCCGACAGAATTTCACAAAAGATTGTGGAATGTTGGTATATTGGGGATAGGTGTGATCAGTAATGCCTACTGTTGGCCAGTGCCACTAACACTATTCCACGTCTTTCTCCCTTCTGCACATGCTGCTGCCTAGCTTGGGATAAAGACTGTCCCGCTTCATGGGAATGTTACATACCTCAGTATTAGGAGCATTGCTTTACCATCAGTTGGAGTAGTCTCTGCAACAGGTCATGTGGAAATGGTGGAAAAATAGTTTTCATTTGTTTGGTTTAAACTCTTTTAAAAGATCACAATCGGTAGCCGCATATTTCTTGTCCATTACATCAGACACGACACATTTTTATCATCATTGTTGACAAACTTGTTATGGGAAAACTTTTCCTGAAACAGGGTCTTGTGCATCACAGTTCCTTCCCTGTCTCTGGGTCAAAACTCCCAGAACTCCCTGTCTAATGGTGCTGTGGGTATATTATACCTAATGGACTGGACTGCAGCAGATCAAGAAGGCAGCTCACAATCACCTCCTCAATGACAATTAAAAATTGGGCTCGTAAATGCTGGCCCAACTGGTGAACCCACAGCTCATAAATCAATTTTTAAAAATTGCAAGTATTTTCCCAAACAGTCTTTAGAAGAAAATGAAAAAGAAAAGGTCTGGCAGATGGAATACAATGTAAATAAATGTGAAGTCATACATTTTGGTAGGAGTAATAGTAAAAAGGATTATTACTTGAATGGTAAAAAGTTGCAGCATGCTGCTATGCAGAGGGACCTGGGTGTCCTTGCACATGAATCACAGAACGTAGGTCTGCAGGTACAACAAGTAATTTGGAAGGCAAATGGAATTTTGTCCTTCATTGCTAAAGGGATTGAGATTAAGAGCAGAGAGGTTATGATGCAGCTGTACAAGGTGCTGGTGAGGCCACACCTGGAGTACTGTGTGCAGTTTTGGTCTCCTTACTTGAGAAAGGATGTACTGGCACTGGAGGGGGTGCAAAGGAGGTTCACTAGGTTGATTCCGGAGTTGAGGGGGTTGGCTTATGAGGAGAGACTGAGTAGATTGGGATTATATTCATTGGAATTCAGAAGATTGAGGGGGGATCTTATAGAAACATATAAAATTATGAAGGGAATAGATAAGATAGAAGTAGAGAGGATGTTTCCACTGGCAGGTGAAGCTAGGACAAGAGGGCATAGCCTCAAGATTAGAGGGACCAGATTTAGGACTGAATTGAGAAGGAAATTCTTCACCCAGAGGGTTGTTAATCTATGGAATTCCTTGCCCAGTGAAGTAGTTGACGCTACTTCAGTAAACGTTTTTAAAGATAAGGTAGATTTTTTTTGAACAATAAAGGAATTAAGGGATATGGTGAGAACGCGGGTAAGTGGATCTGAGTCCACAAAAAGATCAGCCATGATCTTATTGAATGGCGGAGCAGGCTCGAAGGGCCAGACGGCCTACTCCTGCTCCTAGTTCTTATGTTCTTATGAATAACAATGTTTTAGAACACACAGAAACTAACCTCCTCTCAGCAACAGAAAATAAGTGAGTGAACAGGAGCCAGAATTTCTATTACCTAAAGATAAATAGACCAAACATAAAAGCTAAACATTAATAAGGAGGTGAAAGTCAGAACAGCAAAGGAGTACTAAAACAATTTTTAAAAAAGAAAATAAACTACAAGGAATATAAAAGCTGACAAGAGCTTCATTAAATATATAAAATAGAAGCAAGAGATCAAAGTGAACATAAGGCCCCTTTGAAAATGAACTTGAGGAGATAGCTATGAAAACGATGAAATGGCAGAGCAATTAAACAGATATTTTGCATCAGTCTTTAGAGTGGAAGATACTTCAAACCATTCATCCCACTAATACTAAAGAACATAGGGAAGGAATTTAGTACCATTACAAGAGAAGTAGTATTCAATAAAGTAATGGGATTAAAGGCAGTTAATTCCTCTGGACCTTGCATCCTGGGATCCTTAAAGAAAAAGCTACAGAGATATTAGATGCATTCATTGTAATTTTCCAAAAATCCTTGGATTCTGGAGGAGTACCAGGTAATTGGGAAATTGCCAATGTGATACCCCTGTGCAAAAATGGAGGGAGGCAAAAAGCAGGTAACTGTAGGCCAATTAGCCTAATATGTATTGTTGAAAAGGTATTGAAATCAATTATTAAGGAGGTAATGGCAGAACACTTGGTAAATCATGATCTAATCAAGCAGAGTCTGCATGGCTTCATGAAAGGAAAATTGTGTCTGACTAATTTATAAGTTTTTGTGGAAGTCTGAATCAGATTGGACCAAAGACAACCAGTATTTGTACTGTATTTGAACTTCAAGAATGCATTTGACAAGGTACCTCTCAATAGGTTAGGTCATAAGATAAGATGCCATGGTGTTGGAGGCAGTATGTTGGCTAATGGGCAGGAAACAGCGAGTGGGTATAAGGGGTTCTTTTTCAGGTTGGCGGCCCATGACCAGTGGGGTTCCATGGGATCAGTGCTGGGACCACAATTGTTTACAAAATATGTTAATGATTTGGAGGAAAGAAGTGAATGTATTGTAGCCGAATTTGCAGATTACCACAAAAATAGGTGGAAAGGTAGGTTGTGAGATAGATACAAAGAGTTTACATGGAAATATTGATAGGTTAAGCAAGTGGATAAAATATTTGACAATTGGAGTATCATAACTTATACACAAAACACAGAAAGCTAGCGCTCATTCAGCAGGCAATCTGGAAGGCTAGTGGAAATATTGGTCCTATTTCAATGGGTTTAAGAGTATAAGAGTGTGGAAATCTTACTGTAATGGTACAAGGTGCTCGCGAGAGCACACCTATAGTTCTGAGAGCAATTTTGGTCCCCTTAGGAAACATTTTAATTTCATTGGGGCTGCTCAGAGATAGTTCACTGGGATGATCCCTGGTATGGAGGGATTGTTTTATGACCAGTTTGGGACTCATTGAAACATTGAGGGCTTTTAAGATGCTTGACAGGGTAAATGCCAACAAGATGCTTCCCCTCATGGGAGAGCCTAGTGCATAAGCTCTGAATAAAGGGGTGCCAATTTAAAGAGGAGTTTCTTCCGAAGGTTGAGATTCGCTGGAATTCCTTTCCACAAAGAGCTGTGGGGGCAGAGTCCTCGTGTATGTTTTAGGCTGAGATAGATTCTTGATCAGTCAGGGAATTAGGGGTTATGGGAAAATGCAAGTCAGTGGATGTGTGGAATGGTCATCAGCCATGATGCTATTGAATGGCAGAGTAGACTCAAGGGGTTGGACAGTGCACTCCTACTTTTTTTAAAAAATGGTCTTAATGTTGAGATCTGACTTACTCTATAGGCTGTAAGTAAATTGTTGGCTTCCCACTGCAGCAACCCTCACCAAAACCTTACACTTAATTATTTAACAAAACCTCAAGTTTAACTTAAATTATTTCAAATTATCTGCCATTTTTAGCCAAACCAACATTGAATATTAGGGATTGTACACCGGTACTGTACTTTGGAAAGATCTAAAGGCCATGGAAAGAATGCATAAGGACTTCAATGATGGAAGCCTTAAATTATGCTGCAAGGGACATTTTGAACTTCTCATGAGAACAAATGTTAAATGACAATCTGATAGCAATTCTGAAGACTAGTTTTGAAATTGAAAAGTACTATCTTTGACTAGTCTCTGGCTCAGTAACTAGATGTCAGAAATGTTCGATCTCCAAAAGGACAGAAGTTTGGAACATTTTAATGCAGAAATTTGGTTGGAGTTGCAATGGTGCTCCTTAAACAATGGTGGAAGCAGAACCATATTCTCTTTTAAAAAGCATGTAAATACTGGAAAGAGAAAATTTTGCAAAAAGTGTGCAGAGAAAGGGAGTGAATGTCTAGTTCTCTGAACGGAATCCCAGGCTCCAGTTAGTCTTTGCTTCTGTTTTAAGAATCATCGATCAGCACAAGATAATTAAAATTCTTTAAAATATCAACTTGATGTTTTGGATTAAAACATTTTACAGTGCTCCAAGTTTTAAAAAGTGGCACTGAGCATATAGATCAAATTAATAGCTCTGAAAGGGTTAATGGAGGAGACTGCATTTAGCTCCATCCAAGCTGATGTCATAAGAATCAGAGTGGAAGGCAGAACTTTACAGGATCGCAAAGGTACAGTCTATTACCCAAGGTCTCCTCAGAGACATGTTTGCAAAGACTGTTTTACTAATTTAATTTATACCTGGTTGGTGATAGCACTAAACTACATCTTGTTTAAAACAAGGAGGCTCTTCTTAGCCACGAGTGGCTTTCTCCTATCACACCATAAATCAAGGTAGACTTTCAGATCCAGGAAAGGGGGATAGTGGTAGCAAACTACCTGAACCACAAGTTGGTAACTCCTGGCACCACTGCACATATCTGACAGTTTCAAAATCAGAAAAACTGAGTTGTTTCACAGAGTGAGGGTGGAGGAAAGAAGGGTGAGGGGGTGGGTAGAGGAGAGGAGGGCGGAGGAGAGAAGGTGAGGGTTGAGAGGTGTGGGAAGAGAGGTGAGGGAGGGGGTGAGAGAGAGAGCGCGCGAGTGAGAGAGAGACATAGGGAGAGAGGGACAGTTTTAGTCACCCTAACACCCGAAAATCACCTTATGAGAAGGCTAGGCCTGTATCCTCTGAAGTTTAGAATATTCAGAGGTGACTTAATTGAAACAAAACCCAGAGGTGACTTGATCAAGTGGATGTGGGATGGAGGTGTCCTCTTGTGGGAGACTCTAGAATTGGAGCTATTGTTTTAAAAATAATGAATTGCCCATTTAAGACAGGATGAATAAATAAATTCTTAGAAGGTTGAGTGTCTTTGGGTGTCACAAAAGGCAGTGGATGCAGAATGTTCAAATAGATAGATTTTTCATACCAAGGGGTTGAAGGATTATTGGGGATATGTAGAAATGTAGAGTTGAGGTTAAAATCACATCAGCTGTGATCTTATTGAATGGCAGAGCAGGCTTGAGGGGCTGAATGGCCTCTTGTTTGTATGTTTGCAAAAGAGAGAGAGTGCAAGCACAGGGAGTGAAAACCTTGTAATCTAAATTTGTCCTTCATCAACTGAAGTGTGCACTTTTTACCTTTGTGGACAAAGCAGTAGATTATGCAACACAGCATCATGTCTATGGAAAAAATATTCAGTCCTACTGGATATTCATGCCACTGCTGGGAACTGTCACACACTAAATGGCCTTGTGCTACATGTTAAATATATGTAAATTGGTGTGTTCATTCATCACTTCATTGACGGTCATAAAAATCAGATTTATCTTAAGTTTATAGTTGCACGATTAGCTGAAGTATGCTTGAGCACTGTAAACAGATCTCAATACTGTAAATTTAATCAGACAGTTTGATATCCCCTTCCAATCGCCTCAAGACCTTTACTATGGTGCTGTCTTTTGGCTGGAAAACCTGTCAATTTATTGCACATTGTTTTGTTTTAAAAAAAGGTAAAAATGCGATCAGAAACAGGGAACAATTGAACAGCAAAAAGGAAAATTAAGAAATATTCTACAGGTCAATGTGCTTCGTGCATCCTTATTGTGTATCCCAATAGTTACTGTGACAGGTTACTGATAAGCTGTAAACGCACACTGTTTCCAGAAGCAATTTCCTTGTGTCACGTCAGTCCATTTTAGATCATTAGTTTGTAAATACAGAATTTCATTTAACATTCAGAAAGAGAGGCAAGTTATTTAAATCAACTTAATTTTATGCAACATACTGAGTGTATAGTTCAACTGTGGTAACCGCAGCTGTGACTCTTTTAACGATCCCAATAAATCCTCTTTAAATCACAGACAGGAAGAGAATTATGCAAATGATATATTAAGCAATCCTTGAATGCAGTGCACTGTGAATACTGGATTCTCCAAAAAGAAGATAGTCACATTTGAAAGTTAATTGTTAAATTTTTAATTAAGATTTAAAATGAAAATTGTACATTAAAACAAAAAATTACAAGTTTATTCAGGAATAACAGCATAGCCACTTCATATGGATGCAACAAATGTACTATATACAAATTGCATAAACAAGCTACATGATGAAAAATATACTGAATAAAAATGGAGAACTGAATGTAAACATAACTATTACAGCTCTCTTATACATTTATTCATGAGTTTTCTTTATTATGAAAAGCTAATTATAGCTCAATTTTCAGACAGTGAGGTTGTAGCTTAACATAGCCATGGCACTTCACAGTTTAAAAGAACACTGTTCTAAAGTTCATTGGGGATCCTGAACAATTCCCCATACAAATACTCCCTTTTTATCCTTCATTATATTTTGGTGCATAAATGAGTTCTTAAAACTTACTTGTGACTAATTCCAGTCAGGAAGCTAACACTTATTATATAATAATATTCAGGTCCAGGGAGTTAGGAATACAAACATATCTCCGAACCTAGCCTAATCCTCCTTCATTCTCCACAGTTGGTACTTTTAAAGCAGCGTCTCAGTTGACAGTTTCCAAAAGCGTTTTAAAGATTTAATTAGCTGTTGGTTCTTTAAGAGAATCACTAAAAGGGATCTCCTTTTATATGTACACAAACCTAAAACGTCATCCTGCACATTCACATGTAGCCAACGCATCTTGAAACAGTTGGTTCCAATTAGATTCAATACATTTTTGTGGGGAAAAAGTAAAACAGACTTTCTAAAATGGGGAATACCTTGGAGTAAAGCCATTATAACAAAGCAGTCCTTTAAAAACCATGAGATGTTAAAAGCTATATTTGCACAAATTCAAATTTCTAATGTAAGCATTGATTAAACATTGGAACTGGATAAAATATCTTCAACCAAACGCTTGTAAACCCAGGCATCACCCTTTAGTCGCTGTCTTCTAATTCCAATCACCTCAGGTTTGCTGAGCTGACATATCTCCAGTTCAAACTGCATAGTGACCTTTCCAAAGTCTGATCTAGTCTGACATTTTAAGGTATAGCTGTTGGAAAACAAAGATTATACACTATGAATATGCAACATAAAAACACCATATTTGCTATTGCTAAATCAAGGAGACTGGGTTTTGCACACAATAAAGAGAGATAACCCATTGTGTGAATATCAATCTTTCCTCGACTGCAGTAAACATATTAAGATTTTTATGCAATTAATGTGTGAAATTTAATAAAAACTGATGGAAAGATGATTTTGTTTTAAAGACAGCAATCTTACCATATGGTTCACTAAAAGTATCATTGGCACACGTAAACAAGTGATGTTACTGTCTAATAATCACTTGCCATTTAACTACTGTTTTTAAAAAAAGGCAACTGGACACATTAATGTGGATTTAAGCAACAATCATATTTTACACATATGGAAAACTCAAAACCTTGTCTAAGTTAGGGGCTAGCGGTTCTGCTTTATGCACAAAAGGCAATTCTGGCAATAACTATACCCATTTTGAAAAGTGTTGCCCTCTTACAATTCACCTACATAGAGTTTCCACTCAGTTATTTGTATATCAAATGCAAAATCTACCAAGCAGCACAACTGGTCTGTGCTTTAAAATATAATATTTTAAATATTCATTTTCACAGAATCAGAATTGTTACAGTACAGTAGGCCATTCGGCCCAATGTGCCTACACCAATTCTATCAGCCAATGCCAATCTCCTGCCTTTTCCTCCCTATCCCTGCAAAACATGTCTATCCAAATGATCATCCAATGACCTCTTGAATGCCTCAGTTGAACCCGCCTCCACATTTCCAGGCAGTACATTTCCGACTCTGACTACTCACTGCATGAAAAAGTTTTTACTTGCAACATTTTTGCTTTGTTTGCACATCACTTTGTTGTAGCCTTTGAACAAAATGAGCCTATTTTCTAATTATCCCAAGGTATATTCAGCATTTTCCTAATAAATTAAAACAAAGATCATATTTAAAAGCTTCTGAAACTTGCATTTTTGTTGCCCTTGCATCCAAAAGAACAGGTTTAATTTTAAAAACTTAAGGTGTGCAATGAATGTAATTAGTAGAACCGGCAGTGGTGTTCAATTTACTCTGGGCTGGTGACCAATTCTGTTAATGATGCCCATTTCCAGTGTGCGTATTTAAAACTAGTGCAAAAAATTGCAGAAAGTAGAGTTTGGTTAAATGCAAACTGTGGTCAAAATTCAACAACTTCTAGAAATGTTTCAGTGCTTTTTGGTTGAATTGTGCTGAATGAAAACCGTTCAGACGAGTGGAAGCTCCAGGCAAGTGGCCTTAATTTGATAATTGAGAGGGAAAAGATAGGTTAAACAGAATTAATTTAGGTTTATGTAGCACAAAGTGATATTTACCGGATGGTGGGAGGGGATGGCATGGAACATGGTGGTGGGGGTGGGCGAGAAGTTGTCCTCGTGGGAAACTTGATTATGTTTCTGCAGAAACATAGTCACATTTTGAGACTGGAGGTATTTTGTTTAAAACACTGGCATAAGTATACCAGAGAAAAATGTTATTTGTATGTTCTATAGGTGAGTAAATTGGCAGAATGGTGTGCAATTGGCAAATTAATTTCAATGTTCGATTAGCTCTTATGGTGCAGTGGTAGTGTCCCCTACTCTGAGCCAGGAGACCCAGGTTCAAGTCTCACCTGCTCCAAAGGTGTATATGAATGTCTCTGAATGGGTTGATTATAGAAAATACCTACAACAGCCATTGTGCATTTTGGACAGAGGAATAAGAAACCCACTTACTTCTTGGGTAATGGGGTAGATGAGAAGAGATTTGGGGTTAGAAATACACAAATCACTGGAAGTAATTATGCACGTTAATAAGGACATTAAAAGCAAACCAAATATGGAAGTAATTTCTTGAGAGAAAGAACCAAAAGCAGAAGCTATTTAAACTCGTATAGAAACTTTCTAGGCTACATTTGGCATATTGTGTACAGCTCTGGTTTCCATATTACAGAAAAGGAACGGCTCACCAAGCTGGGGTTCTTTTCTTGAAAATAGAGAAGACAGAGTGTGGGGGGGCATGCTTGACAGAGGATTATGAGAGACTAGATGTAGAGGAAATGTTTCCATCTGACAGGGAGATCTAAATTGGAAATCAAAATAATAGATCAAATAAATACGAGGAATTCAGGAGAAGTCTACTTACTCAAAGATTAGTAAGAATATGAAATGTGTTACTGCATACAAGTAGTAAATAGCATAGATGCATTTAAGGGAAAGCTGGATAAGCACTGGAGAGAATTTTAAAAAGAAACAAGTGGCTATGTTGTTAGGATTTTAAAGAGAGGCTGGATGAGACTTCTGTGGAATAAGCGCTAGCCAAGATCAGTCAGGCTGTGTTGTAGGCTCCATGTAGTCATGATGCTGACAGACATTCTGGAGAGGCTCTTAAAGTAGAGTCAACCATACATAATGCATATGGAGCCAGTGCTTTACAAAACCACTGTCAAATGAGGAAAACGCAATACAATTTGCATGAGGATCCGTTCTCCCAGCCAGGCATGCTAATGATCTACCAGGCCGATTCAGCTCAGTATGCAGTCAAAAACATTTGGAACATCACGAGCTTGCCTTAAAATGTGCATAGGTAGAAATCAATGGAAGTAACAGACATTGGCCCCAGGTATTTTGCAGAAGTACTTTTTAAATCAAACCAGTTTAATTTTGGGACAGCAAGCTATTAATGCAACAGCACCATCTAGAGGAAAGAAAACAAACTGAATGATGGAAAACAGGGAATCGGGGCAGAATTTTCAGATGGAGGCAGTTAGATTGCCACTTTGATTCTACTTTTTTTTTATACCCAAAGACATTGCTCAGCATTTCTGACCAGGACTTCCAAACATGGCCTCTTCAGAAACAGAGTGGCCTTCTTTCAGTGCCCTTCGTCATGTGGCAGCATCATTGGGACAAACAAGCCATGTCCCCATTTTATGGAACAGAAACAGAGTGCTGGAAAAACTCAGCAGGTTAGACTGCATCTGTAGAGAGAGAAAGCAGAGTTAACTGTGGAGTCCAGTGACCCTTCTTCAGAATATTCCTATCATATGGCACTGGTTTGCCAAGTCTTCATTCACTGACACACCGAACAGCTGAGAGATGTTTAAGTAACTTTTCAGAGTACTGGTGAATGATGAGAAAGGTAACTAGGTAGGGCATGGTGAAGCGGTGGGTTGGGTTGTGTGTTGGAGTGGCGGGTTGAAGGGAGGGAAGAAGTGGAGAAAGTCAGCGGGGCCAGTGATACTGGTGGTAGGGGAAGGAGATGCAGTCAGTAGTTACCAAGAGGTTAGGCATAATTTTGATCTGTCTAACATTTCCTGGGAAACCATCCAGGTAACGAAGTAGGATCTCTCTCAAGTATCTGACTAATCCTGAGTTGGAAACGTTCGCACTGGAGCCCAGGAGTTGGAGAATTGAGGTTGTTGACTTGCTCGCCGAGCCGGCTTGTTTTCATTCAGGCGTTTTCTCACCATGCTAGGTGACATCAATGAGGCGTCCGATGAAGCAGTGTTATTCTACTCCGCTTGAAATTTATACTGTCTGGTCCGTTATGGCGAGCGGTGTCATTTCCAGTTTTGATCTGTATAGGCTTATATATGGGGTCCAATTCTATATGTTTGTTGATTGCATTACGGGTGGAGAACCATACCTATGTTTGTCTTGGGCCACTATGGTTACCTTGTCCCAGTTAAACTGATCGCCTTCATTGTCTGAATGTACCAATATTAAGAACAGTTTGTCGTGCCATTTTGCTGCTAGTTGATGTTAGTGTATTCTGATGGCTAGTTTCCTTTCTGTCTGTCCGACGTAATGTTTGTGGTAGTCATTGCATGGTATTTTGTAAACCACGTTGGTTCTGCATGTTGTGGAAATGGGGGTTTTAATCCTTGTGAGTGTTTGTCGTAGAGTGATTGTGGGCTTGTGGGCCACCATGATTCCTAGTGGTCTTAGGAGTCTTGTTGTCAGTTCCGATGTCTTCTTGATGTAGGGCAGTGTGGCCAGTATGTTAGGGCGTATTGTGTCCTCCTGTTGTCTGTTTAATAGGCATCTGCAGATGAAGTTGCGGGGATATCCATTCATAGTGAGGACAGTATAAATTCCAAGAGGAGTACAATAACACCGCTTCATCGGACACTCCACTGATGATGTCACCTAGCATCGTGACGAAATGTCTGAACAAGAACAAGCCAGCTCGGCGAGCAAGTCAACAACCTCAACCACAACCTGAGCTATAGATCTTTGCCAAAACTTTAAAAGTTGAAGAATAGCCCATTGGAAGTTCAAACTTCCATGAAAATTCCTGCAGTCAAAGAGTCAGGTTTGTGAGGGAGTCTTGAACTACATCCACTCTCTGACAACCTCCAAAGACCGAATAATTTTATACTTGGAATGTTTAATGAACCAATGTTGAAAGCATGCAAGAAAAAAACAAATCTCCAAATATTGTTTTCCAAACATAAACAAGCTAACACAATGACCCAGCCTTGCAGTCATCTCAACTACATTCCAGAGTCTATCATTCCAAGCAGCTCTGCCTTTTTGGAGTCTGTGATGCAAACTCTTCCATTTATGGTAAAATTTAAAATTCCAACATTTAAAATTGCTCAAAGGTGGTCCAGGGGTACATAACAAAAGGATATTTTCTACAGTGACGCAATAGCATCCTTGTGAATGAAGAAAATAACTATTCAAAGTCTTAGCTTTCCTAGTGAAGAGACGGATAAAAATTGAGCTATTGTTTGCATGTGTATGTATATCTTAAAATGAAGCCATGACTTTTTTAAAAATCCACTAGCCCTATATATCCATCACTTCTCAATGAAGCACAAGTTGCACATTTTGAAATAGGAATGAAGAGTCCCATAGTTTCTCATTTTAACCTGTCATGTTAAAAATAAACTTCAAACAACTTCTGGAATTTTAGAACTGTATAGTATGTACAATTTGGCTTATTGTGTTGGTACCAGCTCTGAGCTTCAAGGATAACTTCAGAGTGGATATTTACACTTTACAAGAATAGATTCAGAATGATTTGATTTATGTCTATGGAAGAGTGAAGGGATTAGATTGCATCTATGTGGGTCAGTTATTTCAACTGCACAAACAGAAAGGAGCAGGAGCCATGCTTACAAGTTACATAAAAGTACAGCTAAGTTGGAGATTCTGCAGTTCCTCTTCTCTCAGAGCAATAGACAGCGAATCAGGTGACTCACAATTTGCTGTGCGCCTTTAAGAGTCAGAAGTCACATGACACCATGTTATATGGCAAAGTAGACAACATTGGCCGAGTCACATGAGTACCTACTATGTATATGCTGAGTAGTGTTCCCATGTGCGATTGTAGTTTTCATATCGATGATCTGACATGTCTTGCAGAGGTTGTGGTCGCTGTTCTCCTGAAGGCGGGGAAATTTGCTGCGTACGATGGTCTGTGTGAGGTTTAACAGTTGTTTGAAGGCGAGGAGGTGGCATAAGGATGGCCCTGACAAGATGTTCATCATCAATGACATGTTGAAGGCTGTGAAGAACATGGCATAGTTTCTCCGCTCTGGGGAAGGACTGGGCGACGAAGAGTACATTTATTGGTCGCGTCCTGTGTCTGTCTTCTGAGGAGGTCATTGCGGTTTTCCGCTATGGCACATCAGAACTGGCAATTGATGAGTTGAGCATTGTATCATGTTCTTATAACGGTGTCTTTCAGCGTCTGTAGGTGTCTGTCGTGTTCCTCCTCATCTGAGCAGATCCTGTGTATACGCAGGGCTTGTCTGTAGGAGATGACTTCTTTAACATGTTTAGGGTGGAAGCTAGAGAAGTGAAATATCATGAGTTAATCCGTGGGCTTGTGGTAGAGTGAAGTACTGAGTCTCCATCCATGATGGAGACGCGTGTCCAAGAATAAGACTGATTCTGAAAAGTAGTCCATGGTAAGTCTGATGGTGGGATGAAACTTGTTGATATCGTTGTGTAGTTGTTTCAGTGACTCTTCGCTATGAGCCCAAAGGACGAAAATGTTGATATATCTGGTCTATAGTGTTGGTTGGAGGTCCTGTGCAGCAAAGATGTCTTGCTCAAACTTGTGCATGAAAGTGTAGGCGTATTGGGGTGCAAATTGGTCCCCATGGTTGTTCCATGTGTCTGGATGAACAGCTGGTTGTCAAACGTGAATACATATGGTCGAGGTTGAGTGGATGAGTTGTAGGATGACATCTGGAAATTAGCAGTTGTTGGTATTGAGTACTGAGGCTGTTGCAGCGATGCCATCGAGTGCTGCAAAGACATGTCATTCAACCTGTTGACATTCTATTCACACCATTTGTACTATCTTTTGATGCTCTTAATTACCTGGAATTATCTTGAAATGATCTCTCTTCCTATAAATTCTGATTCTGTGCCTGTGCACTTCCCTCCCACTTCATCTGAAGGAGCAGTGCTCTGAAAGCTTGTGATTTCAAATAAACCTGTTGGACTATAACCTGGTATCATGTGAGTGCTGACTTTGTCCACCCCAGTCCAACACCAGCATCTTCACATCATGCCTTTAAAAGAGCACTAGAACAGTTTTAGCTGGGGCAGAAACCATTTGTACAAGTAATAAGTACACTTTACCCAATAAATCAGGATCAGTGATCGCCTGGAATAACCTCAATCAATTAAAAGGCAAGTGAGAAGGATTTAAGATTGTTTTCCTAATTGGCCTAGATTTTTCTCCATCTTTCTAAGAGAGATTAAATGGCTTCATATTGGGACAAGGAGTGAATGCATCACCTCAGCTACATTGAATAGGTTGGCTGACTAGTTGGTCTTTTTTTGTCCATTTTCATACGTTCATGTTGGGTGAAAACTGATTAGTTCTTAGTTGGAGGAAAATCAATCAATTAGTTCTTCATCGGGGCCCAGCTTTTCTGACTAGAGGTTTATCTGGCCATGAAAAAAGAAGGTCACCCTCTCATCTATGTTAGCAAAAATAATTCCAAAAGCTGCATGGCGTCTGGACCATGGTTTGAGTACCTAGAATACTGAATTTGTCTAGGAGTTGAAGTAAAACATACAAGGAAGCAAAACTAGAAATGTTACTCACTGAATCCAGTTAAAACTCATTGTTTTTGAAAGATAACTAAAGCCTCAGACTTGTGTATTCAAGTATAATGTCAATCATCGACTACCACTCATACCATTCCTCGTCCCTTCCAACCTCACTTCCTTTAAGAGTATAGATTTTTATATGGCAGAAGTAAAATTATTTTACAGCTGAAATTTCAAGCTGCCAATTGCCTCTCCTTGGCCACTGCATTCCCACAACACTTTGAAAGCTGATCTACACATCAATCACATTACCATGTCCTTTTCCCCACAGTAGAATCCTTATTCTTTTCCATCCCAGTTGTCCAAATGATACAGACATCATTTAATTTTTCTGAAGAAGGGTCTAGGCCCGAAACATCAGCTTTCCTGCTCCTCTGATGCTGCTTGGCCTGCTGTGTTCATCCAGCTCTACACCGTGTTATCTCATTTTGACCTTACCTTGTAGTCCCAACTGATGGTAACACTGGACAAGACAGATTCCAGAGTAAGACTTAGCTCGATAGACCATAAGTTTTACTTTTGCAATTTGGTTACTGTGGTCATTCACGGAACATATTAACACCAACTCTAAGTGTACTTTTAACAAAAGAATGCATGTTTATTACACAAAAGAAAGAAACAATGCTATAGGTATCATAAAGAAGATCGATCCAATACTCTCACATGCCACCGACACTCCCAACAAACAATATCTTTTACATACTCTCAATCCTAACGAAGCATCGCTCCCAACTTCACTTCTTTGGCCCATTCACCAGATGTGATTTTCTCTGTTATGTCGCTCCCCAAGATACACAGACAGGTTAACTCACTGATATTCCCGACCTCTTGCTTGAAGACTTGAACTTGAAGACACAAACTAAAAACTACCCTTCTGCTGGAATGGAGCCTTTCTTCTGAATTTGACTTGCACATATCCTTGGCCATCTACCTTTTATGTAGGTCACAAAAGCTCCACTTAATAAACACAAGCAAGGTGTCCGGGCAGATGATTGTTGCAATCATTTAAATCAAGTTAAATACTTTCTTGGAAAGGCTGTCTGTAGCTCAATTCTAAATGTCTTGGACGCTTTTTTAAAGAATCAGAACTTCACAGCAGAGAAAATCAAATCCCTATTTAACTCTACTTTAGAATCCAAGTTCCCAAATAGTGACTGCACATAATAAACTTCCATCACAAACATCACGTGTCCACAAGTTATACAGGGAATAGGGTAGAAAAAGAAGATCTGACATGGTGAACCCGCAACAGAATTAGATACTGCTTGGCCTGTACAAGGAGTACATATATATTGAGCTAAACCATCGCATATCCGACAGGTCAGATCAAAGCTCTACTACTCTCAATTATGGCTGAACTGTAAACATGAGTGAAAGGCAAGACCAAAGGATTTGCAATCATCTTTAGAAGTATCGTGTGGATGATTCACCTCGACATCCCACTGAGATGTCTACAAAATACTGATGCGCTTACACAGACTGTGTCATCTGTGCCCCAGACTCAAGGGCAGACCGAGCACGCTTGGTATTTTATTCCTAGAGCCTTTAGAGAATACTAAACGTATAACTTTGTTACCACAGCAAAGAAAAAACACGACAGGAGCTGATCTGCAGCCAACTTGATTCACTCCATACAATATCAGGAAAAGATTGGGGCACTGAACACAGCAAAGGCTCTGACAACATTCCGAATATAATGTTAAGATTTTATGCTCCAAACCAAGCTGCGCCTTAAGCCAAGCTGTTTCAGTGCAGCTCCATTGTCAGATAATAGTAGGTTTCACCATTAAGAAGCACCCACAACCCAGTGATCTCACATGCATTGCGTGCACACTGCCTGCACCAACTGTTTTAGAATATGAACAAGATAATGTTACCAGTCATGAACAGTCTCCACTAGCAGCTATTAATCCTCCCAGGCTGACCTTGACCCATTCCTTTGTCTGCCCAACTGTTTTTCTCTGGCTGGGCTCCATCTCCACCTATTGTTTACTCCTTTCCCCCAACCCTTCTCTAGCTTACATACTAACCTTTTCCTAGCTACCTATCAATTCTGAAGAAGGGGCACTGGACCCAAAACATTAAGTCTGCTTTCTCTCCACAGATGCTGAGTTTTTCCAGCAATTTCTGATTTCGCTTCTGATTTTCAGCATCTGCAGTTTTGGCTCTTTTTGTTTAAGATAATATTAGTGTCAACAGAGCTTTTAACAAAGCTCAGTTGGGCCTTAATTATTTACTTACATTGTTAGCTGAGTGGGAAATTGATGGACAATCTATCACCGTTGCTGAAAACGCACCCATAGGACATGTGATATCCAGCCCCACATTTCTAGCAAATGAGATCATCCTATAAAATTCAGCTATAAACAATCAGTTGCTAAAAAATGTACTTGTACGCCTGCCAACTTCTTTCATCTGTGACACTTGACAATTTCAAGTTACCTCACTTGCCAATATCACTCCAATGGTACTTTTTGGCAGTTTGATCTACCTCCTGCTGAGATTTTCCAAACCTATCATCCATCTACTCCTATCTCATTCTCTTCCACTTTTTCTCCCATTCCACATCTTTGAACTGAAGACTGCATGTGGCCTCAACATCATATACCATTATTGGAAGCTGACTAATATTATATAAAAACTTACCCTTTTTGCACAAAATCAACACGTTTTGTTGGCAGAACCAGAATTATTTCATTCAAAACGTCATCTGCATTCAGCATTGTAGTTGTAGTTACATTATATTGAGCCTGTGAAAAAGGTGAACAAATTTTACCATTCAATACAGCTAATTTGATGCAGTTGCTACATTGTTCATTCATAATTGACTGTTATGGCACTTAAGAATTTGTACAACGACAATAACAATTTCCCATTCTTCGATCAAAATAAAAATACGAAAGACATTAGGTTAAAATGCTACAATTTAGAATTGTACATTCAAGAGTGCATTAGCACATAGTCCTTTCCACAGTGGGATAAAAAGTAAATATTTATGGCTTAGATGATTGCTCAGTGACGCAGATCGTTGCATTTGAAAAAATGTCCAGTCCGGGTTAACTAGCTCTACCTAAATTTGCCTTGAGGGTGACATGAATTATTGCATACCAGAAATGAAATTGAAAAACTGACCAGTTTTCAACTAGAGTGTGGAAGCAGCACGTCAGTCAGAATTTTACGAAGAGAGTAGCCAGATAAAAATTATCTCGGGTACTTGCAGTCTTACAAGCATTGTTTTAATATTGGGCATGGGTAACAATAGCAAGCGATACTGGAGAAAGCACATCATTGAGGATACATTCCTGTTTGTCATAAAAAGATATTAGATTTACTCTAAGAACTGATTTAAACAGAGAGCTAATCTGTTGAAACCAATATGAATAATGATTCTACCTGCTCACATCACCATCCTGAAGGCAATTCAATTCTAGTTTGGATTAACCTTTGAGATAAAAAGGGAAGAGATGTTTCAACAGCTACAGGACATCAATTGTTGTTACAATCCCCATAGAAACAAGTATGTATTTTCAATAGCCAACTTGAAGGAACTACATGACAAGATCGAGTTAAGAGGTTTCAAGGTTAAAAGCAACATGAACTAAATATCATTTCATTAGCCAATTTATACAATAAACTACAGAAAAGATCCCCTTGCCTCCACCACCTGCCATTCTAGTTATATTTGACTCTTGTTCTGGAAGAAGAATGTGTTATTTAAGAGACAGTGTTTCTTCGCTCCTGAGGGCTTGCTCCCAACCCCCGACCACGGTCTCAGCTGGTTAAGTTCTACTACCTGGACTGACTTTCACATTGAGGGACAAATTGGAGATTTTTCCCCTCCAGCTAAAGATAGGTTTTCAGGCTCACTGAAATTCTCAAAATTTTTTTTATTCCAAGCATGAGCTGCTACTTGCATTCTTGTGTGGTGAGCATGAGACTTGTTTTCTCTCCTCTGTCAGATCATTGCAGACAGCACTCATTTGTGATGTTCAGTGAATTACATCGGCCTTAACCAGGTGGAAATGTTAATTAGCTTTCCCTTAACTTCCCAGTTCATTCTATCTTGGGATTAAACATGGCAAGTTCCGATTTTAAGCCATTCTGCTTTAATATCAATTGGTTAACAGAGCCCAATTTGCATTAAACACCAAGAGTTTCACTTCAGTGGCTTTCATAGTAGCTCTGATATTGGGTTGCATGGCCCAATTGGTGCTAATTAGGAGAGGCTTCTCCCACTCCTTGACTGTCTTGCTAGCTGCTGACCCTTCCTCTTGCATCTCCTCTACACCTTGTGCCTAACTTGTGCAGCATAAAACTGATCTTCCTGCCTGTGGCTGTTCATAATGGAGGTTGGTGAGCAGATGGGTTGGTGAGAACTATCAGAGCAGGAAAGGGAACAAAGCCGAAGAACCAATGAGCATGCTAAGTGACAAGCTGGAGGTTAGTAGAATGAGCATACTCTTTTTAGCTTAGAAGCTAACATTTATTTTAAAGTTATTTCATTTACAGATGTAGGATTTTAGTAAATTATTTCAACCTACAGGGGTTACTGTTTGAAACCTTTAGTTTCTGATAAGAAAGGTCCTACAGACCAGAATTATAAATTTGATATGGTTATAATGGGAAAATTTAATTTGTTTCATGTTGTTTAACATACTTTTCAGGAATGCAATTCCATTAAACAATATCAACAGTTTAAATAATAAACGTTTACAAATCTTGGGGCAGCATGGAGGCTCAGTGGTTAGCACTACTGCCTCACAGCGCCAGGGATCCAGGTTCGATTCCACCCTCGAGCGACTGTGTGGAGTTTGCACATTATGCCCATATATGCATGGATTTCCTCCCACAGTCCAAAGGCGTGCAGGTTAGGTGGATTGGCCATGCTAAATTGCCCGGAGTGTCCAGGGATTTGCAAGCTAGGTGGATTAGCCATGGGAAATGCAGGGTTACTGGGATAGGATGGGGGTCGAGTCTGGGTGGGCTGCTCTTCGGAGCGTTGGGGTAGACCTGGTGGACCAAATGGCCTGCTGATTCTTTGATGAACGTTCCGAACACCTTCCAGGGACTTTGCAAACCAATGGTTTAATTATTATCCCAGATGCTGTTTCCAGGCATGAACACCTTACACTTTCTACCCTACAAAACCACCACCTGGACCCCTTAACATTTCTTGCCAGTTACATTTACTATCAGCAGAAACCAGCAGGCCACAGGATCCCCTTCATTCCTCATTGTTTCCTAAATTAGACACACCTGGAACATCTTATAAAATGTCATCTTTGCGAAAATATGGAATATGTGTTTTGTACAAATAATAAAATTGTAAAATAAAAATATACACAAGACATTTTATTGTATTCTAATATGCTAAAATTTAGTGCATAATTGTTAAAGGTTTAGTAATTATTTTTATGACTAACACCTTTCATGTTATCATGACGAGGCTAAGGCCTGTTGGCATTTAGGAAATCAGAATAACAAATAGAATAATGCCACAAGATTTAACTTTTTCAAAAAATAATACAACTTTTTAACACCGTTAGTGGCGATTACCTTGAAATTCTGTACGTTATCTCTTCAGATTTACTTCTTAATTCCGAGAATTCTCTAATAAACAATCTTAGTTATCTCCTTCAATAAGACCCACCCACAAGCATTCCACAGCCATCTGTTTCGTAGCTCCATTTATTCTCAGGAAGAAAGATTTTCATTTACTTTCTTGCCTGTGGACGATCAGTGCCTTGTTCTGGTTACTTTTCTAGTACTTTCAAACTAATCTGGTCACTTTCTCGTGCAATAAGAAACAGAGGCTGAACACAGATTCCCCCACTGACCTTAAGCTAAGCAATCTTCAGGCTTTAAACAGAGATTAAGCCCCATCTCCCTTTTCAGCAGTTGAAGTGGCAATTAGTCTTTTATAAAATGCATACTGCTTATTACATAGGTCTAACAATTATCTATTTTAACTAACATCTCTCAGTGAGCTGCAAACCACAAGGTCCAAACTGCAAATAATCTCTTCCAGCAAACACCCAGGTAACTTGAAATTAGAGAACCTTCCTAACCTCTACCCATCTCTAAGTCAGTGCTCTGGGTTATGCTTTTTAAATTAGTTACCCTTCTAGTGAATGCTTTTAAACTAATTGAACTTCAACTCCCAAAACAAAATATACTTCTCTGGACTGCCATTACAAAAAGCTTAGCAGACATTACATCTCCAGCTCTTCAACTAAGGAAGCCCACATTGTTTTATTGCTCTTGGATTTTGACCTTGGTGATCCAAAAGCAATATTCCTAAAACTATCACATCTGCATCCTCACGTCCCAGCATATACCCCACTGAACCATTACGATCAAGCCAAAGGATCAACCCCGGTTCAATGGAGAGTGCAGGAGGCCATTCCAGGAGCAGCACCAGGCATACCTAAAATGAGGTGTCAAGCTGGTAAAGTTACCTAACAGGACTACTTGCATGTAAAACAGCATAAGCAGAAAATGATAGTCAGAACTAAACCATCTCAAAACCAATGGTTCAGATCTAAGCTTTGCACTCCACTACATGGTAGTGGACAGTTAATCAACTCATTGGAGGAGATAGCACCACAAATATCCCCATTCTCAATGATGAAAGAGCCCAAAACATCATGGCAAAAGATAAAGGCTGAAGCATTCGCAGCAATCTTCAGCCAGAAGTGCCGAATGGATGATCTCTATCAGCCCCTTCCAGTGGTCCACAACATTGCAGACACCAATCTTTGGCCAATTCAACTCACTTTACGAGATATCAAGAAACGGTTGGAAGTGCTGAGTATTGCAAAGGCTCTGGGTCCTGATAACATTCCATCAATATACTGTAGACTTGTGCTGCATAACCTGCTGTTCCAGCATAGTTACAACACTGGCATCTACCAGACAATGTGGAAAATTGGCCAGTTATGTCTGATACTCAAAAAAACAGGACAAATCCAACCTGGCCAATTACCATTCCAACAGTCTACTGTCAATCATCAGTAAAGTGATAGATTGGGTCATCAATAGTGCTGTCAAGCGACACTTGCTCAGTGACGCCCAGTTTGGGTTCCGCCAGGACCACTCAGGTCCTGACCTCATTACAGCCTTGGTTCAAACATGGAGAAAAAAAAGAGCTGAATTCCGGAGGTGAGAAGTGACAACCCTTGACATCAAGGCCACATTCAAATGAAAGTGGCAAAGAGCCCCAGCAAAACTGGAATGAATGGGTATCTGGTGGCAAATTCTTCACTGGCACGTAGGAAGAAGGTTGTGCTGGTTGGAGGTCAGTCATCTCAGCAGGAGTTCCTCAGGGTGATGTCCTACACCCAACCATCTTCAGCTGCTTCATCAATCGCCTTCCCTCCATCATAAGGACAGAAATGGGAATGTTTGCTGATGATTCTGCCATGTTCAGAACCATTCAAGACTCCTCAGATACTGAAGCAGTCCATGTTCAAATGCAACAAGATCTGGACAACATCCAAGCTTGGGCTGACAAGTGGTAAGTAACATTCATGCCACACAAATGCCAGGCAATGACCATCACCAATGAGAGGCAATCTAATCACCTCCCCTTGGCAATCAATAGTGTTACCATCTGAATTCCCCAATAACATTATCCTGGGGGTTATCATTGACCAGAAACACAAATGGACTCACCACATAAATACACAGTGACTACAAGAGCAGTAAGAGGCTAACAATACTGCAGCAAATATCTCACTTCATGACTCCCCAAAGTGCATCAGTTGAAAATGTACATGGTGGTATTTAACTAGTCATTAAAACCAATTTGTTGGCCAAGTGAATTATGATACACCATTTGGCTTCAAATGACAAAATCCATCGCTGTTGGTTCAACTAAGCCCAGTGGTAGCAGTAGGGATTTGTACCTTGAAAATAAATAATTTTTCGAAATGTCACCGTTAAAAAAACTTCCTGTAAAGGTTGAAGCTTTGGGATGAAGAGCAATGACAAAGTAATAGTATTTTAATATCAGCTGCAGAGGTGTTCATAGATTCATTGTTTATTTCATTCAGGGAATCACATGAGAGATGTTTAGTCGGAGTTGTGGGCGGGTAGAGGTTTTAAACATTAAAAAAATGTCAAGAGCCTAACTAAAATTGATGGGAGAAAGACTCCAGAAAGGATGGCAGAATCTCTGTCAACACAGTGTGGAGCTGGAGGGTCACCGCAGGTCAGGCAGCCTCAGAGGAGCAGGAAAGTTGATGTTTTGGGTCAGGACCCTTGTTGAACAGCATCTGCAGTTCTTGTTATCTCTGAATGGCAGAATCTCTTCAGTCCTTAAATCATACGTATACTTAAAGCTTTAAATAAAATACATAGAAGACCGTACTTAATAGGTTTTGATGCAGTAATGTTACTGAAAGTGAACAGTTAAAGGTTTGCAAACACCATTATTGAGAAAGCATCAAGTGAGTGGTTGCAGAGGAGTTGGGAGCATGTTCAGTACCAGAATGGAGTTGAATTTACACAGTACATAGAGCTGGATTAATACACAGACAGATGTAGAACCTCAGAGGGTTGAAAGTTGTTACAGGTCTGTTTAAAAAGGTTCCAGGGTGAGCACATTAGCAGCATGCAATAAGGGCAGTCTCGTGGTGTAGAGAAAAGTATAGCCTAAATGGTTAAGGCAGCCATAGCAGCAATTCAGGGCAGAGGGCAAGAAAGGGGTTGACAACGTTAGAATTAGATAAACACTGGTTAGGGAATGCAAAACTACAAAACCAGCAGATTTGGGACTTGGGCTAGGATTCTAACTAATTAAGTGTCAGGGATTAACTGGCAAGAACCCTGAACTGGAAACATGCCATACAACTCCCCTTTCACTGAACTGCTACAATGTCTGATGAAACAAAAGCAATGTGCTGGACCACCAGATATTGACCAGGACACAAGAAACAACAATGGCACACACAGCCTTGTCAACCCTGCAAAGTTCTCCTAACGTCAAAATTAGAAGAGCTGCCCACTGACTTGTGCGATAATTTGACATAGGCGTGATTCTGAGAGAATGACTTACAGCCAATGTCCCAGAGAATAGCATCACCACCCCAGAGTATAGCATGTTCAATCCTATCAATAAGACAGATTCTCTTGCACCCCCACTCAGTTCCCCATATCAAACACCAGTTGGAATATGCACCGAGACTGACTAGATCACAGAACGTACTCTGGATCAGAGATTTCTAATGTCCATCACTAAGTGTCTCGGTAGCACCACCACTGACCAAGATGGCCAAATCCTAAAAGGACATTGCTGCTAGACTGGGCCTGTGGCAGATGATGAGAATACTAACAATAGGGTAAAATGTACTTGACCCCATCTTCACCAACCTACCTGTAGCAGGTACACCTGTCTGTGACAGTCAGTAGGAGTCACGACCATAGTGCCTTTGTGGAGATAAAGTTCCACTTTCATACTGAAGAACCCCCCACCCCCACATGGTGTTGTGTGGCTTTAGCATGCTGCTATTTGGTATAGATTCTGAACTGACTTAGCAACTCAAGACTGGGCATCCATGGGGTGCTGTGGACCCATTGCAGTAGCACAATTGTATTTGAACACAATTTGCAAATTCATGATCCAGCATATCATCCAAGCCAGCAAACTAACCTTGGTTCAATGAAGAATGCTGGATTACATGCCAGGAGCAGGCACCAGGCATACCTAAAAAAATAAGGTGCTTTATAGCTACTTTTCAACACCATTTGCTGGTATGCCCTGAAACACAAGTCTGTGCTTCCTAAGCCATCTACCAGTGTGTCAGAGACCTGCTATGATGGTTGTGAGGAGTTGGCAGATGCCAAACGCCAGGGTCCATGTACTCTACAAGACGACATGCCGGAAGCAGCCCTAAAAAAGGTGTCCACCAGGTGGAGCTACTACACAAGACTGCTTGCATGCCAATCAGCATAAACACATTGGAATAGACAGGATTAAGTAAGTAACTAATAAATTAGATCTTTACTCCGATCATATCCAGTTGTGAATTGTGGCGAACCTTTAAACAGCTCACTAGAAGGAGGTTCCACAAATGTCTGCATCTTCAATGAAAGGAGCACCCAGCATCTCAGTGAAGACCAGGCTGAAGCATTTTCAAGCATCTTTAGTCAGAAGTGCAAAGTGGATGATCCATCTCAGTCTCCTCCGGAGGATCCAGTGTCACAGAGTAAATCAAATGAGCTGAAGGCTGGTATCTACATGATATCAATAAACTGCTGAATACTGCAAAGGTTTACCATTAACCAAAAACTGAACTAGACTAGCCATATGAATACACTGGCTACAAGAGCAGATCAGAATCTGGGAATTTTGCAGTGAGTAACACACCATTTGACTCCCCAAAGCCTTTCCATCATCTACAAGTCAAGTTGAAAGTGTGATGGAAAACCTCCCACTTACCTGGATGAGTGATACTCCATCAACACTCAAGAAGCTCAACACCATCTAGGAAAAAGCCGTCCACTTGATTAGCACGTCATCTAAGACGTTCAACATTCATGCCCTCCATCACCAATACACACAGTGACAACAGAATGCACCATCTACAAGATGCACTGCAACAAATCACCAGGGGTCCTTAGACATCATCTTACAAGCCAGTGGCCTCTACTGCCTAGAAGGACAAAGGCAGCAGATAAATGGGAACACCATCCTCTCCAAGCTACACACCATACTAATTTGCATCTTATATTGTGCTCCTTCACCATCACTGGGTCAAGATGCTGGAATTTTCTCCTTGACAGTGTTATAGGTGTCCCACATGGACTCCAGCAGTTCAGAAAGGTAGCTTGCCATCACACCTGAAAGCAACTACAATGGGCAATAGATGCTGGCATAGACAGTGACACCCACATTCTGAGAGTGAATAAAACATCATTCAAAATCTGGTCAACCTATTCATTTGGCTCATTCATGAAAAGGGATGCCAGGCAAAACTCTGGGAGCCTGGCATTCCACCACAATTTAGGTGTTTTCAGGAGATTCCTGAGACAGAATTAAAAAGTCTTTCCAGGAAAAAAGGAGGATCTGAATCAAATTTTGTGAAGATTAAACTTGCAAACTAGACATTTGTTCATATAATAATCTAAAAAAAATTTGCAATCATCTTTTCTGCGAAAAACCTCAATCACTGCTGTTGAATATTCAGTAATTTTCTTTTGGTTCGAGATTGTTTTTCAGCAGCTTTCCTAAAATGTACTGTTTTGAGTCACTTTTTCTAAAAAAAAACCAAATCAGATTTGAAAATATCACAATTGAACGTGCTGACATTTTCTCCTTTCAGTTTAGAATTCATTGTTTCACAGAAGAAGATAATGTAACCTCATTTAACTCCAGGATGTGTGATGGCTGAATTTTATCAGTCTCCATAAAGAAGTCCAGAGTCTTAAGAGCTGGATGTTATTAACCTGGTAGATCAAAGTTCAGTAAATCCCTTTATTCAACTATTTTTCCATGCTGCAGGACAAAACTTATCTGATTTTAGTACATTTGGACAAAAAAATTACCTTTTGCTTTACATTCTATACTCATGTTTTTCAATTCATAGAAACACTGCAAGTATTACAGCTTTTGAACATTGCACAATGAAAGCTTCTAATCTTATGATGTACCATAAGCTAATCAAGACGTAATTCAAATGTTTGATTCAGCACTATATAAAAATTAGAAATTTTGGAAAATTAGTGTTTTAGTAACCAGTCATATCCTTACAAAAGCAAATGAATGAAGTTCTCTAACAAACCAGCTCTTTAACGATAGGAATTTAATTGAAAGCAAATTGTGAAAACAAGCAAAGCTGACATGCACTATAGCTTGTAAGGATCTTTTAATGTTGAAAGAAGCTGATGTGAGAAAAATGAATACCAAGCCAAGGAAAGATTAAATAGGAGGTAACCAAAAGGTTGGTGTAAAATTAATTTTAAGGTCGGTCTCAAAAGGAAGGAAGCAGAAAGACAGACAAGTTCAAGAGAAGTTAATCTGCCTTTTATGTTCTCAGGTGGAAAAGTAAAAGATGGAAGTGAAAGTAAGCAATCTTTCTAACAGAGGCACTTTGGAATCAGAAAGGCAGCTTGGGGTTGAACAATATGCCAAGATATATTGAAAACTGCTGGAAAAACTCAGCAGGTCTGGCAGGATCTGTGGAGAGAAAGCAGGGTAAATATTTCATGTCCAATGACCCTTCTTTGGAACTGAAGAAAGAAAAGTCACTGAACCTGAAACATTAACTGTTTTGTCTCCAGATGCTGCCGGACCTGCCGAGTTTCTCCAGCAATTTTTGATTATGTTTCCGATTTCCGGCATCCGCAGTTTTTCTTTCCTCCTGTTGTGTGAGAGACAGACAGAGAGGGAAGAGAGGGAGAGAGAGAGAGATACAGAAGAGAGAGAGAGAGAGAGAGAGACGGAAGAGAGAGAGAGAGAGACGGGGGGGAAGGAGAGAGAGAGAGAGATATTGGAATCAGGGACACAGAGCTTGTAGAACTTGAAGATGGCAACATTTCCAATTTTTAGCTGGAGATGTTAAATTCAAAATTGGATATCACAGAAGGCATCTCATTGTAAAGAGGCAGTAGAGGGGTTGAGAAAGGTGATGGAGTACAGCTGTCAACTAGTGTGCACACACAGAAACTGATCAATATCTGTGCAGCTTGTTGCCAGTTGTAAGCGGTTACAAGTGAGTAAAAAGGATGGTTCCTCAAGGATTGTGATGCAGGAGTGGAGAAAGCTGAATAAGATAAAGGCAGAGCAAAGGTAGCCCTCTGAAACTGAACAAAGATATGTAATAAGGCTTCCACAAGCTGCACACTCAAATTGGAGAGAAGAGAGAGTAATGAATGACTACCAGAGTACATCATTCATGACTTTGTCATATGTAGATCAAAGGTGTACTCAAGTATAAGTTGTCAATTGATAATTAGAAGAAGCTGACTTGAGGAACATGGCCACAATAAAGAACATTCAACATAGTTGATTTTCTACTTTTATATTACATTTGACTTTTAACTTCTGAATTGATCATGTCTAAGTGTAAAACCAAACCTTGAGTCTCCTTGGCCCATCTTTAAAGGACTTTTTCCGTTTGTTAGGCGTTAACATTGTGATCATCTTATCCAAGCCTCTTTCTAAACTTCCAAACACCTTGGTTCCTTTCTTCTTCTGGCCACTTTCTTCATTAGCCTGATTTAGATCCATGTCCAATGAACGGGTCCTGTAAGTACCAACACTTAAAAGATCTCATTGTAAAATTGACATGGCATCATTCATTACAAAGCATGGAAGATACATATATTTTTTACATTATATTTCTATAATCAGACAACACTTCACAAAATCATCAAGAGGGCTTGCATTAACAAACAACAGGCATGGCATGATGTTGCCCAATTAAGCCAATCTTAACACAACTCTCATTTCGGTCAGGATTATGATGGCAATTGCACATTAACCGCTTTCGAACATGCAACTGCACAATGGCCACTAAACTAGAAGACCAGAATGTCTTATTATTGTGTTTTCATGAATCAGTTGGAGCTAGAAGTCACAAGTACAATGACGACAAAAGCTAATGAAGGTGGCAGACTCAAACTGAACAGGATAAGCTACAGGAGGATTTGAATATATTTGTCAAATAGGCAGTTAGGTGGCAGATGAAATTCAATAGAGAGAATTGCAAAGTGCTTTAACAGGGACAAGAAATTCAGCAAGGGTCTATTCCTGATTGACAATAAATTGAAGCTATTATAACAATGCTGAGAGGCATGAGTAACAGAAATCAGAGGTTCAGCTGAAATAAGGTAATCCTGTACAAAAAGGAAAATTGCAGCTGTTGAGGATACCAAAGAGAGCAAGCAGAACAATCAAGGGGAATGAAAAGATTACTTCATAAAGAACTATATAAACTGGCCATATTCCAACTGAAAGACAGAAATCAGAGATGTACTGTGGTTGCTGTTTTTAGAATCCTAAAAATGACTAAATAACATAGAACATAAGGTATCAGTGGAAACAGAGGAGACAGCCCACATGGAGGAGAGTTAATTTAAAACTAACATGTTGAAATATTAATGCAGTGAGTGGTTAATCTAAGGAGCAAGCTCATGATGGCACAGTGGAAGTGGAGTTTTGATCTGAGTTTGATTTTTATTTTCTGGAAAAAAAACTTTTTGGATCCATTAGCAATTTGCAAACAATTGATCTCCATGGTCCATAAAGGACCAAAGGGAAGATCAAATCTTAATTTATGAAGGTCAAAGTGAATAGCTACCATTGACATCCCATTATTTTTTGATGGCTTCTCCATTCCAGCCTGAATGAATGGAAGTCAGTGCTAACCTCAGTCATGTGGCTGAACCCAGTTCCAAAGGTTATAACTTAATTACTCCAGAAACAGGGGGAAAAGCAGAAGCTTCATAGCCTTCAATCATTAACTGCTCATCAGATAGCCAAAATACTGTACTTGTTCCAACTTCAAGTTCACGTCAGAACCAATTACCTGATAATTTGGCTTGCAGAAGCTCAACAACACCCAGAGAACCCTCCACTTTTGCAAGAACCTCACTCTAGCTAAAGCATCCATTTATCTAAGAAACTAGAAATCTGCTGTAAAAAGGGACTGAAATGGCCCCAAGTGTTAATTGCATTGTTTCAGTCTTCCTTTGTACCTACTTTGAGAGCGTAATAGTGAGAGGTGAGTGCATGAGACGTCATATTTATGAATCTGAGTCAAGTACGGGATAATAAGTAACCTTTGTTTCAAAGCCCTCAAAAAGCTCAAGGCTGGAATTATTTAAATGGGGACAACCATTCTGAGGATAAGATAATACACAGACCTTGCATGTAAAACACATTGATTACAGATAGTAAGGAAACACAAAATTCTGTACATGACAGATGCCCAGAATGCAATGCAGTAATCTAAATGGGTTCCACAAGTCTCTGCACATATCTTTCACCCTTTATATTAAAAGTAGTCTTGAGATAATGGATTACATTTCATTAGCCATTTATATTATTTTTTGTCACTCTCCATGGCCCTTTAAACGATTTCTATACTTGGATCCCCTAAAGTTCTCTGATACACAGTCCCTAGCTATCAAACATTTGGCAAACATTCTGATTTATCGGAGCCCAAAGTGATAGACGTGGGGAGCTAAGGAAAACTGCTATTCAGAAACAGTTTGTGAACTACTCATACGTGCACAGCCTGTTCTAAGCACTAGGTCCCAAGTCTTCAAGCAGCAGCTAACTACCAATATCCTTTGAGGAATTGTATTTACTTTAGTATTAAGCAGTTCATATTCACAAAACCTATCCACCATCAGATACAATCCCATAGCATCAAAATCAAAGCCAAGTAGGAAGCCAACAATCTATCCTCATTATTTAGCCTCCAGGCAATACCTGTGTTGAGCTCTTCATTTGTAGAAAATCTGCAATTGAACAACATTTACTGGATAATCCTGAGTAAAAGAAATATGGTGATAACAAATTTAGGTTTGTCAGTCAGACCTGCAGTGGAGCAAATGTTTGTTCTGGCAGCAAAATATGTTAATACACATAGATCCAATGAACATGCACCTTTTTCAACATGAAACAGGCACCAGCCATCTGCTGGTTCATTTCAGACTGAAGTCAACCTGTTTGGTTTGAAAGCTAAACAAAACCCGTCAGTTAACAATCATTAACATGTATGCTCCATGGCAATGCCTCTACCAAAGTCCATTTGCCAACCATCAACACTCTCCTCTCATTCAGTACAAATGCTGGTTTTCCCCTTTAATGGTATTCTTGTGAAGTGCACTGTATTACATTGAGAAGAAAATGAGAGGAGATGGTAATATTTCAAAAACACCAAACTAAATGGGATAGAGATGCAAAGAGATCACAAATCAGAGTTGTGACTTAGATCTACAACACAAAGCAAATTACACACCAAGATTCATTTCTAAAGGGATAGAATTGAAAAGTTGTGTGAACTTGTTCTGAAAAAGTATAGATCATACATAGCTTACTGTATAGTGCTCCAGTTATTATTTTAAAAGTGTGGTGAGGCATTGGAGAGGGTATAAAGATGTGCAAGTATGATGCCAGAACAGAGAGGTTGTATTTATTTGGAAAAACTGAACAGCCTGGGTCTCTTTCCTATTTAAAATAGAGACCAAAGGGTGGCACATAGAAGTCTTTAAGATTATGACAAGTTTTGATAACAGACAAAATGTGCTCCATTTGTGGCAAAAGCAAAGCTAGAGATTGTAAAAATAACATTGTGAAACATTAGATGATGTTCATAGCTATGCCATAAAGAGGAAATTTGGCTGACCCACATTAGGGCCAAAGACCAAATTCTCAGTCAAAGAAAGAGCTTCGTAGTAGTTTTAGGAATGAGAGTGAAGAGGCTGGAGGGGAATCCTGTACCTTAGGGGATTGCTAGCTAAAGGCCACCAATGATATAGTGAACAAATTCTGTAATGCTCAAGGAAATTACAGGAACAGTGTGGGGAGGGGAATTTGGAAACAAGTATAAAAGCTTCAAAATTAACTTATTTCTTAACCTGAAGCAAATGTAGTGAGCACTGAGATGATGGGTGATTGCACATGTCCTAATTTGCACAATGTCCCAAAGTTTTGAATGACCTGAAGTTTGAGGGCTTCAATGGGGGAATGCAGAACTGTATTTCAATAGTTAAGTCTAGAACTAGATACAGTGGTCTGATTGAGGATTTCAGCACCATTTAAGTCAAAACAAAGGCAGGAGATCTGGTAATGCAGTGGAAAACTGTGAAATTGCCCATTTTAGCTATTGGAGGTAAGCAGGATTGTAGAATAATCAGATCAGTCATGACTGTATTGATGACATAGCAGACGGAGGGGCCTAATGACGTTCTTAAAATTTATTTATTCATACAATAGAAAAGTGTTCTAGATTAAAGAAATACAGAATAGCTATAAGTAAATGTTCACTTCTGAATCATTCATTCTGCTACATACCGTCTTTCTGGGCTAAGCGTTGTGCTGGTTAATTCTTCTGAGAAAAGCTGATTTGTAGCATGCTTTATAGGCATCTCCTTGTTGCAGCTGATCATGGCTAACAGTTAAACAATGACAGTAGAAATAATTTAAAAACTTGACATTTAATAGCCTTATTTAAACTCTAGCTTGGTTTCTAACAAGCAGCAAACTTTAGCAATTTTGCAAACAAGAAAATTTAGTTAATAACTGTCTTCCAACACAAGTCAACACTGGAAGACGTACAATGTTTTATTGTGGCATGGATAATTATTGTTGTAACCAGCAAGTAACCTTTGAACTATTTAAACATATTATTGATCTGTTATAAGTGAACACTGTATTTTTCAATATTAGAGTCATGCAATTTTGCACCACATGCCAAATCGAAAAGGCAAGTGGAGGGCAATGCAAATTTGGGATCGTAGGATAATCTTCAATTAGGAGGGATATGTAGGCAAGAAAACCAAAAAAGGTGCTTGAAATTTTCTTATATTCTCAATTTTTGTTCTCTCATTTCAGGGATAAATATTCACTGAAAACGAATTAAAGATTCTGTCCGTGCTTGCTTGAAGTTTGAAATGCACAATGGTCTGAAGTGGTATGATTGAATATATAATTTTTCCTGCACGATCCTAGATGGTCTAATCCCACGTCCACACTAAATTTGTTTCAGCTTATCCCTGCTTGGCTACTCATGTGGAATAGGCTCCATTGACTAATGGGAGTCAGCTCTTCCAGTTCACGGTCAAGTCCAGAGGGGAGGGAAAATTTATTATTGGCTGGATGTGCTGCAAACACACAGTAGAGGGCTTTCTAAGGTCACACAGTTCAAGATTATCCTTTTATGATTAACAGAAGATGAACAGAAGATAATCAGAAGTGATAAAAGGTTACCATGCAGTAGTTTTAATTGAGCAGACAACTCCAATAGAACTGTGAGCCCCCAGCTCAACTCAGTTTAAGATGCTATTTTGTACAACATGTGCAACTGTGGCAAAATGGAGAATAAAGCTCAAATTATTATGATATTTGATCTCAAGATACACTGACACAACTGTTTACCTGTTAACATGCCATGCTATATTTTCGAAGTATGGCATTATTTTCATTGAAAAACATGTGACACTAACTGTGCAGGATGTTTACTACGCTTGGAATGTGCAGACATGAAAATCTAAGATTTAACATCAAAGTTACCTTTATGATAAATATCTACATGTTCTTTGGGATTGAGCAGATTTTTCTTTTCATAGTTTTGAATAACAACTGGTGTCTTGGCTTCAGGTTGCACAAAGTGATCATCCGTTTTCACAATTTTTACCCTCTTTTTATTTTCTTTGTTTTCAGATTTCTTTGAAGCAATTTTTTGTTTGCCTGAAGATCGTAAATTATCTTCTGAAGAATCTTTAAGTAATCTGCATCGTGGTTGCTAAAGTACAAAGATACCAGTTATTTACAGAAAGTCATTACTAGCATATTCAGTAGGGATACTAAATTGTGCAAAAAGCACCCTTTGAAAAAATACATGAAGCAATTGCATGTTTACAAACAAATTTAATGAGGCTATAGTTTGTATGTTATACATTATAAAACAATTAAGATAACAGCCTTTCAAATTCGATAGTGTGGAGCTGGAGGAACACAGCAGGTCAGGCAACAGAGAAGTGGGAGAATTGACATTTCGGGCCTAGACCCTTCATCAGGGCTGGGGAGGGGAAAGGGAGCTGGGAAATAAATAGATGAAAGAGTGGTGGGGCTGGAGAAAGGTAGATGGGATGGCGATTGGTGGATGCAGGTAGGGGTAGTGGGGATTGGTCAGTGGGAAGGGTGGGGTAGAGAGGTGGGGAAGGAGATAGGCAGGTAGTGTCAGGTCAAAGAGGTGGGGATGAGGAGGAGGGTTGGAGATGGGATGAGGCCGGGGTGGGGAGATTTTGAAACTGGTAAATGCCATGTTTAGGCCATCGGGCTGTAAGCTCCCGAGGCAGAATATGAGGTGTTGTTCCTCCAGTTTGTGGGTGGTGTCATTGTGGCACTGGAGGAGGCCCAGGATGGACATGTCACCCAGGGAGTGGGAGGGGGAGTTAAAATGGTTAGTGACAGGAAGGTGCTGTTGATTATAGTGAATGGAGCGCAGATGCTCCGCAAATCTGTCACCGAGTCTGCACTTCGTCTCACCGATGTAAAGGAGACCACGTCGGGAGCAATGGATACATTAGACCAGGTGGGAGGATGTACAGGTGAACCCCTGTCAGATATGGAAAGTTTATCTTGGGCCTTGGATGGAGGTGAGAGGGGAGGTATAGGGGCATGTGTAGCACTTCCTGTGGTTGCAGGGAAAGGTGCGCTGGGTGTGGCAGGGTTGGTGGGGATTGTGGTGTGGACGAGGGAGTTGCAGAGTGAACGGTCCCTATAAAAGGCAGGGAGCGGTGGGGAGGAAAATATCTCTTTGGTGGTGGGGTCGGATTGTAGGTGGCGGAAATGGTGGAGGATGATGCGCTGGATGCGGAGGTTGATGGGGTGGTATGCGAGGACCGGGGGACTGTCTCTTTATTTTTGTTGTGGGACGGGGTTTGAGGGCAGAAGTGAGGGAAATGCAAGAGATGCAGTTGAAGACATTTTCAATCAGCTTGGTGGTGGGGGTGGTGGGAGGCATGAAGAGGGGGTGGCGGTGGTGCAGCTGCGCTCCTTGAAATAGGAGGACATCTGAGATGTCCGCGAGTGGAACCCTCCATCTTGGCAGTGGATGCAGTGAAGGAATCGGGAGTAAGGGATTGCATTCTTGCAGGAGGAAGGCTGGGTGTGAGAGGAGGTGTAGTCATGGTAGCTGTGGGAGTCAGTGGGTTTGAAATAAATGTCGATGCAGAGATTGTTACTGGATATGAAGACAGAGAAGGGAAGGGAGAGAGATATATAACCCTAACCCTATCGCAGGTCCAGGTGAATTTGGGGTTGGGATGAAAGGTGTTGGTAAAGTTGATGAACTGTTCAAGCTAGTCATGGGAGCACGAGGCAGCACCGACACAGTCATCAATGTAGCGGAGGAAGAGGTGGGGGTTAGTGCCAGTGTTGCAGCGGAAGAGGGACTGTTCCTTATACCCTACGAAGGCACAGCTCAGACCCGTACAGGGACCATTGGAAGCGGGAAGAGTTAAAGGAAAAGTTGTTAGGCGGATGAGGGTGTCGGTAGAGGGGGACTGGTTGAGCCTGTGGGAGAGGAAGAAACAGAGGACTTTTACACCATCTGTGAGGGGGATACACATGTACAGGAACTGGATGTCCATTGTGAAGGTGAGGTTTTGGCAGTCAGGGAATTGAAAGTCCTGGAGGAGGTGGAAGGTGTGGGTAGTGTCCCGAATGTAGGTAGGGAGTTCCTGGACCGAGGGAAAAACAGCGTCAAGGTACACGGAAAAGAGTCCCTTGGGGCAGGAGCAGGCAGAGACAATAGGTCGATGTCGATACAGCGTGGGTCTGCAGGAACACAGCAGGTCAGATTGATCACTCCATCTGATGTAGAGATACAAGCGATGACATTTGTGATTTAATCTCAAATGACAAGTAGTGTTTTGAAAAATTCAATGCCAAAAACAAACTAATTTCAACAAGAATCTGTACAAATTAATTGAGGACTTCACTAAAAGCACATACATATCAACTTCCTGATGTGGACATGACTAATGAATAAATATACTATTAATACAAAGAATAGCAGCAAAATATTATAAAACTAGATCTTTTGCATTGTTCGAAAATATAGGAATGCTCCATATCAAACTCTCTGTAGGATCAAGGGATTGATTTAAATTTCTAGGCTCTAAAAATGGATGTAGTAAAATGCTGAATATATATATATAACTCAGAAAAAGTAGAGCATATGTAATTATGAGGCAACACAGATCTCAAAACCAGATTTTATACTTTATATGCAGTCATTTCAAAATTGTAAGCAGTTTTGGCAAAGTAATACAAGACGGTAAAGAAGAAAAACAAACATTCTGCGAACCTCTGCTGTTTGGGGCATCAAAACAAAAGGTGAGTCATCATATAGGGCACATTCATCTGCAAATTCCACAGATCTGCACACATAACGACCATTATCTTCTACATCTTCAAAACTTACGTTCCTCTTGGACTGATGGAACAATTAAAAGGTTAAGTTCACTTTTAAAAAATAGATTAACCAGTAATATGACCGTAATGGTTTGACATTTTCTCCTTTTTCAAAAATATATTTAGGAGTTTCATCTAGAACCCACATGATGGAATGACTACTTTTAATCTAGCTTTTTTTTTTAAATTCATTCATGGGATGAGGGCATCACTGGCTAGGCAGCATTTATTGCCCATCCCTAATTATCCAGACGGTACTGAAGAGTCAACTACATTGCTGTGGGTCTGGAGTCACATTTAGGCCAGACCAGGTAAGGATGTCAGTTTCCTTCCCTAAAGGACATTTGTGAACCAGATGGGTTTTTCCAACAATCGACAATGGATTCACGGTCATCATTAGATTCTTAATTCCAGATATTTATTGAATTCAAATTCCACCATCTGCCATGGTGGGATTCAAACCCAGGTCCCCAGAACATTATCTGGGTCTCTGGATTAACCATCCAGCGATAATACCACTAGGCCATCACCTCCCCTCCCTAATGCAAGTCTTACGCTGATCGTATAAACATTTACGTTTGCAGATTTCTAAACAAACACTGATCTGAAACTTTTCACAAACTACAACCCTCACAGATAATTTATTTCCTTAACTGCTCCGAACAATCTCTTTCTAGGAGAGACCACACTTATTTTTGACCTCATAAGGGCTCCTTGGAACTGGGGAAAAACAAAATCTCTCCTCATCTGTGGGTATTTCTTAGCTAAAATCAATCCTTTATTATTCTAAACAAAAACAAAGCTAATTCTTTCAATGTTCGTTCTCTCCCGTGACAAAATCCCAAGATATAAACAAATTTCCATTCACACTCCAGGAGGTTCACACTGGTTTAATATCATAGCTCTGGACAGATTGACCCAAGATGTGGGGGGCAAAGGCATGATAACGGAATTTTCAGACAACACAGAGATAGGTAGAAAAGTATGTTGTGAAGAGGACATAATGAGTTTGCAGACTGATATAGGTAGATTAAGAGTGGGGGGGAAAAAAAAACTCATGGAGTATAATGTGGAAAAATATCAAGTAATTCACTCTTGCAGGAAGAATTTTTTTTTTTTTAAAAAGAAAAATGGAGTTCCATCATTTAAATGGAGTTTGACTGCAGAATTCATATGTGTAGAGGAATCTAGATGCTCTAGTACAAGAGTTGCAAAACATCATCACACAGGCACAGCAAGTAATAAAAGTGGCAAAAAAGATACTATCCTTTATTGCATGAAGAATTGAATAAAGAAGTGAGGAGGGTCTGCCTTAATTATATAGAACATCTGGTACAGAGCTTTTATATAAATGCATTGAAGGAATTCAGAAAAGGCCAACTAGACTGATATTTGAAATGAGCAGGTAGTCCTATGAGATTAGGTTGGACAGTCTGGGCTTATTTTGACTGGAGTTTAGACAAATGAGGGGTGAGTTAATTGAAGCATAGGAGGTCCTCAGTTGTTTGACAAGGTTGACATGGAAAGCATACTTCCTCTTGTGTCCAGAATTAGGGAAGACTGCTTTAAAATTAGACGCTGTCCTTTCAGGGCAAACAGGAGGAGAAATTCATTTTCTTTCAGAGGGTTGTGCAAGTTTGGAACGGTCCGTTTAAGGTGGCAGTGGAGGCGGGGCTGTTGGACCTCTTTTTTTTAACAAAAGCGGAGGTAGATTGATTTCTTTGCCTAATGAGAATCTTAATCAACATGGGTAGATGGGAGAGATAGTAGGAACTGCAGATGCTGGAGAATCTGAGATAACAAGGTGTAGAGCTGGATGAACACAGCAGGCCAAGCAGCATCAGAGGAGCAGGAAGGCTGACGTTTCGGGTCTAGACCCTTCTTCAGAAATAGATGGGAGTGTGGAATTCAATACAACAGAATAGCAGAGTAGGGCTCTACTTCTACTCAAAACTCCTATGTTCATACATTTGCAATAAGATCCCCTCCTTCCAAAACACACACTTTATAAGATTGGCTTTTTAAATATAATTACCCACCTTTACATTGTGAACAAAGTTGAATTACTACTTAGATTCATGCAAAATGGATTTCTCACCTGCAGTTCTCCCAGAGGTGTTGAAGGCACACTACAGTCTTCACTGCAAAAAAACAAGCGGACACGCTTGCCATGGTTCTTCTTATGTAACAGTAGCAAATACGCAGCTGTTACTCTATCATATTTCCACTAAACAAAAGAACATGGTATACAGAGTAGAAAGGTGTTGTACTTGAGCAAATCAAACTGTTCAAGATAACCAGCTGTTGCAGTAGCAGAGAGTGGGACGGACAATTTACAGAACTAACCAGTAACAACCTTTGAAAAGGAGAACTAATTTCTGGAAGGGCAGAAAAAGCACATTAAATAACAGATGTCCAACTATATTTAATTTGAACTAACATAAGTTACTAGCAAAGGATATCCTAAGGATTATCTGAGGATGCTTCGGACTCAGTGGAACTTCAAGTTATTGGAAAAGCATGATTCAAGCAAGACTCAACATTAACTTTAATACAAGGGAAAGAATAATGCTCAAAACCTTTCATTCTAGCTATAACAACATTAATGACTTCAGTGACATAAAAATAAGGGGCGGGGGGGGCGAAGGTGGAAATCAACAGTAGAGAGCGGCTGGGCAAGAAAAAAGTAGCAAAGAATTTTCAGAGATTATGCCTATAAAGACTAGGTATGTTTAAGCCTTGAATGCATTCATGCAAGGCACTTATAATACCCCCTCACACTCCTGAGCACTTTACCAGGTCACCAATTTGTAATGCTAAGAAAGAAAATATTGGTAGCTATAGAATAAAATCAATTTGATCAAAATATTAATTGGATGCCAAAATATCCTGATTAAATGACAATTCTGTGATACCATCTGACCTGCTGGTATTTGAATTAGCTCTGAAACAGTTCAACACACAAAGAGAATTAAGCTTTAAATATCCTTTAGCAATTCCCCTGCAAACTACATAGTTAAGATTTTACCATCCCATTGAACAAATAAGCTGAGCCTTAGGGCATCAAGGGAAAATTATAATGAATTGGCATCTTTCTAAAGCATATATTCTTTATTGCATTTTCCTTCATCTGTAATGCAGCCAACCTAAACCTTTATTTACTTTGTGAATAATGACTGGATTTCGAAATGAACCTTTTTTTTAAAAAAACAAGCATCACCAAAACTGGAAAGAAGTGTTTATTAAATAAAAAATTGTCTTCAAATTGAATGTAGATCTCTCTTGGATTTGCCATTACAAAGACACATCTGCAATAGGGATCAGATAAAATGCATAAGGCAGAATAGGGTTTGACAATTTATATCCAACCTGTCTGCCCATCCAACAGGAGCTAAGTGAAGCAAACATTAAAAGGTAATGTTGAATACATCATTGTACTTTGGAGAGCTGGTCAAATATCTGGTTAGAGTTGAACTTTAAGAAACAGATGGATAGAGAATTTTGAATACTCTTATAGTTCTTGGGCTACTAAGATTATGAAAATGAAAGGGAAAACATGAAATAGGAGGGAACTAACTGGTCCAGAAAAAATAGCAAATTTGTCAAATGTAGATTTATTCTTAGAGCAGCCAAGGAGAAAATTTTCAAACCTTTGTGCAATGAGGGTGGGGAATGAAGTACGTCCATTGGCTCCTGTTTTGTTGGTATAGCAAGGGCATAGTGTGCATGCATACTATAAATGTCCACTGGATGTATGCAGAGTAAGCAAGTCATGACGCCAACTGGCATGCAAAGCCAGGACCAAAGTTCTGTCAACCTCACAACTGATCACAATGCCAAGCAGCAATTTTTTTCTTTTTTTTTCCAGGTGTGGGCTTCCATAGCAAGGCCAGCAATTGATGCTCATCCCCAAATTTCCTTGAGAAATTGGTGGTGGCCCTCTTTTGTGAACTTCAGCAGTTTGTATGATGGGGGTTAACAAACACTGCTGTTGGAAAAGTTGTTCAGGTTTTTGACCCAGTGTAAATAAAGTTTTAAAACAAGGGAAATAACTTCAAAGTCAAGACAGTGAGAGACTTGGATTGAAATATGTTGTAGAGTCAGAGGTCTACATCTCAGAATAAGGCTCTCATGCACCCATGTAGCCGCTTCCCTTGCCCTGCAGACACTATATGCCCGGGGCTGGGGTGTGAATGCTTAAAGTGCCTATGATATGAGCCGAGTAGACTGCTTGTATTTTGGGTGGAGGTGCAAACTCAAGTTTGTTGGATCTGCACTCATCCTGGCAAGTAGAGAATCTCAACACACTCCTGAACTGTGATTTGTAGATGGTAGACAGGCTTTACACAGTCAGTTGAGTAACTTGCTGCAAAATTAAGGTTGCCTAGGTGCCAACGGTGACACCCATGATAAGGATGGTGGGTAATTCAACAATGGTAATTCTGTTGAGTGTTAAGGGGATAGGTTCTCTTGTTGAAGATATTCATTACCAAACATTTGTACTGAAAACTGAACTGTGATCTCTTGAAAATTGTGACCCAGACAGCAAACATGATAGGAGTGAAAAGAAACAGACATGCTAGTTAGTGTTTTATCCTTCCAGAGATACACAAAAAGGGGGGTTAAAAATCAACAGCAACTCCTGGTCTCCGTGTGCAAGAGAGATGACATACCAGTGTGCTAGTTTGTGGTTCAAATTCTATAGTGTTGAAGAAAATTGTGAAGGAACTGTTGAGAACTTCCACTGGATGCACCTACACGTGCATGTAAAAAAGTAATTGTTTTCAGATATCAGAGAGACAAGTGGTTAGCACATTCACTATTGATGAAAACTGGACAAACTTCTTTCAGGTAACTGCAGAAGCAAGACAACCACTCAACCACCAAAGTCAACACTACTCGAATCACCCACCTACTGGATGCAACATTTCACAATCTATTTATGATAGAATGACAAAGACTGATTCGGATTATTTTAAATTCTTACTTTTGGACTTTCCTATCAACAGATAGGAGACCATCTCTTCTGGGAGCTGTCGTAACACAAATAGCCCAATTGTAAAATGAGGCAAATCAGTACAGGAAAACAGTTATATCTAAATGTCAAAATGACATGTTTTATGTACAAGGATTATTAACCTTGAAGACAGATTCTTACCTCTGTCACCAAACTGGACATGCTCTTTTTTGAACGCTTGAAGAACACAGATAATTCTGTAAGGCAGTCCTCATCGAGATGGCCAACCTGCAAATTAAAGCATGCAAAAAAGATCAATTTATTACAGCTAGCCCTGTATTGAGTGCGCAATGACTGCAAAGTAAAAAATTCACAAGAGTCAGTGAATTATTAAAGGATTGCTAATATTATAGGATTATTAAAATATTGTTCAATATACCTAATTGCTGCATTGAAAGAATGAATATAAATATGGTTCATGGTCTTACCATTAGAGACACAATTCTGTAAATTTGAAAGAACAAGTTGATGAAACTGTAAAATTGAAGGCTTGATTAAAATAAAAAGAGTTCAGAATTATTAATTCTCTACAGGTTTTGGTTGTTAGGGCACTAACTTCAAAAATGAGGCTAGTAAGAACACAATAGAGGACACAAAGATGTATGCCAAGGCAATGCCAGAGGAGATGCTCTTGTTAGGATTAAAGCAAGGAGAAGCTCTAGTTCCTTTCAATTGAGAGAGAAAGGTTAACAGTAGATTAGTTTAAAACTTGGAGGCTTTAATCAGGTACTTGAGAAAAATCTATTTCCATTAGTACATGAGTTGAGGACAACAAATGTTTTTATGCAATATCTTTGCTACAAATAAAGATCTAGGCACTTCAAAATGTGAAGTTTAGAACTATTTTATTCAGAAGATCAGTTAGAATACAGAATCCCCCACTTGGGAATCCAAGGACAAATCAGAATCTAAAGAAATTTTCAAAAAGTTACAAAGTAGAAGAGGTAGGAAAATGGAACCAAGTGAAAATTGTACTTTCAGAGTCAATGCAGGCAGCATGAGCTGAATAGCCACTTCCTTTCTGCGCTTCAAAATTCTTTGATTCTATGACTATCTCATTAATGTTATTTCTCAGTTGACTAAGAACACATGTCTAAGAAAGTTGTTCAATCAGCCGAAGCTTATAGAACTTCTCTGGCCACTCTAGCTATTTTATTTTTTTGCTGAAGTGTTGTTCAAATATTTCTTCAGTATAAACAAGTTGATGTTGATATCAAAGGCACAACATTAGTGTCACATTGCTGGAAATTACAGTTAGAGTTGGGAACATTTTACAAATTCTCCTTTAAAGTCCAACAGAGAGGATATGGTATTGAAATGGGAAACTACACTAACAATCTCAATCTCACAGAAGATTGACTAGTTACTCAACACCTCAAGCCATTTTTTTTAAATGCAGATATTTGCAGTTCCAAGTGTTTGACAAGATAATGTACATTAGATAATTAAGATAAGAGCTCATGGTGTTGGAGGTATTATATTAGCATGGATAGACCATTGGCTAATTAATAGAAGACAGTGTTGGGATAATGAAGACATTTTCAGGATGGCAATTTGTAACTAATTGAGTGTCACAGCGATCAGTATTCGAGCCACAAATACTTACAACATGCCACAATATTTAAAGCATTCAACAGGAGTTGAATGAGGAAAATAAATGTACTATAGCCAAGCTTACATATGACAAAAATAAGTGGAAAGGCAAGTGGCACATGGAATATAACGTGAAAAAAGTGTGAGGTTTCTCACCAAGGCAAGAATAGAAGAACTGAATATTATTTAAATGGTGAAAGATTGCAGAAAGCTACAGAGGAAACTGAGAGTCTTTGTGCATAAATGACATCAAGCTAGCACACAAGTTCAGCAGATAATAAAAGAAAAGCAAAGAGTGTTGACCTTTATTTCAAAAAGAGAATAGTGTATAGAAATAAGGAAGTCTTGCTCAAACTATATAAGGCTAGTGAGGGGCTTTGGCCCCCTTATCAAGGGGAAAGATATGCTGACATTTGAGGAAGTCCAGAGAAGGTTCATAGGTACGGCAATACTATCTTATGCGTAAAGGCCGAGTAGGTTGGTCCATCCTTGTTAGAATTTAGAACAATGAGGTGCAATTTTGATTGAAACGTAAAAGATTCTTAAAGGACTTGACAGGGTAGATGTGGAAATGTTGTTTTCCCTTGTGGGAAAGTCTAGGACCAGATGGTATAATTTCAGAACAAGGGGGTCACCCGTTTAAGAAAAAAATGAGGAGAGCATTTCATCTCTCAGAATAGTGAGACTATGGAATTCTTTAACACAAAAGACTATAGAGGCTGGGCCGTTAAGTACATTCAAGGTCAAGATGGATTTTTAATCAGTAAAGCAATCAGGGATAAAAGGAGGAAAGTCAGAAAAGTGGAGTTGAGGATCAGATCAGCTATGACCTCATTGAATAGCAGAGCAGACCCAATGGGTTGAATGGCCGACTTCTGCTGCTACGTCTTATGGTCTTGTACAATCTTCATTGACCCGCATTGGTCTCCTGACACAATATTATTGGGAGTTGGGAATGGAACAAGGTTACAAATTAATGAAATGCAATTCTGTTGCTGATGACCCAGAGTGCTTCTTGGATGTCCAGTTTAACGCTGAAATTTGCTTCAGTTCGGACTTATTTATCACTTTGGTAGTGCCAAGAACATGATAGATGCACTCTCTGTGTGTAGACAGAAGTTTGGTATCACACGGGCATGTGGTGACAAATGGTACTCAACACTTGAATGCACAGATGCTTTGACAGAACCTTTAAGACTACTCTTCATCTGATAAAGTCAATGCATCTTTCAAAGCGAATGGTCTAAGGTGTGGTGCCCAGAGCTGTCAAGAATTACAGGTGCTATATGCTTTCTGCAGTTAGAATGATGCCTATCCCCTTTTGTACTCTAATCTTCTAGATAGGAATGTGAGTATTGCATTATGGTATTGAAAAGGAGGCTATGCTAAACCTGTATCAAACTGTCGTTTACACACATTACTAAGAATGTAAGAACATCCAGAATATTACACACAGTTCTGGTCACCATAGAGAAACTAATAGCATAAATACGTTGAAGAGGAAGCTAGACAAACACTTACAAGGGAATAGATGGTCATGATGGTTGAGGAGGAGAAAGGCTGAGGAAGATCCAGAATCGGGGAGGGGTCACAGTTCAAGGTGTGGGGTCAGCCATTTACGGAGATAGGGAGAAATTTCTTCACGCAGGGAGGGTGGGGAAGGGAGCCTGTGGAATTCTCTGCCAAAATGTTAAAATGTTAAAATCAAAATATTGAAATGCTTTCAAGGAGCTAGATACAATTCTTAGCGCTTAGAGCAAAGGATAAGTTGATAAAGCAGGAACAGGATATTGATTTAGCTATGAGCCATGATCATATTGAATGGTGAGACAGGCTCAAAGGGCTGAATGGCCTACTCCTGCTCCTGCTCCTATTTTTCATGTTTCTATGGGAGGAGATTTGAATGGACAATAAACATTGGTACAGACAGGTTGGGCTGAACAATTTGGTTCTGACCCATACATTCTATATAATCCAATGGCAATCTATTTGGGCAGATTTTGCAGTTGGTTATGACATTTTGACTATGTATGCACTTGGAACACTCCCAAGTCGTGTCATCTCCACTGTTTCTAGTTTTTGACCATTTAGAAACAACCCTGTTTACATTAAATACAATACTTTAAAGTCTAAAATGAACACATTATATTTGCTTAAAAAAAAAGGGTAGCCAGACAACTGTGGATGCTGAAAATCAAACAAAACCAGAAAGTGCTGGATAAACACAGCAGGGTCTGGCAGCATTTGTGGACAGAAAGCAGAGATAATGCTTTGGGTCCCGTGATCCTTCTTCAGAATGGTTCCAGTTCTGAAGAGAGGTTATTAGTCCCAAAATGTTAACTCTGCTCTCTCTCCACAAATGCTGCCAGACCTACATTATATTTGTTTACACATTGAAATTAATTTAACATTGGCTGGAAAAGACTACCAAAGATTTACAATTTGTGCATCATCTACATTGTTTATGGTATCTATTTTTGTATGACTGGCAAATTTGGATATGCAAATTTCTACTTCAACATCCAAGTGATTAACAATGAGAGGATTGTTGAGAATTGTTAAGAATGAATAACTGAGGCCCAAGCAGAGATCCTTGCAGAACTCCACTAGTCACACTGAGCAAATAGTGTCATTGCCCGTTACTACTCCTGTCTCCTAACAATTTCTTAACCAATAACTTGCCTTCAATTCCATGAGTAATTTTTGTTAATTTCAGATTCTTTTATAGGTGACTTTATCAAATGGTGTCATGAATTGCATGAAAAATAACATGTAGGAATTCTCCTGTACACTACTATAATCACCATTGCCAAATTATCAAGCATGGCCTTTACTTTACAATTTGATGCTGGTTCTGTCCTGATCAGCTGAAGATTTTCCATGGTGTTCAATCACTCAATTATAGATAGAGCAAAAATCAATAAAGTACAGGAACAGGGCCTTTTGGCGCTCCAGGCCTGCGCCGATACATTTTGCTTTTCAACACTAAAACAGTCTTCACTTACAGGATGCATATCCCTCTATTCCCTTCCTATTCATGTATTTGTCCTATTGTTTCTTGAATGCTATTGCGTCTGCTTCCACCACCTCCTCTGGCAGCACTTTCCAGGCACTCACCACCCTTTGTGTGAAAAACTTGCCTCGCACATCTCTTTTAAACTTCCACTCCCTCACCCTCACCTTACCCTCGCACCTTAAACCTGTGTCCCTTCGTAACTGATCCTTCCACCCTGGTAAAAAGCCTCATACTTCCCACTCTATCCATGCCATTCTCAATTTTATAAATTTCTGTCACGTCACCCCTCAACCTCCTGTGTTCCAGTGAAAGCAAACCCAGTCTATCCAACCTTTCATAGCTAAATTCCCCATACCAGGCAATATCCTAGAAAACCTTTTCTGTACCCTCTCCAAAGCATCCACATTGTTCTGGAAGTGTGGTGACCAGGACCGCATGTAATATTCCAAGCGTGGTCTAACTAGAGTTGTATAAAACTGCAACATAATTTGTCTATCCTTATACTCAATGCTGCTTCCAATGAAGGCAAGCATGCCATAGACTTTTTTTTTATTACCTCATCTAACTGCACTGCACTTCAGTGAGCTGTGGACCTGCACACCCAGATCCCTCTGCATATCAATATTCCAAAAGGGTTCTGCCTCTCTCTGTATAATTTCCACCTGTACTTGACCTTCCAAAATTGCATCACCTTACATTTGTCCGAATTAAACTCCATCTACCATTTTTCTGCCCATGCCTCCAACTGATCTATATCCTGCTGTATCCCCTGACAATCCTCCTCACTATCCGCAACTCCACCAATCTTTGTAGTGTCCACAAACTTAGCAATTTTCCAACAAATGTCAAGCCAACTGGGCTACAACATTCTAGTTCCCCTCTTGCATCATTCTTTGTAATAGAATGAATGCACAATTTGCCAATCTAAAAGGAATGATGCCTGTATCAACAGAAGAGAATTTGTAAGATTTTATTCCAGCATCTGCAATATTCTCATTGTTGCGAAGTTGTGTAGAGTAATCATGAATTAGAAGGCAGGAAGCTAGAATCTGTTTGTAAAATAATGATAAAGGGAGAAGAGTGTGTGGCTCCTTTAAAAGGTAAAGTGCTTTCCTAAGCTTAGAGCTTTATACAGAAAATGTGTCTAAGCAGTGAAGGGGGTACAGACTGCTCTGAAATTAAAGCATGTATCAGTTGGAAACCTTAGGCTTGTTTTGATGTTTTGGCAACTAGCTGGGATCAGCCAATCAATTTAAACCAAGCACTTAGCAATTGAAAGCCAATTGAAAATAAATCTGATGGTGTTTGACAACTTCTGACCAATGCTATTGTAAGAAAATTGATATGTCATCCAAGAAAATCAGTGAGAGAGCGAACCACCATCTGAGAAAAAAGCATTTTGCTCTCACAAAAAACAATCACTAAGCTCTCTAAGAAAGCACTATCTATCTATAAAAGGTACCACAGCACTTCTACCTAAGAGTCCTCACAGAAGACTTCACAGAGAAAACAACCTTTACAGCCAGATCAGTGGAAGAAGGGCATTTATGACGTAGAACAGCAGAAGAAAGGCATGTAGACTGTGACAGAATAAGTTCTAATTTAGGAACAAAAACAAAGCTGCTGGAAAAGCTCAGCAGGTCTGGCACCATCTGTAAAGGAAAACAGAGTTAACGTTTCGGGTCCAGTGACCCTTCCCCATTCTGGGATGCTGCCAGACCTGCTGAGCTTTTCCAGCAGCTTTGTTTTTGTTCCTGATTTACAGCATCCGCAGTTCTTTAAGTTTTTATTTAATTTTTTAATTTATTTCCTTATTACTTTGGTTTATATAAGTGGGACTCGTGTTTATTGGAACAGTATTAAAGTAGAATTTAGTTCAGTTAGGGAATAGTGAGCAATTAACAGGCAATTGCTCAGTTTATTTGTAGTTTTATTAATTTGTTCACTGTTAGAGTTAAATAAATAAATTGTTACTTGTTACTTATAAATTGAATATCAGGGATTTTCTTTCGTTTAGCCTCCCCTTCCCTGTAACAGTTTAACTGATTGCAAAGTGAGGCGAGCTTCCCTGTGTGTTTCAGGTTTAATTATTAGAAGGGGACCTCTACTCCCAACGTAACAGATTAGGGGCTTGTGTTTTGATTTTAATATCAGAGAGGTTTGACCTCCCCTTCTTAACATCATTCTACAGCCCTAAAGTCTAGAATGGAAACCATCAGGTTTGGGATTCATCTCTCTTCAATGCTATTATTTTCTTTGTTACAGTTATTTTGTAGAGTTCCTGGACTTGACTTAATGTTAAACTTCCTTGGGATATCTAGCATACTAATCTTTATGCTACTGAAAATATCGAAGCAAGTAATATTTCAGCATGCTATCACTTCCTTACTTTTGTTAATAAATTGTCATCATATTTCTGGACCATCCTTCTCTTGCTAATCAAATTGTAAGTGGTATGTAAATTTCAATACCCTTTGGAAGTTTCTTTTCACACTGTCTATAGGCCTTATTATTTGTTCTGATACAAAGGATGGTTAAAAGGTATCTTTTCCGTTTGTCAGGATCTATTTTTAAAAATGTTTGCCTTTTTCTTTAACTACTTTAGCTGTTCATGACTTTGTTGGCAAGTAAACATCTCCAGTATATAAGCTGGTTCTGTATATTTTTTTGAAAACAGATCTCCTGATAGGTTATTTTACCCATTACCAGGTTTGTCCAGTTTACTGTGAACAGTCTGTGTCTCATACTAATGATGAAGTCAAAATTACGCAAATCTAGAATCTTAGGAGTGGTTTTGAATTTAAACCTTTCAAGTACTATGTTGAAATCTATCATGCATATTACTCACTAATAAGTGAAATGTTCACTCACAATTGTAGGTTAACTATACAGGTGTGTGTTTCAGGTCAGCTATGATCTCATTAAGTGGAAGATGGGTAATAGATGCCTACTTCTAAATAAATGTTTGTTCATTGGTAAATCTGTAAAGGCATACCCCTTATTAGTTTTAGCTTGCTTCATAGAAATTATTGTACCTTGAATGTGCAAAACAGTTCATTTCAACAGGAGCGGAATTCCTTGAAATTCACGCACAGATGATATTTAAGCCATAACAGCCGAACTAAATGAAACACTATTGTGGTTGCAGGATTACAAGTAATGTACAATGACAAAACAATAATTTATAAATGTCATTCCTTATACCGCCCTCAAAGATCAGTAAATCTGAAACACAAGAACAGGGGAAGTGAACAGCTTAAAGCAATCAAATATTCCAGTTGTTACTTTATGAGCAGATTGCGCACATTCATTTTTGAATGAACAAGGGCTCCTTCAAGTGGCAGAAAAAGGTAACCTTCAGTAATCTGGGAGGTGAAATCTGCAAAATATTGGTGCCTATTTTGTGCCAGTAAAATGTGTTCCTCAAAAGCACAAACACTTCTTCAATATTAAGATGATGCACTTTTTTTGTGAGGAAAGGTTAGCCCTTGGCATGTACTCAACTGTCAAATTAATTCATAATAATGGATGTGTTTCCACTTTTGGAAAATTTCATATCAGTCAAGCAAGCCTTCAGAAAAATTAATTTGGTGTTAGACTTGAGAAATACCTTTTAGGTATAAACAGTAACCAACTAAGTCTGGTCACATTTTGATTTGGAGCAGAAAGCTTAAGGAAAATTAACTAAACCCTAGATAGTACCCAGTAATAATTATTAAATTTAGCTTAGGGACTCTTAGTAAGAATTAAATAGCTTTAACACAATAAATGGAGCACATTTAACTTTGAACTACTCACTGGATATTTCGTGTGCCAGTCAACTGGGCAGCTGTAATCTTCTATTAGCCAAGGGTGGCTTAGAAGATGTTTAACTGTAATGCGTTTCTTTGGATCCACCTGTTGGAAGGAATGAGAATTGTTATGAAAATCTACATAGATTTCTAAATGCAAATTAAATCAAACAGCACATCTTTAAGATCTCAACCACTGGCAGTATTTATGCTCCAACACAATGTTGGCTATTGAAAACTTAAGTAACATTCAAATTTAAGATGATCTTTAAAGAATAGATCCTCCTAAAATAGGTTTTTCAGATGGACATATTTCCAATAGCTGCTGTTTACTTGTGTAACAATCCAGCAGTAGTTTGCTGTGTGAACTGTTGAAAAGTTTCAATGAGGCTTTAATATATATTCAAGCATATCACAACTTTCAAAATTACTCTAAATACTCTAATTTCTTATAAATTGATTAAATAAACAATTTAAATGTAGAAAGGGCTGAAGAATGAAAAGCACCTATCTACATTAAACATGGCATCAATAAATTATTCTTGTTTGAAAAGTTGTAACTTATTGTGCAGCTGTTGGAAATTTAGCAAATGTTCAATTGTCATGGTCAAGTTAATGTGTGACTGAATGGTGTCTACTGTTCAATCATACATTAGGTTCAAGCAGTTACCCCAAGGATCATCTTGTATATTTAGCATGACTACTGGAATGACCCCCAGAATGCTCAGGAAGGCAGGTGAGGAAATTGACGGTGCCTTGTATGAAATCTTTGTATCGTCTTTAGTCACAGGAGAGATCAGAGTACTGGAGAATAGCCAATGTTGTTTCTTTGTGTAAGGAAAGCAACAGAGATAATCTGGAAAATACAGGCTTGTAAACCTTATGTCAGTAGTAGGGAAATTATTGAAGACGACTCTTAGGGGCAGAATTTACTCATATTTGGAAAAATATGGACTTATTAGCAATAGGCAGCATGCTTTTACATGGGGATGGTCACGTCTCACAAACTTGATCGAGTTTTTTGAGGAAGTGGCAAAGATGATTGATGAGGACAGGGCAGGAGATGTTATCTATCCGGAATTTAGTACAGCCTTTGACAAAGTCCCCCATGGCAGGCTGATGCAGAAGGTGAAGTCACATGGGATCTATAGTGAGCTGGTAAGATGTGGAGGAGAATGTAGATGGCCTGATTAGTAAGTTTGCAGACAACACAAAGATTGTGGGAGCTGCGGATAGTGAGAAGGATTACTAGAGCATACAGCAGGATATAGATAAGCTGGACACTTAGGTGGAGAAATGGCAATGGAGTTTAATCTAAACATATGCAAGGTGATGTATTTTGGAAGATTGAATGCAGAAAGGAAATATACAATAAATGGCAGGACTGTTAGTAGCATCAACATACAGAGGGATCTAGGTGTACAGGTCCACAGTTCCCTAAATGTAACAACACAATTGGAGAAGGTGTTCAAGAGGACACACTATGCTTGCCTTCAGCGGTCAGGGTGTACAGTATAAAAATTGGCAAGCCTTGTTGCAGCTGTCTAGAACCTTAATTAGGCCACATTTGGAAAATCGTTTACAGTTCTAGTTGCTGCACAACAAGGATGATGTGGAGGCTTTGGAGAAGGTAGAGAAATAGTTCATCAGGATATTGCATGCTTTAGAGGGTATTAGCTATGAGGAGAGATTGAACAAATTTGGTTTGTTTTCAATTGAAAACTGTAGGATGAGGGGATGACGTGACAGAGTTTACCAAATTATGACAGCATGGATAGAATGGGTAAAAATGTCAATTACTAGAGGACATAGGTTTAAAGTAAAAAGGGGCATGTGTAAAGAAGAGGTAAGTTTTTTTTCTAAAAAGCACAAAGGATGGCAAGAGTCTGGAATGAACTGCCAGATCATGGGATACAATAGCAAACCTTTAAAGGGCATCTTGATAGATATATGAATAAGCAAGGAAGAGGGGGATATGCGCCACAAAGGCAAAAGGTTTTTGGTTTAGAAAGGCATCGTCAACAGTCTTGGTTGAAGGGCCTGTCCTTGTGCTGTACCGTTCTGTTGTAATTCAAGTGGACATGGCTGCAACGTTAATATCATAACGACGAGGGTTAAAGAATAACTCAACAGTCCTTACGTACAGAAGGTTTTGGCATTACTCAAGATTTCATTCAAGTTTTCTTTATTCATTCTCAGGAATGTGGACATTGCTGGCTGGGCCAGCATTTATTGCCCGTCCCTACGTGCCCTCGAGTAGCTGGCTTCTTAAACCAAAGAAGTTCATTTTATGTGAGTACACCCACAATGCCATTAGGGAACAAGTTTGCATTGGAATAACCCCCCCCCCCCCCCCCAAGGCAAATTAACTCTGAGGTGAGCCCTGAATTACTAGTAAATCTTTCATTTTTGGTGGGTTATTCAATCTCAGGACTATCGGAACTAAACCGATAGATGAACTGTGTTCATACTTAGCCAATCATTCATTCCCTCATCTAGACTGGGCACAGAATTCAACTCCGATGTCAACATTGCTGAAAATCAAGTAAATTGTCATAACTGTAAAAAAAAGGAAGATTATTGGAGTGTTCCAATCACCACAGCATACCAAATATAGTCCTGAGCTAACAGAAAATTCCAATTGACAATCTGAACCCTACATGTATTTTCAAGAGTGGTGTTTTCCCCGAGCTTCTTTTATGACTCAGTAAATATTGTAGACAAATAAGAATGCCAAACTTCTGATAAAAAGGTGTCGGTTTCTCCCTTTACAGATGCTGCAAGACCAGCTGAGTATTTCCAGCAGTTTTTTTTATGACAGATCATCAGTTTTTAGGACCAAACAGTGACCTTCCTAATATCGCAAATAAATTTGTTGTATTTTGATCTCTGAAGCATATTTTCCTCAACTATGGAAAAGGATCAATTCTCATTTAGCAACGCATTAACATCAAACTCATCAGATTAGCTTAATTTTTCTCAACTTCCAATTATGTATTTGATGCAGAAAATCAAGCCTGAGGAAAAGGATAGGAGACTTGCAATTTACTCCAGAGTTTGGCAGCGTCTTGCAAAAGAAATGTTTTGCTCTTTGTAAACTTTAGGATTTACGAACAGAAACAATCTTCCATCCCATCCCCAAGAAAAACAGTAAAGTCCCAAGCGGCTTGCCAGTTTCAAATAATGTAATTGAAACATTCAAAGATTCAACACTATCAGCACCAATTCAGTACATCTTTTGTCAAATGTTGGCTGAACTACAGGTAGACCTTCCTCATTGCAAGTAACATACTACTTTCCACATTTCTGCTACATGTCACTGATGGATTTGAAGAATGAGATTGATCCCTACGGAACTCAAAATAATGACGTATGATAAACACTGTGCCCAATAAAAGAAATCAACGATGGAAATGAAGTGTGTCGGGGTTCTGAAACCAAGTAGGCAAAATAAATTTTCTTAGCACTTGGTACCCTGCACCTTCAATCAAGCATTTTTGGCATTCGGGCCTGTGTGCAAATTTAAGCCATTAAAATGTACAATGTTTAGCAATCTCTCAGATACTGCTCATATAATAGAAACCTCCTTTCAGACGAGGTTGTTTAGGAAGTGAAAATCCTGATTAGGTGATTGTTCTCAGAAGAACAGATGGTTAACAGAACATTATTTTTAACATGGATGTAAAGAATACTACCTGACATGTACCAATGGAAAAAATAAAACAGATCAATAATTTATTGAGAGAATACCATGAACCCAAGGCATGATCAAATTATTTAATGCAAAGATCAAAGCGTGCTAAGAAAAAAACCTATGGATTATTTCATTAATGGCGAAAAGTAACTTCACTCTTTACTGAAATTGTTGAGGATTCAAAATTAGGAGATTAAAAAAAGTGGGAGCATCCTAAAGTTGAACTTAAATGCAATTCCTAAACAGAATATGCAACATCACACTCCTTAAAAATGTTTGGGTCTACAAGGCCAGGAGTTCAAAAATACTTTGACATATCTTAAGTGAAAGACACCAGATACAATGCATTTGATACCCATCTTTCCAGGATTGCATGTGGAACTTAAATTTCACATTGATGCACTTGTATTCAAAGCTTCCACGTGCTGTTCAGACCCAATGCACAATATGTGGTACCCTCTCAGTGACAATAATAATTGGGTAGTGTCCGTGCAAATAGGGTATTTGAAGAAAGGAGAAATCAAAATGTCACGTACAAATAAAGCAATTCAAATAGAGACTGACCTAATACTCTAAGGACTCCACCTGAGCAGGCAAAACACAATCCTACTGTCCAATTTCCAACACATTCACTGAAAAGAAAATGGATAATCTAATGCTAATTATTAGGTTTTATTGACAATTATAATTAGTTTAAAGTCAGGAATGTGGCAACATAGTTACTGACAGAATGACAAAAATTAAATTGTGTTGAAAAAAATCTTTAAAATGAAAAGCTGACCAACACTTTGAGTTTAGTAGTAAGCTCTCTTGAACCCACATTCTTTGCATTTAGAAATCCAACCTTATATTAAATAATCCTGCCTCAATTACTCCCTGGAGAAGAGAATTCAACAGAACAAAGACTATCCAAATGGGGGAAAGAAAAAAAATCCCCTCTTCCATTCAACTTACATACGTATACTTAAACGTGAAGTTCACAAATGATCTTCCATTGTACTTTTCTTAGAAAATACATCTTGTCATATGGTGCTGGGTGACACAGTAGTTATCATTGTCTGTAGCTACACCAACAAAAATACACAGCCAATAACTTTGTAAGTTGATCCATTTTTTGAATCTTAAGAGACAATGCTTTCGGACTTAATTTTTTAAAAATCAATTCCAAAATAATTGATTCAAAAGTAACTGATACAAGAGAATTCTACCTGCAACATTTGATTCAAAATGAGAACACTTGTAGGTGACAGCCATTTAGGTACATTGTATTTTCCTCTCTGTAAAAAATAAAGTTGAAATTCTTGCATTAGTGTCTCTCTCAAGAATTAGCAGCATCAAATGATAGTAAAAGTAAAAATCAACCAGTGATACTGTTCATACAGTTCTTCTCATTTTGTGCTTCACAAAATGTAATTACATTTGGTGCGTAAAATTAAAGCATGAGATCAGGGATTAAGTACTGGCATGGATAGAGAAAAGGCTGGCAAACAGGAAGTAAAGGAGTAGGAATAATGGGTCATTTACTGAGTGGCAGTCAGTGACCAACAGGGTACTGCAGGGATCAGTGTTTGGACCGCAGTGATTCACAATATATAATGATTGAGATAAGGGAACTAATTGTAATGTCTCAAAGTTTGCAGATGACACAAAGCTGGTTGGGAAGGCGAGTTGTGAGAAGACGCAAAGATGGCAAATTGAGTTAGTGAGCAAATGGATGGCAGATGAAGCATAATGCGGATAATGTAGTTACCCTCTTTGGTAGCAAAAACAGGAAGCCAGATTATCTGAATGACCATAAATTAAGAGATGGGAATATGCAACAAGACCTGGGTGTCCTCGTACATCAGCTGCTGAAATAAGGATGCAAGTGCAGCAAGCAGTCAAAGCAGCAAATGGTAAGTTGGCCTTCGGAGTGATAGGATTTGATTAGATGAGCTGGCTTGCTATAATTGTACAGGATCTTGGTGGGACGATACCTGGAGTATTGTGAGAAATGTTTGATCTCTTTATCGGAGGATGGACATTCTGGCTATGGAGGGAGTGCAATAAAAGGTTTACAAAACAGACTTGAGAGATGGCAGGACAAACGTAAGAGAGACTGGTGAGCAGGCTCAAAGGGCCGAATGGCCTATACTTGTTTCTATTTTCCATGTCTAATTATTTAGAAACATAGAAGCAAAGTCCATTTTGATGTGTAAATAAAAGATATCACTTTTGACACAGGAGAGTATTAGATCAATGGGAAATAGGATAGACGTGAAAATGTAATTAAAATTACTCAAAGGAAAATTGCAGAGTTGTAAATCAGGTCTGTTCCTGTCCATACTAAATGATCCTATCTAGCGAGGCTCCACATTACTTTCTGACAAAATTAAAATCAGAAAGAATGTGGCATAAGCACTGTGTTTGGCATATGCTGTCCTTTGAACACTATACACTGCAAATGAGAGAGCAACCCCGCTCAATGTACAAGATAAACATTCATAAGATGAGTTTGTGTCTTTTTAGCACACATTCAATTTAAAGGAAGGGAGGAAAGCTAACAAGATTCCTGAAAAGACTTCAGTGGCAACTCCATAATTTGACATTCCAAGGGAGCATTTCTTTAGAATGTCACATTCTGAAATCACTCATTCTACCCTAACTCTTAATTTTAAGATGAACACTTTTGCAAATTCTTGGGCCTTGACTAGGACGACATGATTTCTTGGTGGGATTCTGTCCCATGGTGTTGTACAGATCATTTACCATCATACATAAATTATCCGAGGTAATGGAAGTTCTAACAACATCCTTCTGCTTCATCAACTGAACTGTAAATTAAATGTAGATTGAACAGACCAACTTTACAAAAGCACCCTAAAAAACTTGGGTCTACTCCATTGGCCAAAATATAATACTATGGGCATATGAAATGAAGAGAGTGTTGACAAAAAGAACATATTTATGCAAATATATACAGATAGCACAAGAAAACATTCGTACCATGATTTTCTTATACAGAGTCATCACATTATCATCATCAAATGGGAGAAATCCACAGAGGAGTGCATACAAAAGAACCCCCATACTCCAGATATCTGCCTGTTAAAGAAAATCATAAATAAAGGTTAAAATTTATATTCTAAGGCTAAGGCAAAGGACTCAAGTAGCTACATCACGTTAAGAAATTTTCACAAGTATTTTAAGTGATAACCATAATATGGTGCAACTCCATTAGACCCCATCAAACACTTGCTCAACTCATGTAAAGTTATGTAACTTTTTTTGAAAATTCATTGTCAAGCCAAGTACATCAAGGAGCTAGTTGTGGAACTGTTAGACAAAACAAAACCCAAGTTCATCCAGTGTAGTTCTGATTGTTCTACAGTCAATTCTTTTAAAAAAAATACCCATTCATGGGACATGGGTATTGCTAGCATTTATTGCCCATTTCTATTTGCCCTTGAGAAGGTGGGCATTTTAAGACAGATGAGGAGCAGCATCTTCAGGAGGGTAGTGAATTTATGGAGTTCTTTACCAGTGAGCTATGAAGGCTGGATTTTGGATATATTCAAGGTTGAGACGGACAGATAATTTAATCAGCGAGGGAATCAAGGGTTATGGTGGAAAAAGGCAGGAAAGTGAGCTTGTGGATCAGATTAGCCATGATTACATTAAATGGTGCAGCAATGTATGAACCCGAGAGTGCATATTGTGCATTAACACCTAGACATTGATACAGACTACTTCATTATCTGAAGTATAAAAAAAAGGACTAAATATTGTGCAATTATTGGGGAACATTCTACTTCAAACTTTATGATGGAACAAAGGTTATTCATGAAGAAGCCAAAGATGGTTCAGCTAAGAATACTACTGAAGAACTCCTCCAATCACGTTCTAGGGCTAAGAAGTTTAGCCACTGATCAACCACCTTCTTTTTGTGCCAGGCAGGACTTCAACGAAAGGAAAGTTTCCATCAATGCTCCTTGGCAGCAATTTACCATGGCTTCTTGAAGGTACACTTGGCCAAATTCTGTCCTGATAAGAAGGGCAGTCATTCTGCCCTCACCTCTGGAATTCAACTCTTGTCCATGTTTGGACCAAAGCTGCAATGTCATTTGGAGCCAGCTAACTGTAGCAGAACCTAACTGAGCATTGGTGAATAGGTTTTTGCTGACTAAGTGCTGCTGAGCTGTACTGTCAATAACATCATTTTGCTGATGATTGAATTATTTGATGGGCAATAAATGCCCAGATCAGATTTGTCTTTGCTATTGTGGATAGGATATACCTGGGCAATTTTCTACATTATTTGGGGGGATGGTAATGATGCAACTATATCGGAGCAGCTTGTGTGGGGGATCCCTAGCTCTGGAGCACAAGTCTTCAATAGTACAGCAGGAGCATTGTCAGGGCCCATAACCATTGTTGTGTCCCATATACTCAGCCATTAGATATCACACCAAGTGAGGTTGTGAGATCCTCAAGAGCATTCAGAAGAAATTTATTAAAAGGGTTCTAGTGATGAGTTTGGAAACACTGGGGCTATTTATCTTGAAGTAAGCCAAATTTGACGGGGTTGTACAAGTTGAGTGATGAATTTGAAGGGCTACAGAGTTAAGGTTGGAGAATGGGACTAGGTGGGTAGCTCTTTCAGGAGCCAGTACAAATGCGATGGGCTGAATGGCCTCTGTCCGTACTGTAAAATTCTATGATTCTTGAAGACCATTACAGGTTTAGTCAAAGAGAAACTGTTACCATTAGCTGACAATACAGGGACTGGGGGACCTAGATTTAACAGTTTGTGTAAAAGAAGCAGAGGGATTTTGAGGAAGAACTTTTTCTTCAGAAAACTGAGCAAGTGGTTTTGACCTGGAACTCGTTGCCTAAGAGTGTCGGCAGCAAAGGCAATCAATGCTTTCCAAAGGAAATTGTATTTGTATTAGGACTAACTGGATTGTTCTACAGATGGCTGACACAGACTTGATAGGGCAGATGGCTATAATGACTCTATGAATTGAAATCCCTTAAGCCTGGCATGTGAGAAGCTAGGGACTTCAAGAGGAGGCCAAGATGAATCATTCACTTGGCACTTCTGGCTAAGGCCAATTGCAATTACTTCAGCCTCATCTTTTGCACTGGTGTGCTGAGTTCCTCCCTCATGACTGTGAAGCCTCCAGCTCCTATTACTTAAATTGTTCACATTTATTACAGGATGCAGTAAAATTATGTTTGAAGTTTGAGAATCTGTCAGATTGGAGGTCTTAATAAAATTAAAAGGCACACGATTCCATGTCTAGGAAGTTAGTTAAAGGACAGAAGAGATGTATACTTAACTGTTGCAGGCTAGAGAGATCTAAACAACGCTATTTGCCAGTACGAATGTTGGAACCCTTGTTAATTATCTAAACTTAGGTACATAATATAATCAAAATTTGACAAGGACACAAAAATAAGAGTTTGGTGAACTGTGAAGACTATCTCGCTTCATTGCAAAGAAAAGTTACAAGAAGATCAAGAGGTTTTTGAAATTGAGAGCTTTTGATAAACAAAATAAGGAAAATCTGTTTCCAACGATCTCTGAATTACTAATCACTGAACATAATCAAAAACAATGCAAAGAAGGGGTAGAAACATTTCATCATTGTGCAGAATTTAAAACCCACGTGGTTCATTAATATCCTTTAGCAAAGAATCTGCAATGTAGTTGACTCTAAATTGCCCTCTGGGAAATTACGGATGGGCAATAAATTCTGACCTAGCCATCAATACCCAATACTCACATCCCATGAACAAATTCAAAATCTTTAGCTTTCACTTCTTATGGGAAAGGGAGTGGAACTGAAGCAGTCTTTCATGGCAAGGGAGCAATGAGACAAATGGATTACTTCTAATTCAGCTCAAATATGAATAAATAGCACCCAAACACTGGACTAGCAGAGTCAGTTAGGACACCAGCTTATATCCCACATTTCAAGAATCCCAAAGGAGTAACCACACACTCAATTTCTCGAGTAGGACCAGACTGAGGAAGTAATCTGCTTAAGAAAGTCCTTAATTTGATATTTGCAACAGTTTAATTACTACTTACTATTCAAAGAAAATACCTCACCTCAGAGCCAATGTAAGTTTTCCCTTGGATAAGTTCAGGTGCGGCATAAGCAGGACTACCACAGCATGTTTTTAAAGGGTAATCTAAACCACCCTGCAATACATAAAATTGAAACTGACATAGGTCTACATACACCAGATGGAAACCAACAGTTCACTTAATTGGAGAACTTAATTCCAACAATGTTCAGTTACTTAGCTAATTATATACTCTTGCAATTCTCTTCTAAACTCATTAATATTAAAGAGAGTACACTGGTCATTTTTGCAGACCTTACTTCGTATTTACTCTGGTTACTTTACCCAAACTCTATGGTCCAGTAACAGTAGCTGGATAATAATCAGCAGTGCAAAATTCTAGTTGATAATTCCCCTCTATATTCTTCAAATGCCAAGATCAGTGCATTTTATTTTTAAAATAGCTATAAGAGTAACACAGCACTTTCAAATTTTTATCAGATACGGAATAACGTGCCACGTTTGCAGACAACCATAGAGGCAGCCACCTTGATCGAATTAAATCAGGAATCTGAAGACTGAAATTTCAAATACATTTTTTGGTTGTGTTGAAGGGTTAAATTGTAATCAATCAAATCAGCTTGAGTGGCAAACAGTGGAGCAAAGACAGTAGAATGATATCACACAGGGACATTGTACCCAATTACCTCAATTCCCTCTCACCATCACCAAATACTGAAATCCTATTAGGTTAACCTTAAGGCAAACTATAAAAGCTCTCCTGTCACTGTAGGAGGCGGCCTAGGTTCAAGCATCACGCACCCCAGGATAACTCAAAAATACGTTTTTCAAAAATGCTGCCAGACATCTCAGTACCTTGACGTACCAATAGAGCATCTTTTTGTTAAGCCCATATTAATACATTTCAGTTGAAAGAGGGCTTAGGATCTTGAGACTATTTACCAAGACAAATTTCTTTAAAAAGAGAATTTATATAGCAACTTCAGGAAACATTTATTTCCAAAAGTAAGCACTTGTTATAGAGGTAAATACAACATAAAATTATGAACAATGTCCCACAAATAAGACCGGTTAATTGTTTTTCTACCACATTGTTTGAAAGAGTATCGGTGGGGAGGCTATTGGGAGAACTTATATTGGCATTTTTGAAGAAATATATGTTTTTTGTCACTGGAACAGAAAGTCTCACCTAAAAGGCAGCACTCCCCAGCAATGCAGTATTCCTTCAGTATCACATTGCAATGCAAGATCCAATTGAACCCATTTAACTTCAGAGGTGGTGCTTTTTAAAAATACATTTTTCATGATATCAAGAGTTATTAGCTTAAAAGGATTATGGATTTTTGGCAGATTATTACTGCTGATAACCCTGGGTTGCATTTGAAATGTCAGGGAGGTTAGAAGACCACAGCACAAAATCAACTATTTGCATAAAGGAACTTACAGGGTGCTGGTTGGGAATAATCTTGGGGATGAGATTTGAAAGCGGGGCCATCTACCACTTCAGCTGGCCTTAAAAAAAAATCTTAGAGGAGTTGGGGATTTCTCCCTATACTCTGCCTAATGCTTACTCTTTAACCAGTACCAAATACAAGTAATCTGCTTATTAATTTATAGCTGGTACAGGACATGGCTGTGTGCAAATTGCCTCTCACCAATTCCATATTACAACAGTAACACTTTGAAAAGTATATAATTGGCTACAAAGTACTTTGTGATATCTAGGTTGTGAAAGCCTTATGTTAATAAAATAAAATAACTTGCAACAGCAAAGCAGGGAGATTAATGAATAAACTAGCAGGATTAATGGTGTGTTAAAAAAAAAATACTATGTTGAATTCTGTCAAGGGTACAATATTTTAGACTTTTTCTACAACCAAAGTTGATTCAATGGCCAAGAAAGAAATAAAAACTTTCCAGCCAGAAATCTTTATTGGTGTGAACACTAGCAGTGTTGGCCTTCAACGTACTTCATCCACACCCACCATGGGTCACAATATCTGCAAAAAACATATGGATAACAAACTTTTCGAAGTACAAAAGAATTTAATTGCCTTTAAGCTTAAGGTTGGTCACCAGGTTGTGTACACACGTCATCGGCGCCGCACAGATAGCATCAGCATTGAAAATGCATAAGCCTTTAATGAACAAACTATAAATGCTCCCAGTTGAATTGTTTGTTCTGGGGTATTAACTGTTGCCACAATTTTGTATTTAACATAGACCAGCTTCACAAAATTATGTGTATAACTAACTTTTTTTGCAGTGACAGCTGCACTTACCTTTGGTTTTGCACATAGACCAAAATCAATTAGCTTTATGTTATGGTCTTCATCTATCAGTAGATTTTCCTATAGGGAAAAAAGTTACATTACTTATTATGAACACAGAAGCTGAAATGCTGTCATTGCCACCATGATTAATAACTACTGGAAAATCATGAGCCCTAGGAGAGGCCAGAAAATACCTCTCAAACCCCAAGAGAAACTTATGAACCAGAATGCAAGTCAATCATTGCAGCTCCAAAAGGCAAATCCCATCTTATTAAACCTGCTCAGCAAGTTGATACATTTTATTACATAACTTTCATTCAGGGGCCACATATTACTCTGCAAATGTGCTGCGGCTCAGTAACAATACTGGGAACCCAGAGGCTGTGAATGCAAACAAGAAACAAAACAAGCCATACTCCGGTTGCTAGAGATCATAATTATTTATCCTGGGAATTAAGAAAATGATAAAATTACAAGTAAAAATATTAAAAATCTTATCTGCTTCGTTCTTAGAAGCAAATTTCCTAGCACAGTTCATAAATGATAATTCACTATAATTTTCCACTATTTCATAGTTGCACTGTTAAAGTTTACCAAATAAATTCACTTGAATTTGTTCATGAAATTGTTTTGTTTCATATACAAGCTTACAGTTGCCAACTACTTTCCACTGAAAGTCATACTCGTTCTACTAGAGGCACATTAAGATGTTTGAAGCTCAACCAATCTGGTTAATGCATTAAATAAAAGGTAACAAAGTGCATTATATAAAAAATGTTCAACAAGACAACCCTTTAAAACTCAGAATTAATGCACTTCAAGAGTAGTCTAAATACATTTCACCTATACCATACCATTTAGAAATTATGATATCAAAGAGAACGCAATTTTTGTTTCTCTTCTATATCTTTCAGTAAGTAAAATAATTCCAATTGAAATTCTGCAATGAACATTATTTTCTTTTCTTGTTCATGAAGTTCTAGTTGTTTGAGTAAGCAGTGTGCTCAATTAACTTAAACTTGGACTTGTCTATTTGGCATCAATTGACCAGCATGTGCAGGATATTACTTAGCTCCCTATTCCAGTATTAGCTATTGCAAATTGCATGCTTTTTTCACTGTTTCCTCATGCTTTTGGGAGATGGAAAATACCAAGCAGATTAAAATACTAAATTTATTGAGATTAAATAACACACGGATTATGACTGAGAAATAAACACAGCCAAGTTTAAAATGTCCCTTTTCAGAACATAGTCCATAAGCAGAGTTTGGGAGTGGGACATCAAGTTGAAATTAACTGCAAGATGTCTTTCACATATTCCTCTCAGGTTTGTTGCCCCAAGGACAGACATGTTATTGGACTAGTTGCCAAGTGGGTATAAAATAAAACAAAGAGCAGGTTCAAGGAGGAAAGGAGATTGCAGTACTTATGGAAATGTGAGTAGACCAATGGGAAAGTTATTGGCCAGGTTGCGTATGGAAAATTATGGAAAAATATTTAGGGCAGCAATAATATCAGAACATAAAAGAGTACAGCCCGTGTAAGTTGGTGGGCGATCATCTGTTTTGTTGTCTTTTCCTCAGCCCCCACCCCCACACTATTCCCATACCCCTTGACATCAGTAGTATTTAGAAATCTATCATTCTCTACCTTAAATACAATGGCAGAATTTCCCCAACGTCTGGGGTAAAGTATTGCAAATATTCACAACCCTTTGAGTAAAAAGAACTTTTCGTCTGAAATGATACTCCTGCATTTTTAAAATCGTTCCCAGGCAGGGGAACTCTCTTATCTGCATCTATCCTGGCTATCCCTTTTATTTTCTAAGTTTTAATGAGATCATTTCTCCTTATTTGAAACAGTAGAGGATACAGGCCCAGTTTGTCCAATCGCTCTTCATAGGACAGTCCTGCCAGCTTGGAACAAATCTAGTGAACCTTGTTATAATTCCTCTATGAACACAAGAACACAAGAACTAGGAGCAGTAGTAGGCCGTCTGGCCCTTCGAGCCTGTTCCACCATTCAATAAGATCATGGCTGATCCTTTCGTGGACTCAGATCCACTTACCCGCGTTCTCACCGTATCCCTTAATTCCTTTATTGTTCAAAAAAAATCTACCTTTTTTTTAAAAAGCGTTTACTGAAGTAGCGTCAACTACTTCACTGGGCAAGGAATTCCATAGATTAACAACCCTCTGGGTGAAGAAATTCCTTCTCAGTTCAGTCCTAAATCTGCTCCCTCTAATCCTGAGGCTATGCCCTCTTGTCCTAGCTTCACCTGCCAGTGGAAACATCCTCTCTACTTCTATCTTATCTATTCCCTTCATAATTTTATATGTTTCTATAAGATCCCCCCTCAATCTTCTGAATTCCAATGAATATAATCCCAATCTACTCAGTCTCTCCTCATAAGCCAACCCCCTCAACTCCGGAATCAACCTAGTGGACCTCCTTTGCACCCCCTCCAGTGCCAGTACATCCTTTCTCAAGTAAGGAGACCAAAACTGCACACAGTACTCTAGGTGTGGCCTCACCAGCACCTTGTACAGCTGCAACATAACCTCTCTGCTTTTTATTTCAATCCCTTTAGCAATGAAGGACAAAATTCCATTTGCCTTCCTAACTACTTGTTGTACCTACAGACCTACCTTCTGTGGTTCATGCACAAGGACACCCAGGTCCCTCTGCATAGCAGCATGCTGCAACCTTTTACCATTCAAGTAATAATCCTTTTTACTATTACTCCTACCAAAATGTATGACTTCACATTTATTTACATTGTATTCCATCTGCCAGACCTTTGCCCACTCACTCAATGTATCTATGGTAATTAATATACTTTCAAAACAGCAGACAGCAATCCAAAATGGGGTCAGGTCAAGGTTCTATACAATTGAAGGACGACTTTGCCAGTCCTGTACTCAAATCATCTTGCAATAAATGCTAATATTCTATTTGGCTTCTTAATTGCCTGCTGCATCCTCATGTATTTTTCAGGTGACTTATTGAGGACACCTAGGCTCCTTTGTACATCTATACTTTCCAATTTCCTACAATTTAAGAAATATTCTACACAGCTGTTACTCTTACCAAAAGTGAATTAACCTAATTTTTGCACATTATACTCTATCTTTCCACTCACCAAATCAGTCTAAATTTTCAAGATACTTTGCATCTTCCTCACAGCTTACGTTCCCACCTAACTTTGTGTCAGCCTTGGAAATATTACATTTAGTCTATACATCCAAATTATTCCAATACCTCACTAGTCACAGCTTGCTAATGCATCAACAATCCATTTATTTCCACTGTTTACTTTCAGTTAGTCAAACCTTAATCCTCTCTCATCCCATGTGCTTTAATTGTAATAATCAATCACCTGTGGGGGAATTTATCAAAAACCTTCTGAAAATACAAAAATTCTATGTCCACTGATACCCCTTATCAAATATTTCGGGAAATATCCTCAATTTCCAGTAGATCCATCAAACTGGATTTCCCATTCACAAATCAGTGCTTACTACACCCAATTCAGATCTTTATTATCTCTATTATCCAATTTTCATCACATCTTTAAAAACACATTCAACTATTTTCCCTACTTTTGATGCAAGGCTAACAGGTCTGTAGTTCCTAAATTTCCACCTCCCTCCCCTTCTAGAAACTGGGGTGACATTTGTCTCCAATTTGGAGGAGCAATTCCAGGATCGGAGACTTCCAAAATGATCAGCAATAAATCCATTATCTTTGTAGCTACCTCTGTTAACAGCCTGGAATGTAGAATATCAGTTCTTGAGGACTTCTCAACCTTCAGTTCTATTAATTTCTCCAACACTTTACTAGTACTAATTTCCTTCAATTCCTTATTCTCCTCAGTCGTTGGGATTTCTAATTCACAGAACTTCCCTGCATCTTCGTCAGTGAAGATAGACAATGCAATCAATTTCTCTGTCATTTCTCTATTTCCTATTATACATTCTCTTCATTCCACTGTAATGGACCTACAATTATTTACTTCACATGTGGAAGCTTTTAAAGTCCATGTTTAAGATTTTGCTAGTTTACATTTATATCCTAGTCTCTAAAAGACTATTTGTTGTCTATGTTGTGTCATACTTTTTAATGTATCATCCAAATCTACCTCAACCAATTTGCTCTTCATATCAATTTCCTTTCACTTAAACTTAACACACTGGCTTCAGATTGAGCTACCTCCCTTCCAAAATTCTATTATAAATGGTTACTCATCCCTAAAAGGGATCTTACAACAAGATTAAAATTAGCTCTTTTTCTTTACATGGTACCAGAACCAAAATAGCCCATTCTATGGTTGGTTGCTCAACCTGTTATTATTTACACTATATATCAATGACTTGGATAAAGAAAGTGAATCGACAATCCTTCAGATTTGAGAAGGATAAAAATGGGAAGGCAGATGATGAACAGTCTACACATATAGAGATATAGATAGGCCAAGTGAGTAGGCTAAAACTTGGCAGACGGAATAGATTATGGGAAAACCTGAGATTATGCACTTGGGGAGGAAGAATGGAGGAGCTGAATATTATTTAAGTAGAGACAGACTACTGAAAGCTGTAGCACAGAGGGATTTGGGAGTCTTTGTGCATAAATCACGAAAAGCTTGCATACAATTTCAACAGTTAATAAGGAGGGAATAAGGAAGAATGTTGGCCCTTATTTCAAAGAGAATGGAAAATAAAAACAGGTAAAGTCTTACTAAAACCCTACAAGGCACTACTTAGACAACAGAATATTGCGAACATTCCAGAGAAGGTTCACTAACTTTACCTCAGGTATGGAGGGATTTTCTTTTAAGGAAAGGATAAGTAGGTTATATTTGTATTCTTTGGAGCTTAGAAGAATGAAAGGTAACCTTGTTGAAACATACAAGATTCTCAGGGGACATGACAGGAAAGATGTGGAAAGGTTCTTTCTTTCCCCCTTGTGGAAGTATTGAAGTGGCACGGTGGCTCAGTGATAAGCACTGCTGCCTCACAGCGCCATGGACCCAGGTTTGATTCCACCCTCGGGCGAGTTTGCACATTCTCCGCGTCACTCTGTGGGTTTCCTCTGGGTGCTCCAGTTTCCTCCCATAGTCCAAAGATGTGCAGGTTAAATGGATTGGCCATGCTAAATTACCCCGTAGTGTTCAGGGATGTGTAGATTAGTTGGGTTATGGAGGGGGGATGTGTCTGGGTGGGATGCTCCGAGGGTTGGTGTGGACTTTGTTGGGCCGAAGGGCCTGTTTCTACACTGTAGGGATTCTATGATCAATGAAGGCAAGAGGGCATAATCGCAGAATAAGGGTCACCATTCATTTAAAACAGATGGAGGAATTTATTCTCTGATGAATCTGTGAAATTCCTTTCCAGAAAGCTGTGGAGCTGGGTTGAGATAGGCAAATTTTAAACCAGCAATGGAATGAAGGGAATGAGGATTATCAGATCAGCCACGATCTCATTGAAAAGCAGAGGAGACTCAATGGGTCAATTGGCTTACTTCTGCTCCTATGAATTATGGTTTTATACTGTTCGAGAAAACCATCCCTACCACACATCAGCAACTCATCATTGGAACTTAGCATTAGTACACAAATTTACCTGGGATATATGTAGATTGAAGATCAACCATGATTACAGTATCTACCCTATACATTTGCTTGTTTATTCTGATTAATACCATCTTATCCACTACCATTTAGTTTCCCATGAGGAACTCTCAGTGTTTGCTGGCCCTTGTTTTTTCTCACTCGTCCCCCTCCCAACAGATTCCCTATAATGTTCTTCTGATCTGAGATTCTCCCTTACTAACATATTAATGTGCCTTTAAATCATCTACCTTGTTGTGAATACTTCATGCATTCAGGTAAAAGTGCCCTTAATAACGTCAAAAGGGCAAAGTTCTGCATTCTAAACTTTGTTGATGCTCACACAAAAATAAAAATTGCTGGGAGGAACTTAGCAGGTCTGGCAGCGCTTGTGGAGAGAAAGCAGAGTTAAATATTTCAGGTCTGAAGGAGGGTCACCGGACCCGAAATGTTGAGGAGCAGGGTACTTTAGATTCCCGAGACACTGTGACAAGCTGAAGCAACAAAATGCAAGCTGAACAGAAGCATTATGCAACTGATAGAGCAAAGTGATTCCACAACCAATGGTTTTCAGATCTGGGCTTGGTAAGCATTTATTGCACATCTCTAATTGGCTTCTTGGGCAATTAAAAGTTAACCACACTGCTGTGGGTCTGGAGTCACATGAACACCAGACCAAGGTGACAGATTTCCTTCCTTGAAGGAAATTAGTGAAACAGTTGGGTTTTCATGGCAATTAACCGTGACTACCTGGTCGCCATTTTAGCTTTTAATTCCAGATCTTACTTAATTCATACTTCAGCACTTGCCATGGTGGGATTCAAACCCATGTCTGCTGAACATTAGTCTAGGCTCTGGATCACTATTCTATTAACCTTACAAGGTGGTGGTGTAATGGTAATTCTGCTGGCACAGATGCCCAGTGTCCTGAGTTCCAATGTCAATGGTGACAAATTGACTTAAATAAATAAATCTCAATTCATGAGCAGATCGCAGATAAAATATCCAAAAAAAGCTATGGGATTGATGTTAAATTCCATTGGTGCACAACTGACTTTTGTGGGAGGATGTCTCCCATTACTAGCCTGACCTACATGCAACTCCAGTTATATAATAGTTGGTTGACTTTAACATCCTCTGACATTTAGGAGGCCTGTGAACCGTGGGGAATTAATGCAGTCTGTCCTGCACTTTTTTAAAAAACCTGACAAAACATTAACTTCACTCACTTCAAAAATCAGGTACATAGCTAAAGTACGAATAGTTCCTTTTCTGGTAATACATACCGGTTTTAGATCACGATGAGCATAGCCCTGACTATGAACATAAGCCACTGCTGATACAATCTGACGGAAAAAGATTCGAGCTTCTTCTTCTGATAATCGGTCTTTTGCAATAATATAGTCAAACAGCTCTCCACCAGGGCAGTACTGAAATAAAAATTTATATGCAAAACTTAAAATTTGATTTTAAAAAAGTTTACAGAGATGAAACTTAAATGCCCTCAAATCATACATATGGATTCCACCTCTAATTTGTTTCATATTAATTTCTTCAAAATTGGACTTAATACAGGTGATGGAACAATAATTTACATTCGTGGAATGTCTTTAACTTTGTGTACATCCCAAGTACGTACAAAGTCATACAAAGAGATATTTTGCTGGTAAACAAAAATTCAAAGGCTGGCTCTAAAACAGCATCTTAAAAGGTTGCTTAAAAGAAGCTGGCAAGCTCAAGCAGGAAATTTCGGAGCCTAGGGCCCAGGTGGACGTAACTGCAGCTGTGAATTTTTGAACCAATTAAAATTGTTGACGTGAAAGGAGAAGCAGAGATCTCGAAGGTTACGGGGCTGGAGGAGGTTACAGAGACAGGAAGAGATAAGAGTATGCAGCAATTTATAAAATTGTAGCTTTGCCAGATTGATAATCAGAAATGACAGTATAGGTGAATACGATTTGGTGCAGGTCACCTCAGTAAAATTTCTGCCCCTAATTTCCATTCATGATTTTAGGGTCCATTTGCACACCAGTTACTGATCAGACACCAATAGCTGGAAGCTCAATTTGTAACTATTATCTTGCTGAAACACAAGTATAAAGATTTTTTCATTCTATATTTTAATTAAAAGTATTAAATAATTACTTTGGTTGAAAAGCGAAGGGGCAAAAACAAAGGCCTAGACAAAATACTGCACATCTTGGATTAGAATAAAAGTTCACCTTTCATGTCCTTGTTAAAAAGTTCAAAAAGTTTATTTCACAATTTCAAGCAGACAAAAATATAAATAAATTTAGCCAGTTACTTCCAGGATGATGAATATTTTCTGTGCTGTTTCTATAACATGGTACAAACGACAAACATGTTGGTGACTCAAATTCTTCATTGCTTCAATTTCTGTTTGAACGCGAGGCAAGTCTTCCTACCAAAAGACGAGTATACACATCAGTAGAATACTTGTTTAAATTGCCCACAGTTTGACAGTTTGAAAAGCCTTTCTTAACTAAGATCAGGGTTTAAATAGAAATGAACAGGCAGTGTCAACTTAAGCTCTTAATGATACTTTAAAATCTGTCATTACTAATCAAAATCTCAATAAAGGAGTCAACTGATTCAGCTTATATCATCTACTATTTCTCCAGGAACTTACCCCAAGTAATTCTTTGTCCATGATCTTTATGGCAACTTTTTCCCTCGTCAATATGTGGCGAGCTAGTTTTACTTTAGCAAACCCCCCTGTAGGGGAAAAAGAAAACTCATGCCATTTACTTGATATTTCACCAAGGGCCAGCAAGCTTTACTTCAAAGTTGATCTTCAATCCATGACTTTCTAAGCATACACAAACTATCCCCTAGGTAATTTAGCTTTTCCAGGATATTTCAAAATATACCTGTAAAGCTCAAGTGACACACATTTGGTTAAAAAAAAAAATGGAATTTTTCATGTTAAACAAAATTGAGGGTAGGAATAATAGAACCAAAAATGGGGTGTGTGAAATGATGGGTTATAGTTCAGATCAGCAGCTCAAGTGAGAAGATCCAATTATCAGAAGAAAGCAAGTAGCAGTAATGCCACTGGCTGGATTTATTGGTGATCAGTTGGGAAAGGAGAGTTACTGCAGAAAGATAGAAGAAAAATCTTCTGCAGTGTTACAGTAGTAGTAAATATGGATTATTGAATTTTAACTTCCAATTTCTGATCATTATACTTGAGATCTTAATGGACGATTTTTAAGAAGCATGAGTGTTAACCTAAAGTGGAAGTGTGATCATCTGATGTGAAACCAGTAAGATTTCCAAACCCATCTGCATTAAAAAGGTGAACTCCAAACCAAATATTTAGATGGGATCATACTGCAAATAAACAATGAAAGAGAGCAAGTCCCGTAAAAATATTTAAGAAAATGTTAGAATTGTATGACAATTGGGAGATACCTCAGTAACTGGCAAAATTAATTAAAATCAAGCCAGTTACAAAAATAGATTACACCTAAAAAGCTCCAAGATTGAGGACACTGTATTCAGCCATAGGACAAAGATCTTTGAGAGCTGAATTTTCAGTGCCAATCCAATTGTGGTCGCCTAAAGTACATGTGCAAAGTCATCAGCACTGGATTGAGAAGCAATCAGGAAGTTTGGCATCATGATTGTACTGTACAACGTGGTATCCGGAGAATGGACGCTGCTGTTAAATCAGAAAGTCAGTGAGTGAGATTCCAATGGGAAGCTAATTAATAATAAGATGTGAATAGAATCAGTACTACTGTTCTGTTTATCTCTGATCACGATTAATAACGATATGAAGACTCATTTAAAGGCTGAAATCCAAGCTGTCAGCTTTGGGAAAAAGTTATACTGTCAGTTTCACTAATAATTGCTCGAAAGTAAATTGACTCGAAAACGATCGACTTTTATTTTAAAAAAAGAAGAAAAATTGCGCTGTCAGAAATTCTGGTTACTCGAAAACTCTGGTTGGTGTAGTGCCAGATAACACGTTATACCACATTTGCTTTTATGAGTGTCTTGGGCATATATTTGTCAAAACTTAAATCAAAACCCCTCATGCCAAGAACACACCAGTGTCACCTGTGGTCCGATAAGTAAAACACATCGCTTTAAACCACATATGTGCATCATTGCACTGGTAATTGTGCATGGAAATGCATACCTGTACCAATGGTTTCCTGTAATTCATAGTGTTTAAGCAGCTCTTCATAATCAATGGCCATAGTCAACAATCAGCACCTGCAATATTAAGGATACATTAGAATAGTTCCACGCTATAGAAGTTCTACTTCTTCTCAAATCTATCTAATAAACAAAAAACTACAGAAAAATGGACAAAATTCTTCCAGAAATATTAAACAGTTCCTGAAATAAACAGTTAAAAATGCTAAGCTTTCAGTTGATAATAAAGCCAGATCTGCTGTTGAGCTGATTTGTACTAACAGTAAGGTATCCTCCAAATAATAAACATGACAGGTCGAGATTTTACTGCGCAGACTGAGATCTTTCAGGCTCTATGCCTGCGCTGTCTCTTCAAAAAGAAATGTTTCATTAGTCTGACTCTCAGCTTTTTCACCACAGCTCTGCAATTACTTAAAGTTAATTAAATTGGTTTTTACCACCCGTTCAACCAGTGCTTCCAAATAACAACTCCCCACAAAAGAAAATCTCATCTCCCCTCTGGCTCTTTTGCCAATTATTTCAAATGTGTATTATCTCACCATAGGCCAGGATCAGAATATCAGGCAGCTCTAAAGCAACTATGGTTAATATGCTAACTGGAAGCTGTTTTCCCAGAATCTAAACCATGGAGAACTTTGTTAGCTTGTCTGGATTTCTGGTGAATACTTCTCCTGATCAGGATCAGGATACTGACTGTTCAAGACACATCTCAGGTAGCATTTCTATACACAAAGGGCAGTAGAGATTTGAAACTCTCTTCCAAAAATAATAACTGATCTAGTATCAACTGTCAATGTAAATCTGAGAGAGATGTGGCCAATGGTAGGTGTATGGAATTAGGCCACAAATCAACCATGGTCTCATTGAACAGCTGAAGAGGCTAAGGGGGCTGAATGTTCTACTCAAGTTCCTATGTTACAAATACTGTGACAGGGTGGAAACTGAACATTGTTCATCCATGGGAAAAAATGGGCAATGTTGGAGGACAAGAATACTGAGCAGTTAGAATTCTTCTACCGCATTGGGTTGCTTTACTTGATTTAGACTACAATCCTCTCTTCAGACCCCTACCATCACTTGGCTGATTACGTTGTAGGTTTGTAAACATATGGAGTGATGGACAAGTGGGACGCTGTATTCAAAAAACAGGCAGAATTTGATTACCTCAAATTTATGAAGTCAAGAGATGTGGGAAACCAGCCAGAGGAATATGCAAATTATCAAGTCTAAAAGAAAAACGACAAAAGCATGAACATGGGCAGCAGTAGATGAGCTGGGGCAGAAGAAGTTAGGAGATTGAATGGTGGTGGAAATAGGCAATCTTAATGATGCTGTCGGTATGACAATATAAATTCATCTTGGGGTCAAATATGACACCATGGTTCCAAGCCAACTTTTCAATTTCAAGGCAGAAACATGAAATTAGTAGCTAGGGAATGGAGTTTGTAGCAGCAACTAAAGTTCAATGTTAGAAATATTTAATTAGAGCAAATTTCTGCTCATCGGTCAAGATGTCTGTTTACACCAGTAGAGATGGCAGTAGTCAGCTAATTGAAACTTCTGAAACCTAACGCTCTGTTAGATGAATGATATCAAACGAGTAGATTGTAGGTAAGAAATGTGGTCAAGGATAGTTCCTTGAAAAACCCCTGTAATGATGATGCAAGAGTAAGATGAAGTTCAAGGTTTTTGAGAAGATTTGTAGTTCGGGTTATTGTTGACTTGCTCATTGAGCTGGTAAGTTTGTTCACAAATGTTTCGCCACCATGCTACGTAACATCAGTGAGCCTCTGGTAATGCATCGGTGTTCTGTCCAGCAAATTACTTGATCTACGCAACTACAATAGCAATCACCCCAGCCAAGGAAGAACACCTAAACAGCATCTTTAGGAAGAACGGTTACCCGAAAAGCACAGTCCGCTGATACATACACAATAGGAAGACACAACACGTCCAGAGACAGAGATAGTAGGAACTGCAGATGCTGGAGAATCTGAGATAACAAGGTGTAGAGCTGGATGAACACAGCAGGCCAAGCAGCA
>NC_063334.1:2665052-2689857 GCF_021869965.1 Rhincodon typus | reverse complement strand
TTCTGAAGAAGGGTCTAGGCCCGAAACGTCAGCCTTCCTGCTCCTCTGATGCTGCTTGGCCTGCTGTGTTCATCCAGCTCTACACCTTGTTACATCCAGAGACACTAGTCACCCTACCATACATTAAGGGCATATCTGAGATGACTACCAGTTACTCCGCCCCCTAGGAATGATGGTAGACCACAAACCGGCAGCCACAGACAAGAATAAAAGGATCCAACAACCACAACTAACAGAACCAACGTTATTTCTGAGGTACCATGCGAAGACTGCCAAAAACATTACATAGGGCAAACTAGAAGGAAACTAGCTGTTAGGATTCATGAACAACTAGCTACCAGGAGATATGTCCATTTGTATTGAATGAGAGATAGTTGGATAAAGAGGGACACTAATTCGACTGGGACAACATAGCCATCCTAGGACAAGCCAACCAAAGACACACACGAGAACTCCTAGAGGGCTGGCACTTAAAACGGAACTGCCTTTACAAACATGTACAGCTGGACCCCATTTCCAACTGCTAAGAAACAAATCCGGAAGTGATGCCACGCACCCCAGCAAACCAAGGCACACAAATAACAGGTGAGACAGAACACCAATGCTTCACCGGAAGTACATTGATGATGTTACCTAGCATGGTGATGAAATGTCTGTACAAACTTACCAGGTCTGCGAGCAAGTCAACAACCACATCAACAGCCCGAGCTACAAATCTTCTCAAAAACCTCAAACACCTATGAACACAACACACTCAAACTAGCCCAACGAAGGCAAATGAATGCCATCCGACTGAGCGCCACCCGCGAGCAACTTCACTTCTGATGTGAATGCATCAGAAAACAGGTACTTCCACACAGTATGAAATACAAGCCACTGCTAAACAACCCACTAGAATGCTATGGGTAATGATTAACGATGCCCACAACCGCCTTCACAAGTATGAGCGGGAAATTGCACGCCAAAAAACCTTGTATTCAAACTCGACCAGTCAAGAATGGACCGCAACACTAGGACAAGCCATTACCATGAAACAACAGAAGACCAAAACCAAGAAAAGACAGGCCCTACAGGAAAAACTGACTAAACTTACCCACAGCAATGACAGAGACATTTGGATCAGGAACCTATCTGACCAGCCACTCTCAGACAGTACGCGGACTAAACTGCAATTACAGAAATGCTAATAAAACCGACTTCCTAGCTGCACTGGAATCCACATTAAAAAACAACAGAATCACCAAAGAAACCCAACAAACTGTTAGACAAATAGTAGCCCCAACACTGAGCAGAAGGAGTGAAGAGAACACATTCAACACACTAGAAAGGAAAGCCCTACAAGGACTCAGGAGAGACAGGAATATTGTAATCCTACCGGCGGACAAAGAGATCCTGATTGTCATACTGAACAGAACACAGTACATCAAGAAAGTGAACGCTTTACTCGCAGATACAGATACCTACCAACAGATGGTAACAGACCCAACACCACGACTGGAAAATATTATTATAACCACCCTACGAAATTTACACAAAACGGGTGAAATTAGGAAGTTTGTTTACCAGAGAATGAAACCAGAGGGATCAAATACACTCTGCTTCTATGGACTCCCCAAGGTACACAAGCTAGATGACCCCTCAGACCCAAAGTCTCACTTCCAGGTACATTGACATAGACTGGTGAAAGAACTACAGAGGAGACTGAAACATCTAGTAGACGGCTCAAATCACTTCATCCACATCAAGGACACCAGAATAGATGAGGATGAGATCATGGTCTTCTTCAACGTGACTGCACTACTAACCTCCATAAACATCCCCCTATCTAAGGAAACACAAGCCTCGCTACGAGACAGTCCAGGGATTCAGACACCCAACAACACCAACACCATCAGCAAAAAGGGCACCCTCAAACTACTAGATCTGTGCCTCACAACCCACCTCATCTTCATTGGCAAGGTGTACGAATAAATCAATGGAATACCCATATCAGGATTAATAGCGGAAGCCATAATGCAAAGACTGGAACAGACAGCCCTTCCCACCATCTAACCAAAACTATGGATCCGCTATGTGGATGACACCTTTGTCATTATCAAATGCTCTAAACTGGAGGAAACCCATCTACTCAAGCAATATCTTCACTGGCATAAAACTCACCAGGGAAGAGGAGAACAACAACAACAGACTTCCCTTCCTGGACAGAATAGTCGAATGTATGGCCAACGGTGAGTTCTAGACCAGCATACACAGGAAGGCCACCCATATGGATCAGTTACTCAACTACAATAGCAATCATCCCAGCCAAGAAAGAACGGCTGTACAGCGTCTTTAGAAACAACAGTTACCTGAAAAGCATAGTCTGCCGATACCTACACAGTATACCACAACGGGGTGACACAACATGTCCAGAGACACTAGTCACCCTACCATACATTAAGGACATATCTGAGATGACCAGATTACTCAACCCCCAAGGAATCATGACAGCCCACAAACCAACTGCCACACTGTGACAGCTACTGATGAGAACAAAGGATCCAACAACCACAACTAACAGAACCAACGTCATTTACAAGATATAATGCAAAGACTGTCAAAAACATTACATAAGGCAAACCGAAAGGAAGCTAGCCATCAGGATTCACAAACACCAACCAGCTACCAGGAGACATGACCAACTATTGCTCATTTCAATACACATGGACAAAGAGGGACAAAGACAATTTGACTGGGAAAACATAGCCATCCTAGGGCAAGCCAACTGAAGACGTGCACGAGAATTCCTAGAGGCCTGGCACTCAGACCGGAATGCCATTAAAACTCACGTAGAGCTGGACCCCAATACCAACCACTAAGAAACAAACCCAGAAGTGATGCCATCCACTCCAGCAAACCAAGAACACAAATAACAAGCAGGACAGAACACTGATGCTTCACCGGTGGCACACTGATGATGTTACCTAGTATGGTGACAAAACATCTGCAAACAAGCTTACCAGCTCAATGAGCATGTCAACAATCACAGTAAGGTGAAGTGTTGCAGGAAATCCTGACTAGAAACTTGTTAATTACAAAAAAACAAAACCAGGCTCGTGCAGTTCCACTCAGCTGGACAAAAGTGAAGCAACATTTGTTACAGCCTGATGAGGGACTGTTAATGTTTGAAGAAAAAGTCCAACAAAAGCAGCAATTAACTGACAGAAGTACGGGTGGAGACAACAAACAGTCATGGACAGAGGACAGACACCAGTAAAATCTCATTTCACATAATGACCAGAATAGGAAGCCCAATTCCCACACCAGCTACAAAACACAGGCAAACGTTTCAATAAGTCAACAGAGTAAGCAGATTTTTATAACTGAAAGCTAGGACTGACTTATCCAATTGCACAACTTTATAGTATTGGCAGTCACCCAAGCTTAAAACAGGATAAAGGATAAACGTCTAAACCAAAGCCAGTTCAGCACACTGAATCCCAAGAGTCCCACATTCAGCCTCATTTATCTCCAAACAAAAAACCAAAATTTCATAGCGTGGCATTTAAGGAATGATATGGATACAATATTGATGTGATACTAAAACAAAACTTATCTAGTCAGTAAAATTTCTAACAGAACCAAAGCTGATAAGAACAAGGGGCTAATGTCAAATTTGTGCAAGGACTTAATTGCTCCACCATAAAATCATAACACATTGGGCCAACTCGCCTTATTCTTCTTCAAGTCTGCTCTGCTGTTCAATCATGGTTGATATGTTTCTCAACTCCATTCTCCCATAACCCTCGATCCTCTTACCAATCAGGAACCTGTCTTAAATACATTGAATGACTTGGCCTCCAAAGCCTTAGGCAACAATGAGTTCCAAAGATTAACCACCCACTGGTTGAAGAAATTCCTCAACTCAGTTCTAAAGAGCGCAGAAGGTGTAGAAGCTTAAACACACATACCAACCGGTTCAAGAACAGCTTCTTTCCTGCTGTTATTAGACTGCTGAATGGACTTCTAATTTCAAATCTAATGTTGACCTTGCTTTTGTGCACCTCCCGTGCAGCCATAACGTTGTTCCCTCGCTCTGTCTAAACACCTTGTGATGTGTATGTTATGATCTGTCTGTATTGCTCGCAAAACAAATCTTTTCACTGTACTTAGGCATATGTGGCAACAGTAAATTAAATCAAAATCAAACTGTCCCTACACTGACACTGAGCCTTCGGGTCCTAATCTCTCCTACTAGTGGAAACATTTTCTCCTCGCCCATTCTATCCAGGTCTATACAAGGTGATTGATCTCCAACAAACAAGACCATCTTCCTGAGTCACCAAGTATGACTCTAACCACTGGAGAGTTTGCCCGTCCCCGATATCCATTGATTCATTTTGATAGGCCACTTGGTCAAATGCAGCCTTGATGTCAAGGGCTGTCACTCTCACCTCATCTGCATGTTAACCTTAAAACCCTGAACTAGGATTCCCAAGTTCTTTTGTGCTTCAGATTTCCAAAGCCTTTCCCCATTTAGAAAATAATCTATGCCTCTTCTTCCTACCAAAGTGCATAGCCTCACACATTCCAACATTGGATTCCACCTGCCACTTCTATCCTAGCCTGTCCAAGTCCTTCTACAGCCTCATCACTTCTTCAACACTACCCGTCTCTCCACCTATCTTTGTGTCATCTGCAAACTTAGCAACAATGCTCTTAGTTCCTTAATCCAGATCATCAATGTATAACATGGATATTTATAAACAACACTGACCTCTGCAGAACCCCACTAGTCACCAGGTGCCATCTAGAAAAAGCCCCCTCTATCCCTACTATCTGCCTTCTGCCAGTCAGACAATCCTCTATCCATGCCCGTACCTTCCTCCTAATACCTTATCTTATTTAGCAGCTTTCTGTGCTGCACCTTGTCAGAGGCCTTCTGGAAATCCAAATAGATCACGCCCACTGGCTCTTTGTCTAACTTGCTTGTTACCTCCACAAAGAATTCTAACAGATTTGTCAGGCATGGTCTCCCCTTGATGAAGCCATGCTGACTCAGCTGTATTCTACCATACACTTTCAAGTACTTCACAATCTCATTTTTAACAATGGACTCTAAAATCTTGTCAGTGACTGAGGTTAGACTAACCAGCCTATTAGTTTTCCTTCTTTTGCCTCCCTGCCTTCTTAAACAGGTGTGTTACATTTGACATTTTCCAGTCCTCTGGGACCTACTCTGACTCCAGTGATCCCCGAAAACGCACCATTAATGCCTTCACAAATCTCCTCAGCTATCTCCTTCAGACTCTGGGGTGTGGTCCATCTGGTCTGGGTGATTTATCCAACTGCAGACCTTTCAGCTTCCCCAGCACCTTCTCCTTAGACGTGGCCACTACACTCACCTCTGCTCCTGATTTCGAATCTCTGGCATGCAGGTGTCTTCCACTGTGAAAACTGATGCAAAGTTTCTCTGCCTTACTCCGCAACCACTCTCTCCCCTGCCACTTCACTACTTCTCAAGCCTCACTTTCCAATGGTCCAATGTCTGCTCTTGCCTCTCTTACCTCAGATATCTGAACAAAAAATCTCTTGCAGTCTTCTTTTACATTACTAGCTAGCTTACTTTCATATTTCATCTTCTCAAACCTTATTGCTTTTTAGTTATCCTCCGCTGGTTTTCTAAGGCTTCACAATCCTCTGGCTTCCCACTAATCTTCATCACATTGTATGCTTTTTCTTTTGCTTTTATGCTGTCCTTGACTTCCTTTGTCAGCCATGGTTGCCTCATACTCCCCTTAGTATGCTGCTTCTTCCTAGAAATGAATTTCTGATCTGCTTCCCAAAGTACCCTTAGAAAGTTCTGCCATTGCTGCCCCACCATCTTTCCTGCTAGCGTCTGCTTCTCTGCCTAGCTCCTTGTTCAAGTTTTTATTGTTACTTTTACTCAATTATAATCCTGTTACATCAGATTCCAGCTTCTCCCTCTCAAACTGCAGTGTGAATTCTATCATATTTCGTCACTGTCTCCTAGGGCTCCTTCACCTTAAGCTCCCTAATCAAGGTCTATTTCTGACACGTCTTTTCTATCTCACAATTTGTTTTCTTTGTGACTACTGCTAGGAGGCCTGTACACAACTCCCATCAGAGTCCTTTCAATTGGACATGTAGCCTTGGATATTTAGTTTCCAGCCCCGAATCCCTTACAGCCATGTTTCTGGGATACATGATACACCATACCCACCAATTTCAATTTGCATTACAAACTCATTTATCTTATTTCTTATACTGCATGTACTTAAATACAATACCCTCAGTCCTGTGTTGACTGTCCCCATTCTCACAGCTGTCCCCCCATCCACAAAAGATGGGTATACATAATTAAAAAACAAGTTTCCAAAAGATGCAACATAGATTATCTTGGACAATTCTACCGTACCAAGAAAACTTCAGCAGTCAAAAGTGTTTTCTCCATTGGAGCACATGATTGAAGGAAGACCAGAGAGAGGTCTCAAAATGATTGCTTCCACAAAATAACATCAATAAAGCACCAAATTCAGGATAAACGGCAAGAAATGCATGAGGCCAAAAAAATCAGAAGTTAATCAGAAAGTGCGATTCTCTGTTTTGATCTCTTATTGCAGAACCCATGATCAATCAATGATTCCAAAAGCAGAAGCTAGCTGCTTGACGAGAAGGGTGATTGGTGTCCTTGGTTGTAAACAAGAGAAAACAACTCAAAAAAACAGGAATTGTTGGAGAAACTCAGCATCTGTGGGAAGAAAGCAGAGTTTTCCTTGCTACTTTAAAACAAAAGTTCCTAGCTGGTAACAGTGCTGATTAAGAGGCACCCGACTCAAAAGGTTAGCTTTGCTTTCTTTCCACAGATGCTGCCAGAGTTTCTTCAGCAAATTCAGTTTGTGTTTCAGACCTCCAGCAGCCACAGTTCTTCAATTTAGAATAACTCGACATATTCGCAAAGACCTGATGTGCTGAATACCCTGTTATACTGTAACTAGACTATGAAATCAGGCTCATTATTGAACTTTCATGGTTAGTCTTGACTTGATGACCGCCAGTGCACAATGGAAAGGAATGTTATGTTGACAAAGATCCTGTCTTTCCCTCGGATGAGACTTTAGATCGAGAGCCCCTTCGCCCTCTCTGGAAGATCCCATAAAACTAGAATGACAGCTCTCCAAAACAGGCAATTAATATGTCAGAGGGTGCCAAAGGTGCGATAAACAGCAAGCTGCCAACAAGTCACACCCGACAGAATGAAAAACAGAGCCAGGTTTAACCCAAAATTGCTAACGCAGCATTTCATCCCCCGCTTCAAAAACAAATAAACTGGGAGAGACCCGCTTTGGCATCGGATCCTGCTTCAATACAGACCATGCGCCCGTAGGAAGCTCTCCCGCTCGCCCCAAACAACCACATCCTATAAACAGAGAGCGGACACACTGTCCCTTCCCGGTCACCGGTACCGATGACCGAACGACAGTAACGCTTCCATGCCAATCATCTGCTTTATCCCCGGAACCGCCACCGCACCCCAGCCCGGAATGTCTCTCCGTATAGGGCCGAACATCTCAAGTCCCGCTCCGCTTATCCGGGTGCCCTCCCCACCCCCCACTCTCTCCCCGCTCCCCGACTCTCTCCGCTCCCTTTACCCGGCTCCCCCACTCTCTCCGCTCCCTTTACCCGGCTCCCCGTCCCGCTCCGCTCCCTTTACCCGGCTCCTTCACCCGTTTAATTTTTGAATGTTTAACTTCCAACATTCGAATCTCCCTCCTTGACCAACGTAACTGCCGGTCCACACCGACCAATCATATGGAAACAGAGACGCAAGCTCTGTACGCACTGGTGGCGGTTATGTGCTTCAGATTCAAACAGAGGTTATGTCCCGGACAGTGGCGGCAAACAAAGTGGACACCTTCCAATCTTCCTCTAATGTCAGAGTGGTAAAATACATTCGTAAAATAATGACAATTTGGAAGTCAGAAAACGAGGCCATTTGACTCATAATATGTGTTTTGTTTGTGCGGCTGAAGGATTCATCTCGTCCTCTTGCACTGGACTCTGCCCATAATCACACTGTGTTTTGTGTTCAGATAATTATGTAGAGTCACAGCTTTACAGTATGGAAACAGACTCTTTGGTCCAACTTGTCCATGCTGACCAGATATCTTAAATTAATCGAGTCCCATTTGGCCCATATCCCTCTAAACCTTTCCTATTCATGTACCCATCCAGATGCCTTTTAAACGTTGTAATTGTACCAGCCTCCACCACTTCCTCTGGCAGCTTATTCCATACATGCACCACCCTCCATGAAAAAGGTGGCTCTGAGGTCCCTTTTAAATCTTTCCCCTCTCACCTTAAACCTACGCCATCTAGTTTTGGACTCCCCTACTCGGGGTAGGGGAGGGAAATGACCTTGACTATTCACCCTGTCCGTGTCCCTCATGATTTTATAAACCTCTATAAAAAGGTCAGTCGTCAGCCACCGATAGTCCAGGGGAAAAATCCTCCTGCCTATTCAGCCTCTCTGACTAACTTAACACCGTACCCCACTCCCACCAAGTCCTGGCAATATCCTTGTAAATCTTTTCTGAACCCTTTCACGTTGGACCGGAATTGAATGCAGTATTCTAAAAGTGGCCTCACCAATGTCCTGTACAGCTGCAACATGACGTCCCAATTCCTACACTCAATGCACTGACCAATGAAGGGCTCTTTGTTCGGCAACATTCCCCAGGATCCTAGGACTTTGTAAGTCCTGCTTTGGTATGCCCTACTAAAATGCAACACTTCACATTTATTTAAATTAAACTCCGTTTGCCACTCTTGGGCCCATTTGATCAACGTCACTTTGTACTCAAAGATCACCTTTTTCACTGTCCGCTACACCATGAATATGAACAAATGACCAGATAATATGTTTTTCCTGCATAGAGATTGATTGAGAATGCATTCTTAGCTAACATTCTTGTTATTAGCAATAATCTTCTCTAATTAATTACATAAAAAGTGAACTTGCTTCTGGTCTCTGATCTCTTCATCCTTCTCTCTCAGTTGTAAAACCTCGACTCAGTAAACAGTTGGTCTTATGGTCTTCTACAATGATCTCAGCTGGTAGCTTTTCATTTAGCTTAACTCACATCATATCTTGGAAATACTGTTTTGACCCAATACTAAAAAAAGTTCCTGATACTTAAAGAACTCAAAAAACAAAATCCATTTAACTCTATTTTAGAAGCCATGTTTCATATAATAACAATATGTTATGAGCCTTCATCTCACACCTGCTCTTATCCCTTCCATTCCCTCCCGAAACCATAATAAGATTTACCTTGTTCTCACCTTCTACGCATCCGCCTGTGTTCAATGGGTCACCTTTTGCCTTTTCCATCAACTCTAGCATGGTGCAACCACCTGATTTTCTCCTACTTTCTCATTACAGCATTTTGTAGGGACTGTTTCACCATGGCACACTAGCCAACTTCCCATTCATCCCAATACCCCTTATCTTGGCAAGATAGCAGTGGAGTAAGGCTCCTCACCGTAGCTCGTCTGCTCTGACTGCTTTTTTTCTTCTTCTTTCTTTCTTTTAGTTCTTTAGTCTCTAGAGCTTGGTCATGGAGGCGACAGCAGCATCTAGGGGACTTTGTTGGTTAGCCTCCACCCGATCACAAATCTTTTTTCTTCCTTCCAGTGGTTCAAAAATCTGTGTTCGGTTTTATAAAAGGATATAGACCGGGAAACACGTGGCGGGAGCTGAATGCACAGGTTGTGTCCTGAGGCAATGGCGGATCAAGCGTGGGCCAGAGCGACAGTGACAGATCAAGAGTAAGCCAGTGAGAGCTGGCCAGTGAGGCAGTGGCGGTGAGATTGGGCCACTGAGGCAGCCCAGAGTGGGACACTGGTGGAGTCATGATGAGGGCTGAAAACCAGAGCAGGACTCTGGCAGAGGCATTGCGAGGGCTGGAAAGCCCAGAGCAAGACTCTGGCAAGGGCTGGAAAGCCCAGAATGGGACTGCAGCAGTGGAAAGGAAAGTTGGATTCTCTTAAGTTTTTTTTTCTTATCTTATTCTAAGTTCATGTGAATGGCACCATGTATGTACGGCGAGGGTACACACGTTTCACTGTATTTTTACATTGAATACACGTGACAATAAATGATTCAATAAATCAACTTGAAAAGTTAACTGTTTTTCCTAACAAATATGGCCTAACGTGCCGAGTTTTACCAGCATTTTTTGTGTTGATTTCATTATTGACTACTCCCTGTTTCCTGTCACTGCCAATTTTGTTTCCATACTGCTTCTGCCCCATTTATTCCATACAGTAACTTTACTGACATTTTATCAATGTCTTTTGGAAGTCAGTGCATATCACATTAACTGACTTATCTTTATCATTCAAACATTATAGAGATTGGCATTGCTTGGATGAATGCAGCTCCAACAACACTTCAGGATCTTGACTCCATCTAGGCTAAAGCAATCCACTTGATTGTTATCCCATCCACCACCTTATGCATTCATTCTCTCCATCACCTACACAGTGGCAGACTCAAGTGCATGATGGAAGTGGATCCCACCCTGAAAGTCCCAAAATTGCCTGGCAAAACTCATGAGAGCAATTAAGAAAATCAAAGTTGCCCCCCACCCAAACAAAAAGAATAGAAGGAAACGATGAGGAGCTTCTCCTCCATTCGCAGGCTGGCTCTGTCCTGTGCTTGCTGCTAATAAGCTCACTAACAAACCTTTCAACAAAAACAAAAAAGTGCCAGAGAGAAACAGCCTTGTGATTGCAGGAGAATCAAGCCATTAGGAAAGTCAGTGCTGATATCAAAAGAGTCACTGGGGGAGTGCCTTTTGTCAGGAGCCGGTGATCAGGGGTGTAAGCCCAGCAGCTCAAGTTAAGGAGTGGGGTAGCCAAGAGCCAGGCTGGTGGGGGGAGCGGGTAACCGAGACACACCTTTTCCTGGGATGGGGGTCTTGTAAAATGTAGTAGGTCAGGCCACATTTGTGAGGAGACATAGTTAGCTTTTCAAGTGAATGATCTTTCATAAATGAGGGTCTTTTAGTAGATCTGGGATTTCTGTCTATTGGATTTGCAATAGGCGTAAGCCAGGTAGGGCAGGCATACTGGGAGGAGACTGCTTTGGAAGGTTTGGGGAGGAAGAAAGAGGTTGCAAGAGCAGAGTAGAAGAGGAGGAGGCTGTAATGAGGGAAGGGAGAGAAGGAGGCTGTAAGAGATATGAAGTGGAGAAGGATGCTGCAAAAGATGTATGGAGTTGTAAAGATGGGTTTAGGGGAGAAGGACATTGCAAGTCGAATGTGGGGTAGAAGGATATGGCAAGATTAGGTAGGTAAAAAGAGGTTTCAAGAGTGGTATAGGTAGAAGAAAGTTGGAAAAAGGGTATAGGGTAGAATGATATTGAGGAAAAGGTGGCTACAAAATGACATGTGGAGAAAAAAGGCTGCAAGCGGTTTAAAGTGTGGGAGAAAGGGTAGTTGCAAGCTAGGATGAGATGGATGCCCTGCAGTGCGGAGGGTAGAGCGAGCCCTACAGGGATTGTGGTGACAGAACACTTTTCACTATCTCCCCCTAGATATATGTGACAACAAATCATTCATTCATTCATTCATTCAGAAGCTGCAGGGAAGAAAGAACAGTTTTAAACTTATTAATTGGGACCCAAGAAAGGTTCAAATTGTTGAAGTAATGATTTCCATGTAAGTTATTATATAATCTTTATATTAAGGCTGCATAATATCAGGCACTACTATACTTGGAAAAGATGTGGTAGATTCTGCTGCAATGTACACGATCACTTGTTAAATTTGAGAGCCTGGGATGAGATACAGTAAATAGGATTATAGCTGCTTCGTTAAGATGTTCCAGTTTTGTGCACGTGCGATGGAAATGTATTTGCTGTGATTTCACCAATCTGTGGAAGTTATGTTTTAGGGTAATGCTTTTCATGTGCAGAAGTACGTGTCAGTTATTTTGAAAACAAAAATACCCAATCTGGTTGCCTTGCACCAAATTCAATTGTTGTGTCCCAGAAATTAACTTCTGTTGTGGCTTTATATTTAATGGACAGTTGATAAGTATTGAGGATGGGTTATTTTAATTCTACTTCTTAAACATGCACCAACAGATTCAAGAATAGCTTCTTCCCTGCTGTTAACATAGTTGTGAATGGACCTCTCTTATTTTAGAGGTGATCTTTCTCTGCACCTTCTTTGTAGCTGTAATACTATATTTTGCATTCTGTTCTATTACCGTGATGTACTTCTGTAAGGTATGATTTGTCTGGTGAGCACACAAAACAATACTTTTCACTGTATCTCTGTACGTGACAATAATAAATCAAATAAAAAAAAACTTACTTATTATGTTAACAGAAATACAGAAAGTATTGTTACTACATGATGGCATCACCTAATGAATAATTCAGAGTGAATGAAACAGTAGACCTCAAAACCAAAATGTAGGTGCTGAAAATCAAAAAGTAACCTTCGAGAAAATCTCGAGAGGACCCCCAATATGTACCATCTATGAGACACAATGCAAGAACTCACAAAGGCTCCTTTGACAGCACCTTCCAAACCTGTGAGTTCTACCACCTAGAAGGACAATGGTCAGAGATGCATGGGAACATCATACCAAATCACACGTCATCCTTCACTGTTGCTGGGTCAAAATTCTGGACCCCCCCTCCCACCCCACCACCACCACCACCACCACTTCCTAATAATACTGTCAGTATGTCTAAACCAAATGAGCTGCAGTGACTTAAGAAAGTGGGTCACATTCTCAAGGGCAATTAGAGATAGGAAATAAATGCCACTTCGGCATTTTGAGTACATCCATATATTGTGAATGAAAAAAAAGGAAAAGATCTATAAACTTTAACATTAGGCTCAGTTAATTTATAACCGGGCAGGACCCATGGAGGATATCTATATTTATACTATATTTTTGCATCTGAAAATGTTTTACAAAAGAATTATTGAAACTGTCATCTGAGTATGTTATAGCGCCACCTGAGACGCAGCAATCCCACGTCACATCCTGTCTGAGGAGCCGATGAGCAACAAAAGGCAACAGATGGAGAACTTGGGCCTCACAGCTGCTGAATACCAAGCACAGAGAGAAGGAGGTTATGCTTTTATATGTATCAGTCTGCAACATTCATGTATCTCTCTTGTGCTAAAGTCAATTGGGCTATAATTTTTTAATGTCTTTATCGTTGTAAGATGTATTGCCACCACTATTCATTGCGCTGTATGTGCTATCTGGCAGATTTGCTGATACCATCCTCTTACCTGATAGGGATCTACAGAGCCTGCTTGATCTAGTGTGGTAGAGAATATCCAAGCTGAGTATCACTGGCTGTGTGATTGCTTGTGTTTTCGCACATACCTTACTGGTTTTCGCACTCTGAACCCTCTTCATTGTTGATAGTAGTGGAAAGCATTTCTGCTAATTCAGTATAGTTACAGGTTTCCAACTTGCTGACACTGAAACAAATTTCTGCCAACATCGTTAATCTTGATGAATTCTGATGTTTGTCTGGGTTCTGGTATAAGTCTAGGGAGCCCTAAAGTCAGCAGTCACCCTGTCAAATGCCTTAAGAATCCTATATGTTTTATTAAGATCACCTTTCATTCTTTTAAATTTTAATGAGTAGAGTCCCATCTTATTTAACCGTTCCTCATAAGATAAGCCCTCTATACCAGGGATCATTGTAGTGAACCTCCTCTGGACTGCCTTCAATGAAATAATATATTTTCTTCAAAAAGGGGACCAAAACTGCTCATAGTACTCCAGAAGTGGTCTCACAGCATCTTGTACAGTTGCAGTTAAGACTTCCCTATTCTTATACTCCAACTGCCTTGAAATAAGTGTTAACATTCCCTTAGCCTTCCTGATTACCTGCTGCCCCTGTGTGTTAGTTTTGTTTCATGCACAAATAAACCCAAATCCCTTTGTGTTGCATCTATCTGCAGTCTTCTACATTTAAATAATGTTGTTCTTTTGTTTCCTCCTTTCAAAATCAACAAATTCACATTTTCCCACATTATACTCTGTTGCCACTTAACTAACCTGTCAATATCTCTCACTAGAATACTTGTACCCCTCTCCCAACCTGCCTTTCCCCAGTTTTTGTGTTGTCTGCAAATTTGGCTGCAATGCATTCACTTCCTTCCTCCAGTCGTTAATATATATTATGAAGAGTTGCAGTCCCAGCACTGATTCCTGTGGAACCCCAATGGTTACAGTGTGCCAACCTTAAAAAGAAACCCTTATCCCCACTTGCTGTTTCCTGCCCATTAGCCAATTCTCTATCAATGCCAATATACTACATTCAACACAATGAACTCTTATGACTTAATCTTTTGTGAGGTACCCTATCAAACTCCTTCTGGAAGTTCGAATACAACACATCTACTGGCTCCCTTCTGTCCACTCTGGTTTAGACTTCCTCAAAAAACTCTAATAAATTAGTCAGACACTTTCATGAGCCATGCTAACTCTGCTTAATTAGATAATGATTTTCCAATCAATCATTCTGCTATTACCTTCTTAATTATTGATTCTAATAATTTTCCAACATTAGATTTTAGGCTGATTAGCCTATAGTTACCTGCTTTCTACCTCCCTAACGTTTGAATGGGGTGTCACATTGGCTGTTTCCAATCCTCTGATACTCCTCCAGAATCCAAGGATTTTTGGAAAATTGCAATTAAAGCATCCACTACTTCTGTAGCCAACTCTTTTAGGATCAAAGGATACAAGGTTTAGGGGACTTACCTGCTTTTAGCTCCATTAGTTTGTCTAATACTACTTTTCTAGTAATGGTGATAGTACTTATTTCTTCCCCATATTCTTTAATATTAATGGTATGTTCAAGGTATCTTCTGCCATAAAGAAAGAAAAATATCTGTTTAACTCCGCTGCTATTTCTTTATTCCCTATAACCGTCTCCCCCAGATTCATTTTCTAAGGGGCCTATGTTCACTTTGACCTCTTTCTTCCTTTTTATATTGAAAAAGCTATTATCAGTTTTTGTACTCCCCTCTAGTTCACCCTCAGATTACTTTCTCTCTACTAGCTTTTTACTCCTACTTTTATTGGATTTTGAATTTATCCCAGTCTTCAGGGCGGTCATTTACATTGGCTTCCTTATATGCTTTTTCTTTCAACTTAACGCTGTCCTTAACTTCTTTAGTTAGCCATGGTTGGTTTAACCCTCTCAGAATATTTCCTCCTTACTGGGATGTATTTTTTGCTGAGTCATGAATTACCTCCTCAACTGCCACTGGTGGAAGGAAGATTTAATTTCAGAGATGGAGCAAACATAATTTGGTGTCTCAGATAAAACATACTTAAGATAGTATCTTGCTTGGCAGCAATGGTGTAAGTCAGAAACTGAGCAAATAAAGAGTTTTGTACACAGTTGGGAGTATAGATGATGATGTCATAGCTTGCCAATGACTAAATGAAACAACAGATGCTTTTGCTGAGGTTTTTCAAGCCTTTGACAATTGCTATAACCTCCAAACAAAATAAAATTCTTGGAAAAGCAAGCTTCAGTACAAAACTCTGGCATCTAGGGGAATACATAGATAAATAATGCTCACTCCAGACTAGTGGAGAAATGTAATACACTTTTATCAGACTGCAGGGTGTAAATGCAGTTTACAAAGATATGAGTCTAGGCAAAGTATCAATTTCATGCCTGATTTAAGTATAAAAATTTGATAAATTCCAATTTTAAAACTTCATTTTTGGTAAACCTTTATTTTGATGAAGGATCTCCATTTATTGAGAAATTTATTGAGAGATTTAATTGAGAAACAGCGAACTTGGTGACCAGACTGTCGAATGCCATGTGATTGTACAATACAAAATAGTACGTAGCACCTTGAGTATCGAGCAGACATTTCACAAGTGCCATTTGTGAGGTCCAAGAGACCCTGTAGGTTACTTATAATGATTTTTCAATGAAATATTTATATCAAATACTTAATGTGTAAAAAGATGTGAATGCTGACTACCTACTCAACATTTTATTTTAAACAGGAATGGTGCAGGTTAAACCTCATTTCTGTTTAATGTTCACAGTGAATATATTTTCAGTGGTATTGTTCATTTTTTTCTGACCAGAAGATCCTTTGGAATCATTTGGCCATGTCAACACCAACAATAGAATAAACCTAGGATATGTAACCTGGATTCAGTTCTTTAAAAATATTTACTGTTAGGTCTGATTCCTTGATATGCAGCACTATGCTCTTGTTACCAGGTTCAGATGTGAACATTGTGGGAATCATAAACAGTCATTGATCATCAGTTCTTTGAATGCAACATTTTCAGAACTCAACTTTTGAATTGTATTTTTGACAAAAGATGCTGATTTTGGTCATTGAGATAAGTACGCATGCATTGGTTATTCGTCTCATCAATCCCATTATTCCTGAAGCTGTGATGTAAAATGCATGATTTATATACATTTTAATATCACTTATTTTACTGTTGGAATTTTGAGCTACTGGCATGAGAATTTGGTCTGTGTCTATGAAGAGGTTTATTGATTAACTCAGTATTTCTGAAGCCACAGTGATTTATTTTAAAATGCAGTGTGACAGAGAGCTCCTGGAGTGTAATAAGGTTGGTTTTCATTGAGAAAGTTTTACGAGCAAACAGAGTAAACAGTTGTACATCACATTTCAGGTTGAAGGCTCTGGATGTTTTGTTTTTGTCCTGGGTAAACACCCATAGCTTCAAGAAAACTTGGTTTCAGGTTTACAGAAGTCTTGGCTGAAGTTGGATGTGTAAGACACTTTCTCCTAAGAAGGTAATTTTAAACAAAAACAAAGTTGCTGGAAAAGCTCAGCAGGTCTGGCAGTTTCTGTGAAGGAAGAAACAGAGTTAACATTTCAGGTCTAATAAGGAAGGGTCATCGGACCCGAGACATTAACTCTGTTTTTTCCTTCACAGATGCTGCAAGATCTGCTGAGCTTTTCTAGCAGCTTTGTTTTTGTTCCCGATTTACAGCATCCGCAGTTCTTTCGGTTTTTATAAGGTAATTTTAAAGATATCTCAGTGCATGGAGTTTAAAGTTCTAGACCAGAACAGTTTGGTTAAAAACCTGAGAAAGACTAAGCTTATTTGTATGAAGACTGAAGGAAAAGTTGAAAAGATTACTGAGACTGGGAATGGAAGCTACAGTTAAGTCAAATCCTAAGTGTGATAGAAAAGGGAATTTGCCATGGTGTGAATACTGTGAAGGAGTGCTTTTTGGATTGATGGGATTTTACCTATTGTTTGTTTTGAAATCTTTACATTTGTACTGTATGTAAATAGTTTGGTTTATTCCATTTTGATTTTCATTTCTTGTCTTCAGCACTGTGTGCTTGTGTTTCAGTGAAAGACAACCTCATTAAAACCAAAAATAAAAATAAAATGTCACCTGTCAAGCCAGATTTCAGTCTGGGATCTGACTTGTCCAGTAATAATACCGGCTGATCATAACACAGCCATCATACCCGATTCATTTGTCGGGGTCAGTAGTATTTGGAGACAGCAGCGGCGATGGCAAAGGCTGGGGGCACAAAGCGGGGTCCTTGTTGGTTGGTGTACCCGGGCAGAACTCTGGCAGTCAGGGCATTGTGGAAGTGCCTGGGCACCTGGAGCAGCACCAGAGTGGGACCCTAGCAGCCTGTGGTAATGTGGTTTGAGAGCCCGGATGGCAGGCAGCAGTGATATGGCAGGGTGGAGATGCGGGGATTGAGAGACCGAGCCCACCATAGGGGAGAGATTGATCACTCATAGGGAAAGGCAGTGTGGAGGTGACTGCAGACCCATGGCCAAAGAAGGATTGTAAATTAGAACTTTTAACTTAATTTCTTATTTACTACTTTATACCTGACAAGAACTGTAGTGTTGAAGATTTACCTTAATTTCTTTATTTTTATATTTTTTATCTAAGATTTTGTTAGTAAGATGGTGCCGTGAATGGCGACATAAGCTTTTCACTGTACTTCAGTGTCCCTGCACTTGAGTACACGTGACAGTTAGCGCCAGGGACCCGGGTTCGATTCCACCCTCAGGCGACTGTCTGTGTGGAGTTTACACATTCTCCCCATGTTTGCGTGGGTTTCCTCCCACAGTCCAAAGATGTGCAGGCTAGGTGGATTGACCATACTAAATTGCCCGTAGTATTCATGGATGTGTAGATTAGGTGGGTTATAGATGGGGGGGTGGGGGGGGTGGTGGTGGTGTCTGGGGAAATGCTTTCAGGGTCAGTGTGGACTTGTTGGGCCAAAGGGCCTGTTTCCACACTGTAGGGGTTCTATTCTATAATTCTAATGTTCATCCAGTTTCAAAATGACAGAAATAGAAATAGGTTTGTGAAGCAGACCAACTAGATGCCATTTCACTTACCTCCAGTGGTAACAGTAAATCAAATTGTGATGTTAGAGTTGCCAGTCAAATCGACAGATGCATCTCAGTTGTGGATGTGCTGAGAAGCACAAGAGCTAATTTTGGATGCATGTAATGATCAATTTCTCATTGAGATACAGCCATGTTACCTTGTGTACCAAGTATTTAACTAACACATCAAACAGTCTGCATTAAAATTAATTCAAATCAACCCCTAGCAATGATAACTATATTGTGCCAGGTGTTGGAATTAATATTGCAACATTTGAGAAAGAACTTCTGTATACCTTAATTGAATTTTCTGTGCCTACCTCCATTTCAATATACGAACAGCACCTTGGCATTGAAGACAAATTTGGGAAATTTATAATCAAATAGTGAGTGACATGGCCAGACCAACACAGCTGGATGTTTTTAATGATCATTTCAATTTCAGTTGTATTGCAAAGTTGAAATCATCAAATTTAGTTTCCTGTTCTGCCACTTCATTCCAGTGAGACTAAGATCATGTTTTGTTTCAAATGAGAAACAAGCACATGAAATTACACTTTGTGAAAGAAACTTTGGGGTTAAATTTCACAGGTGCAGGGGTGACAGTCTACCTGTGCCTGGTCCATCAAGAAAGGCAACACAATCCTCTTAATAATTGTAGTTTGCAGTTAAGAGAAACCTACAGTAATGGCTGACCTAATAGCTTTTTAGGCAAGCATCTAGCCAACAGCCAGTTCTTTAGGGGATTGAAAAGAATTGAAAAGAAGCTGTTGCTGACTGCCAATACTGCAGACTAGTCAAGCAGCAACCTGATATAGCCATACAGAATCATACCCTACAGACAATGCCCTGGATACCACCATCACCATCCCTGAGTATGTCCTGTCCCATTGGCAGGAGAGATCCATTCCCAGCAGAGGTGATGGCACACTGGTAGACAGTCAGGAGGGAGTTGCCCTCAGAGTCCTCAATGTTGATTCTGGATTCCATGAAGTCTCATGGCACCAGGTCAAATGTGGAAAAGGAAACCTGTTGTTGATTACCACATACTGCAACACCCACCCCCACTATCTCCAAGCCCTTGTCAGCTGATGAATCAATATTCCTCCATTTTGAACATCATTTGAAGTATGCACTGAAGGTGGAAAAGGCACGGAATGTACTCTAGGTGAAGTATCTCTGGCATGGTAGCACCACTACTGACCAAGCTGGCCCAGTCCCAAAGAACAGAGCTTCTAGAGAAAATCTTACTTGACCTCATCCTCACTGATCTACCTGTTGCAGACAGACCTGTCTATGACTGTATCAGTTGTAGTGACCAATGCTTTCTGACTTTTATATTCCAAGCCCCTTGGAATAAAGGCTGGCACTGTATTTAACCTCTTAATCAGTTGTTATAAATGCTAACTTGATTAATGTATAAAGACTCCCAGATCCCTCTGTACCACAAGATTGTACAATAGATTAAATAATCTATTTTTCTGTTCTTTGTGCCAAAACTGGACAACCTCACATAAACCCACATTGTACACCATCTACCAAATTTCTGCCTGCTCATTTAAATGATCTCTTTGCAGATTCTATGTCCTCCTCACAACTTTGGATCATCAGAAATTTTGGCTACAATGCACTCTGTTTCTTCATCCAAGTCTTTAATATAGGTGATATCAAATGAGGTACAAACACTGATTATAATTATAATTTGTAAACCTGAAAATGATCCATTTATCCTGTTGCTCTTATTTTTTATCACTATCCATATTATCTCTGATACTGAACTTGTGTAACAACCTTTTTTGTGGCATATTACCAAACGCATTTGAGAAATCCAGTACTCAACATCTACTGGTTCTTCTTTGTCCACCTGCTTGTTTCATTCTCAAAAACCTCTAATAAATTTGGCAAACATGGATTCCTTTTCACAAAACCATGGTGATTATATATGGTTGTAAAATAAGTTGCTAATGTCCTGCTAATAGTTCATCAATAATGGAATCTAGCATTTTCTCAATGACAGACGGTACAAGGTTTCCTGTTTACCATCCTACCCTTCCCATGAAGAGACATATCACATTTTCTGTTTTTAACCAAATGCTGGGACCTTTGAAGAATGTAGGGAACCTTGGGCAATTACAATCAATCCACACAATATCTCTGCAGCCACCTATATTGAGAATGCAAGCCCTCAAGTTCAGAGAATTTGTCAGCCTTTAATCCCTTTTTTTTCCTTAGTGCCTACATGCTCTTGAAGCCACGGCCATGGGCCTTGAAGCCAGTATGATGTCATTCACTTTATTTTTCCATTTACCTCACTTTTCCCCACTGTTCTTCTTGTGTATTTTTATAAGGATGTTAGCATAAGAAATGTAAAGTTCTCTGTTCTGGGCATCTAGTGTCAGTATCAAGCATTCTTAGGTTAGAGAAACTGCCTCTGCATGACAGTCTGAATGCCTCAACATCAAGTGCAGAACAGCACAACATCTGTCATACCAGTGTAAAATCATCCCCTATTTCTGGTACCAGACATCCGATCATTTTTCCAGGTGATATTGCCAATTTAGGCTAAATTTAGAATTATAAATAAGAACAACACAGGATGAGGTCTGCTTTTTCCCCCATTATTCTGTATGTTCCTCATTCTCAAGCACCTGTCCAGCTCTCTTAAAATTATTTATGGATCAACTTCCACCACATTTTCAGATAGTGTGTTTCAAATGCCAATAACTCCCAGCTAAATGAAATTTTCATCTCCTCAGATGTTTTTCTAGTGATTTTGACTTCAATTTATCTCTAGTTACTGATGGCGGTTGCTTAGCTCAGTTTTCTGGATAGCTGATTCATATTACAGAGTGATGCTGACAATGTGGCTTTAATTCCAGCACCATTTCAGGTTACCATGAAGAACTCTCCTTCTTAACCTCTCTCCTTGCTTGAGGCATGGTGACCCTCAGAGTAAACCAGTCATCTCTTCCTAATGAGAAAGCAGCTCTATGGTCTGCTAGGACTATGGCAACATTGTAAGTTATTGACCCATTTACCAGAGGAATTTTGTTCGTTTTGCTATTTGTGCTACCAAAACTTACTATCAGCTTGATACTCCCTGAGAAGTTAACTTTCTCCATTTCGAAAAGAATGGGCCTACCTTTCCAATCTTGTAACTGAAATCTTTCATATCTGGTGAATGTCCTTGAATCTTTCCTGAAGTGTGGTGCTCAAAATTGTCCAAGATACTTCAGCTGAGGCTTAAATCAGTGATATAAATTGTTTTGATATGGTAATTTTGCTTTTATAATAATTTTTTATAGGTACAAATCAAAGTAGCCCATACACTTTTTTAAGCAGGTTCTCAACTTGTCTGTGACCTTTAAACTTTTATGTATATAGACAACAATATTCCTCTACTCAGAGCCTGTATTTGCCTCCCATATTATCATTTTACATTTCTTTCTGTATTTTACATATTCTTCTTGTTTGATAACTGTATTTTGCTTCTGACATTTGGCCATCAGCCTCCTTTTTTGAACTTAATTTTTATTTTAATTTCCTCTATCATCCTGAGCATGTGAGCTTTAGATACTCTACCATTTCCCTTAAAAAATGTCTAGCTTGTACCTGAACTAACTCATTCCTGAGTGCTAACCTTTGTTACTGCATTATCCTGGAAATCACCTTTTCCAATCTCTACTTGAGCTAGGTTCCTTCTTAAGTCACAGAAATTAGTTCTCCATTTCACTTTAGATATTTCATTATTTCTTTTCCTGTCTACTTTAAAGCAGATTATATTGTGGTCAATGTTAACTAGATGATCAACACTATATTAGAGTCCACTTAACCTACTCCAAAAATGCTTTCTTCTTTGGTGAACCGAAACATATTCATTTTCCAGTGTACATATTAGAAGGTCTTCTTCTTCCCTGCATTGTTTTTCCCCAGACAATGTTAGGATAATTCATGTCTCTTAATATTACATCAATATTTTTGTTAAAAAGCTTTAAAGTGATTTGCTCATCTCTCACTTTCTTACCGCTTAGAGGTTGTTAAAAAATACTCACAACACTCTGTCTACTCTTTGACACAAGCCAAATAGATTTAGTCCTGGAACCGTGAGTAAGTCCTTTTTATAATTTAGCAATGTAACTTCATCTATGTTCAGAACTTCCACACCTTGTCCTTTTTATCATTCACTATTGTAGTGATTGTAATGAGGTCTGGCAGCTGGACTTTATAGAAAATGAATTCCCTGATTGGGGCTGTTAATCTGGTCCAATCAGGGAGTCCTGCCTGATTGATATAAACAGGAGTGTCAGACATCATGTTCAATCTGAGAGTTGACTCTGAGGGAGTTGGATTAGCATCAAGGATGTCTTGGTGATGGGATACTGGCCTCTGTGGAGTTACTCCAACTATCATTCCTGAACACTTGGTAATCAGAATAGCCAAACTATCTTTGAGCTATGTTTCTGTTGATGGAACACAGCATAATCTCTGTATGGAGAATGCAAACACACTCTTAGTGGACTGGCATTCTCAACAAAAATCAGCCCACAAGACAACTTGTGACTTGAGTAGAGTAGTTGTCACTTTGATCTTACACAGTGAATGTAAAAGATTAGTTAAAACATTGGAACCACAGACATCCATGCAAAACCAGAGAAGCTTTGCATTCACTGCAGGCAACAAATCAGGACAAGGTAATTTCATGGTGTGTGCAGAGTACACTAAATACTTCTGTGTGCAGTCTGTGGCAGCCATTAAACATACATCACTAGAAACAATCTCAAGTAGCAATTTGTGCTTGCAGCTCATTAATGTAATCAGTTACACTATGGATATTGCCATGCATGCAAATTAATACATTTTTGTTGCTTTTGTACTATTGCTCAATCTGGATCCTGAAATTTTTGGGATAGTTCTAACTTTACTGCTATTTTTATCTTCCTAGTCCCTGATATCTTTTCTGGGTTCCTATCTCTATCAAATTAGTTTAAATCCTTGCCAACAAAACTAGTTTACCTCTCAGCTTCCAGCTTTATTCAGGTACTACCCAGCCATCTTGTACAGGTGTCTCTTACCATTTCCCAATGCTCCAAACATCTAAACCCCTTCCCCCTGCATCACCTATCCAACTATACATTTATTTCCACCACCTTCCTTTATGTATATGCAATGGCACATGGCACTTGTAATAATCTTAAGATTACTACCTTTGAAATACCATTTTAGATTTTTCCCCCTATTTCTTGAAATTATACCTGAAGAACCTTGATATTTTTTCTGCTTTGACATTGGTTTAAACGTAGACAATAACATCTGGCTGTACTTCTCACATAACATGCTGTATCCACTCAGTAATATCTTCACACCCTGACACTACGATGGCAATAAATAATTTGGGAATTATGCTGTGATTATAAATAAATTGGTCTATGCCCCGAACTATTGAATCCTCTCTGACTGTTGCAGTTCTGCTTTATTTTTTTCCTACTTGCACTCAAATCTCCTATGGTGCCAGCACTTTGGCTCTTCTAAGCATTTATCCAAGGAAGAGTGAGTCTCCCTGCTATTCAAAACTTAATAATGGCTAGAGAATTTCTGCAGTACCTTCCTTCTACCCTGTCTTGTGTTACTCATTCTGCACCTTCTGTAGACTTGGCGTAACCATCTCTTGGAGTACATAGAGATAACAAGGTGTAGAGCTGGATGAACACAGCAGGCCAAGCAGCATCAGAGGAGCAGGAAACATGTTCTATCAGATTCCCAACTGCACTGCAATGAGTCAAGCTGCTTCTCAAGCTCCTAAGAAACTTGAACTTGAGTAACCCGCAGGTTATTCAGTGTCCTGAAATTCTCCTATTAATCAGGACGGACAGGCAACAAGTTCCAGCAGCCCCATCTGTCCTGTAAGCATCTGAAAACGCTAACGCTGAGGAATTCATTAAGCTTGGATCGTGAAGAAAAATAACGAACCAAAGTTTTCCTCATAACTTTAGTAACAATAGGTAGAATCTTCCCGGCCCCAGAATGACATCGTCATTGGAGAATCAGTTCGGAAAATACAATGAGATCATAAAAAAAAAGATCGTAAAAATGATTTTCTTGGCATTGAGAAAAGAAGTTCAATTCTGCAATCAAGTTTTTAACAGTAAGATGAGAATCTCGCTAGTAAGTATCGAGAGAACTATTTGCACCCATTTACATGCATTTTCTTGACATTAATACTTAAGCTCACCTCATCGATATGCAGAGATAGTAGGAACTGCAGATGCTGGAGAATCTGAGATAACAAGGTGTAGAGCTGGATGAACACAGCAGGCCAAGCAGCATCAGAGGAGCAGGAAGGCTGACGTTTTGGGCCTAGACCCCC
>NC_063334.1:2629161-2664652 GCF_021869965.1 Rhincodon typus | reverse complement strand
CCTGCTGTGTTCATCCAGCTCTACACCTTGTTGTCATCGATATGCAGTTTCCTCTTCTCCCACCCGCTGGACAGAAACTATTTGGAGACAGTTCAGTTGCTGGAAATTACAGTGGGTACCTGCTCACTGCTGCCTCCTATAGGCCTGCACCCTCGACAGCAGTCCCCAACATCTCAGGTTATACTCCGTGGGAAGTAACTACCCGCACGCTCTATCCCAGAGGTTGGTATCAGACATGCACCAGCCTCGCTACAGCCTCATTTTATATCTCTGGTCTACTTATAGTACAGTCCTGCATTTCAATGCAGCACGTTGGAGCACACTGGCGCCTATCAGTGAAACGCTGCTGCCAGGACACTTTGCTGACAAGGGCAAGTCCTCAACTTGTGGATTCAACCAGGATTTATCTCAGGCCCATCGCCGGCTCATAGTATCCCTGCCTTGCTTTATTGCACTTTGTCCCCTCAACCAGAGTTTAAAGACTTTCAGTACTTTTATCTTGCCGACACAAAGACAGGCAGTTCGTCATCTTTATTAGAAACGTTCAGTCTGGATGGTGGACTTGTGGCGTATGGCACCGTGCTCCACCCTCCTCACACCTGCCCCCAGAAATTACACTGAATGTGCTTCAGCCAAATGGCCCTGTCTCAAAGTGTTGAGTAAAGTCAGGCCAAGGGAGGGAGCCTTCATTTAGATAGTAAACCAAAGCCAGTGTCTGCTATCAGTCCGGTGGCTTGAGTGCAGCCAATTGGCGACTTTGTGACAGTCCATACAGGTGACGGCCGAGGACCAGTATAAGTTTGTGGTTATGTTTCAGGACCAATAATATACGTGGAGTTGTTTGCCCCAAGGGTTCCGCAATAGTCCCTCCATCTCCTACCCGAGCACAGCATAAGGGATGCAGGAGTTCGCTCCTCCAAACTGTTATGGAAGGCTCACTGCTGTTTTCAGCATGTGGAAGTCAGCACTTGGCACTTCTGGGGGGAATTGTTGCAAATGTTGCGGGAGGTGGTACTCAAGATCAACCCCAACAAGGCTCAGCTGGGAAGGGAAATCGAAGGCAGTGCGGGGTTTAAAATGACCCATCAATGTGTCTGGGGTCTGATCGTTCCAGGGATTGGTCGAGGATTGTGCAGATCCGGCAGTCCCCCTATTTCGGTTGCCCCGGAAAAGGAAAGATTGGGAATGATCGGAGGAGTGAGAAGATGTCTTCATCTGACTCAAGTCCTATTTGCAGACTTTAGGGCCGTACATCCTATTGGAATTTCACCCTGGAGGTAACAGCTGGACTTCAGCCTTAGTGTGGACTGATGCAGGAGGTAGACGGACAGGCCTGACTGGAGCATTGGCTTCCCGCATCATGTCGATGTGAGGCATATCCTATCCGTGAGCGACACCTCCTGGCCACTTTCTGGGCTTTAAGCATTTTATGGCGTACACTGGCACTCAGTGTAACCTCTACCAACCACCAACCAGACTTTTGGCGGAGGGCAGGACTATGGATGGCACTGCGAGCCCAGGGGGACCTTGTTCCTGAATGGGATGGATCTAAAGGTCAAACCATTCAATGAACGAAAAACAGAAATTGCTGGAAAAGCTCAGCAGGTCTGGTAGCATCTATGCAGAGAAATCAGAGTTAACGTTTCAGGTCCAGTAACCCTTCCTCAGAACTCAGAAACGTCAATTCTGCTTTCTCTCCATGGATGCTGCCAGCTTTTGCTTCTTATTTCCAGCATCCGCAGTCATTTTGGTCTTCACTCAATGAACCAATGCTGGCAGGAAACATGGATTAGGATTAGGAAGATGATGCTTGCCTATGTATTATAGAAAGGATGAAAAACCCGAAAGAACCGCGGATGCTGGGAAATCAAAAACAAAACAGAATTTGCTGGAAAAACTCAGCAGGTGTGGCAGCATCGGTAGATAGAGAAAGCAGAGTTAACATTTTGGGTCCAGTCACCCTTCTTAAAAACTTGTTTTTTTTATTATGATAGAAAGGGTATGGGGGCACTAAGGGTGGTTTGGATGCAGGACAAGACAACTTAGTAGATAGTTCAAGCTCGGTGGTAAAAGCAGAAAGGATGTGGTGATTATGATCCAGAAAGAGATATTCAGTCTTGAAGTTGCCCTCAACTCTGAGTGCCCAATAGGCTGAGACTGGCTACTGGAAGTAATCCATGTGGTCATGCCCCTGGGAATTCCTCATGCTATCTCCTCTGACCGTATGTTCACCGGTAACCTGCGTGCTGAGCTGTATCTGGTTCTATAGACCCGGAGAGAGTTTACCTCAGCTGAGGTAAACCTCACGATCAGCTCAATCTCCGCATGACTTTGGAAGTAGAACATCGAACGAACATAGAACAGTACAACACAGGAACAGGCCCTTCAGTCCCTGATGTTGTGCTGAACATGATGCCAAATTAAACTAATCCCTTCTGCCAGCCTTGGTCCATATCCCTCCATTCTTTGCATATTCAGGTGCTTAACTAAAAGTCCCTTCAATTACCCTAACGTATCTGCCTCCGCCACCATCCCTGGCAGCATGTTCCAACCACTGACCACTCTCTGTGTAGAAAACCTGCCCCTTACATCTCCTTTGAACTTTTCCCCTTCTCACCTTAAATGTATGGCCCCTAGTATTAGATATTTCAACTCTGGATAAAAGATTCTGACGGTCAACAAAAATCCAGAGCAACATTATTACGTCCATGAGGTAAAAGCTCACTCGAGAACCTAGCTTGCTTTCTTGCAGAACAAACACCTCCTTAATAAATGCTGTAATTGTTTTAAATGCTGTGGCTCCTAGTCCCCCTAGAAGCGTGGGAAGAGGACATATCTGTAGATTGGGCACGGGACAGCTAGAACATAAAGTTACTTACTTTCTGATTAAAATCTATGTTCTTTCAGGTAGGAAGACCTGTCTCTCTTTAAAACAAAACCCAATAGCCTGTAATTCCGATAGTAAACAAAGGCAGTCAAGTTCTCCCGATTGCACAGCTACATGGCTCTCCTGAAAGAAAATACAGCTGAAGAAACCTAACAGTATCCAAAGATTGGTTCATTTCACTAAATTGTTTCTTCAAATTGAAACAAGGTAAATGTGAGCCCGTATGTTGTAATGTTTGCTTAGTTATTGTGGGTGACACCTAGAAGGAGAACTTGTTACTGCAATCCTGCATTTCTTAAAGGAACAGGTTTAAATAGGCAAAGCCCAACAAAGGAGCACCAACAAGAAAAAATAAAGGAAAACTGAGGCAGAAAGACAAAAATAATTGGAGAGAAAAGCAAAACCAGTAGAAGGAAACACCCACTCGAAAGCTGAAGGAGGAGAACAAAAGAGCTGAAGAATTGGCCAAAAATAGGGCTGAGATGAGATCTCTGTGAATCAGGGATAGCGGTAACCATAGTGAATGAGGAAGGAGCAATATCCATGCTCTTTCCCCAGACTTGACAGGAGACGACCCCAAAGACCCAATTTTAAAGGTTATCATTAAGGCAAACAGGGAGGAAAGTATTTCGAAGGACTCTGGCAGACTAGTGATATAGCAGTGAAAGAAGGAACATTATTCAAGCAGGAATAAGTGGGTGGTGTCTGAGAATTACCAACAAGGTAATGCAATTGGCCCATGGAGGCCCTGGTGTGGGACACCCAGGAAGTGAGGAAACAAGAGAACATATTAGGTAGGTGATCTGGTGACCGGGAATATGATTGGATGTGGAGGCTTGTGTGAAAGGATGTTTGGCCTGTTTGTAGAATAGCTCAGAGCCCCAGAAGATCGAATTGGGAGTTACCTGATGGGTGGAGGGCCTGAGGTGATCCATGCAGATCAACTATATTGTTCATCTGCCAGGACTTAAAGGGGGAATAAGTATTGTGTGGTCTTAGAGGATCATTTCACAAAGTGGGTGGAAGCCTTCCTCTGTAGGTTGGCCGTGACCCATTGGACAGCAAGAATCCTCATAAAGGAAGTGTTTTCAACTTGGGATTTGCCAATACGGTGGAATCTGATCAGAGAGATCATTTTCTGGGATAAGTGATGCAAACCACTTTAGGGATAGTGGGTAAATGGCATGTGTCCTGCAATCTTCAGGAACAGTGAAGCATATGAACAGGACCATGAAAACTGCTGTGTGGAACAAGCTGATGGGTCAGCCTCAGAAATGGGGTGAGGTATTGCCCCTGTCCTCATGAATATTTGAGGACAAAAGTCTAAGGGGATGAATTAGTAACAGACTTGTTCACGTGGATCCCCAATACATCTTCTTATACTAATACTGTTGGAACAACAGACACGAGAGTTGATCTATGGGAACATTGTGGCAATTGTATAGACAAGCAGCCTTAACATTGGGAGAAGACACCAGCAAATTAAAATATTGCTGATGCCAAACAGAAGATAGGAGTGGGAATTTGGGAATTAGGGTGGTGGTATGGAATGCTGCAATAGTGGGAGTGTTTGAGCCCTCGTATAGGGACCTATACAGTATTGTGGACAATGCTAGTCTCATGGTATATGCTATCCAACAGCCCTAATGTGTCAAATGGTTACACATTAACCAAATCAATAGAGTGTGTCTGCCAAACGTGCACACGGGAATGGTGGCTGCCTGCACATCCTGAAAGGAAGCCGACTTGTTGAGAAACCCAATGATTTGGGATGATGAGATAGACCCCTGTAAAGCAGGAGGGTATGGGAAATATTCAATTACACTCCCACTCAAAGGAGTGTCTGGAAATGGAAGCCACCTCCAAGGTTCTGTAAAACATAGAGTCTATTTGTCTCTAATTTATAATTAACTGAAAGGTTAAGGTTCATGCTGTGAGGCCTTACCCAGTGCTTTTTGTGTTTTTTTGTAGGAGAATGGAGTCACAACAGATTATGGTCATAACCATGGTCACCTTGGTGATCGGGACAAATCTGGTTGAAGGAGCAGGCAAGGCCACTGTATTTAGATCAACCAACTTGCTGGAACACGTTAATTCAGAAATGAGGATGATTTATGTCCAGTGTGAGGTTAAGTTATTAGTTGAGCTTGGACTCCCAGAATGCTTGGTGTCTGTTGAATCTCTGGAATTGGGAACCAATCCTTTGATCCCTCCAGAACTTGGGTCAGAGTTTAATCGCCACCGTGTGACATTTCAGGACAAAGTAGTGGAGGTGACATTGAAAAACCTGAAGTTGAGGATCATGAAGAGGTGTGGCATGGTGGATGTGTTGGGGCCTGCCACAGCCTATTCTTGGTCTGATTGCGGTAGCACCAATGGTAGTGATCAGTGATTTTGTCCAATGCTCTCCGACATACCCTGACTCCCAAATGGACTGGCTTGAGTCAAGGAAAGTCAAGAGTTTTATATAAATATGTACACCATGAGATGGCATTCATAATCTTGAAAATCCCAGAGATTCAGTTACTTAATTGGTGTTCTAAATTGACCAAATTACTCTCTTTGGAGCTGTTGGAACAAGTAATTAGGCAAGGAACTCAGCGCAGGGATCACAGGCCATGGTTCTGGCCTGGAGAGCAGCTTTCTGCATTGAGAATAAATCAAGGAAAGGCAATAATACGATGGGAAAGAAAGAAATTAGTGAATGATCTGATGAGTGGGTTTAATACAGGAGTAGGAGTGATTAACTACAAAATTTGACTAGTCTGGACCAAAAGGTCCACTTGCCAGTTAAAAGGAATTGAAATCAGGCAAACAGATCCAGATGAAGAGATGACAGAACTCCCAGGATCTGGTCAGAGGGATGCACATGCTGATCCCTAGCCTGGAACAGTATGTAAAAATTATTGCTGCATTGTTCAAGGCCCAGAAACAACATGTGGAGTAATTGATACAAAATCATATCGGTTCCATATGTGCTAGTTGGATGCTGAGGCAGATCCAGGAAAATTTGCAGCAAATACATCAGTGAAAGGTTCCCTTCCCAGCTCAAGAACTTAACGTCAGGATCAACGAATTTGACCTGTTGCCAACTCGGGTTTAGCACATGTGTGTCTGGCTAAGCCTGATTATGTGATTAAACATGGAATGTTGATTGGAGTAGTGTTAGCCATTCACATCATTTCAGGGAAAGAGAAACCCAAACAGGTATACTAAGTAGAAAACGTTGGAGTCATACCTGAGAGACATCACTGGATATAACAACATTCTAATACAGGTTTATAAAATTATGAGGGGTATAGATAAGCTAAATGGAAGGTGTATTTTCCTTGAGATGTGTGATTTCAAGACTAGGGTCCATATTTTCAAGGTGAGAGGAGAAAGATTTAAAAAGGCACGAGGGGTAATTTTTTTACATAGCGGGTGGTTTGTATTTATGCATCTCCAGAGGAAGTAGTGGATGTGAGTACAATTACAGCATTTAAAAGACATTTATATAAGTACATGAATAAGAAATGTTTGGAGTGATAAAGGCCAAGTGCAGGCAGGTGAGATTAGTTTAGTTTGGGATTATGGTCGGCATGGACTGGTTGGACTAAAAGGCTGTATGACACTGTGATTCTATGACTTACCTTTATGCTGTACAGTCAGGGAGGTGATTTCAGTCTCCATCCTGATGGTGTATAAAATGGGAACACAGCCATTGTCTGCTCCCACTCCATCTACAACACCAAAAAGCTTTGTGTGATTTTAATGCCTGTTAATTGTACTATTCAGGGAACATCAATGAATATGGGTGTATCCTGAGTAGGATACATGGGGAGGAGAGAATTGTCTAACAACAGAGCACATACAGTGCCCCTCCCAAAACTGCATGGTGTGTTTCACTCCATGTACCTTTTTCATCTGGCTCACATGAAAGTATGGATATCCCTAGGTAGAAGGAAGAGACATTTAGTGTCTATGGGAACCTTTAGATTGATCTCAACCAATTTGTGGATCAGTTTTCGTATACTGCACTCCATTACATGAACACCTAATGAGGGAAAGGCAGGTATTGTGATGGGAATGGGAGGTATATTATTTCTTTCAGCAGGTGCAGAGAGAGATCAAAGAAATGAGGTCATTTGGTGGGACGATCTTTGGGATTGGAGGTTTAATGTACAGATCCATTCTGAATCCATATTGCATCCCATGTGCTATTGGTAATCTAATGTGTTGTGCTGCTGGTGTTGGTAAGTCCTTCTGGGGTCAACTTATATCTCCTGTCCACCCTCGTGCTATTTTATATCCCTATGCCAATTTATACTTGTATATCCCCACATATCTCCATGCCCATCCATACCATCACATATTCTTTTGCAACCCCTATAGCTACTCACCCTGTATCTAACTCAGCACTAATGTCCAATGCACCAGCTGTGTTCATTCCTCATTCCTGTTCACTAATAGAAGGCAGCAGAATATTAGAGAGGCTAGTTATTCACACAATTGTACTTATCAACCCTGAAATTGGTTGTGTCACGCCCTTTTATGGTAATCATCATTTATAAATAAGCCTACAAAGGGGATTAACCGAATAGAGACATTGGGGATCATTCTCAATTTCACTGCCCGGCTGGTAACTTGGCAAATAGTACGCTCACCAGTAGCAGACTTCAGCTAATTTTCTTATCTTGATTTCAACGAGGTGAACATGGATAAGGTTCACAAAGACAGGTGATTGTTCTACCAACTGAACTAAATTTTCTAATCAACCTGTTCAGAAATATTACAACACCCTGTAGAGCAGGTCTTGAACCTGGGCCTCTGCAGCAATAGAAAGTGAAATTTGCCATCATTGAATAGAATACACAGAACTTATACTGATCTTGAGTATAATATGAATGCCAAGTATCAAACATATTCATGCTCAGCAGAGATAGTTGATGTTATTGTTGGAAATGTAGAAACCCAGGTAATGTTTCAAGGAGCTGGGTTCAAACCCAACCATAGCAGCCAGTGGAATTTGATTCAAATCTTTTTTAAAAATCTGGAATTCAAAGTCCAGAGATTCCCATGGAACATTATTGCTTGTTGTAAAAACCTATCTGATTTATTAATGCCTGTTAGGATTAAAAATCTGGCATCCTGTCCTGGTTTACGTGTGGCTCCAAACACACAGCAATACAGTTGATTCTTCAATGCCCTCTGAAATGACCTAGCAAGCCATTCAGTTGTATAAACCACCAGAATCCAGACAGAATACCCTTGCATTACCTAAGGTACCAGAAACAACAATGGCAAACACATGCCTGTTGATCCTGCAAGACCCTCTTTACTAACACGTGGGGAACAAAAACTGGAAGATCTGTCTCACAAACTAATCAAACACAACCTGACATACTCATGGAATTGTACCTTGCAATATTATCACCAGCCCTGGTATGTCCTGTCCCATTGGCAGGGTAGAATCAGCAGAGGTGATGGTACACTCAGGAGAGAGGTGCACAAGATTCACTGCATAAATTCATTAAAGTTCCTTAGACAGCACCTTCCAAACCCATGGACACTGCTATCTAAATCAATGGTTCCTAACCTTTTCAGTATCAAAGTACGCTTCAATGAGACAAACAATTCCACGATACATCCATTTTATTCATCTGCAATTGCAGTATCAGAAGTCTACAATCACACGGCTCTTAAAGCTTGCACATGTGTAATTGATAGGGGTGCCTGGTGTCAACAGATACTGACATCTGTAATAGACACTGAGGCTCCAGAGGAGTTTGGAAACACGGACACAGCTTCCACACTCGGGTAAAACAGCACTGTGTCCCAGGAATGTTATGGCACACTCCTCATCTTGCCACTCCCCATCTTACACCATTGGAAAATCACTGATCTAGAAGGACAAGGGCAGCAAATACATTGGAACACCACCAAACAAGTACCCCTCCAAGCCACTGACCATCCTGACTTGGGAGTACATCGCTGTTCCTTCGGTGTCGCTGAGTTAAAATCCTGGAACTCTCTCCCTAATGGCATTGCAGGTCTACATGCAGCAAATTGGCTGCAGTGGTTCAGGAAATTAGCTCAGCACCACCTTCTTGAGGGCAAATACAGATGGGTAGTGAATGGTGCCCCAACCAGATACATCTGTAAATGAAACAAAAAGTTTACACTGTCATTGAATTAAAAATAAGTTGTGGTTTTTCTATATAAGAATCAAACTTCAACTAAACAACACCTTTACATATTTCAGTGCATAAACTGTAATATTTCAGAGAGTTTGCCTGCATCGTTTTAGCTGCATTAAGCATCATTTGAGGACTTCTTTAATGAGCAGTTTATCAGTCACTTGGCTTATATGAAGGCAGAGGTTACGCTTTTTCAAGAATTGGATGCAGGGGAAGATTGCACTTGGCCAAGTGATTTATAATTTTTTTAAGAGTGTGTGAGTAAAGAGATCTGTGATGGTAAGCTTGAGGAGGAGTATAGACTGGACAGACATATGCAAACTGGAAAGAAACTAAGGGCAGTGGGAGGAAGGAATATTTTAAAATGGAGGATGTGTACAAAGAAGTTTGAATGTTTTGAAATACAGTGCCATTAGGTACAGAATTAGAAAACAGGAGAACTCAAAGCATGATTATAATGGAAGAACAAGTTGTTCTAGCTTTGAAAGAATCTTAGCTCCATCTGGGACAAGACTGGGTACTTAACATTCCCTTCTATAAAATGTGCAGGTGGGAAAGACAAAAGAAGATAAAATTAATGCTATAAAATAGAAGGTATTTTTAATGGTGCTGCTAACAGAGAACCTGTCTAACTGAACTTAAGAAATAATAAGTGTGTTATCATATTGGAATGGTATTAGAGATCACTCAACAGTGAAGATAAATAGAAAATGGGATTTGTCGAACATTTAAACTGGTTTGCAGTAATCACGTGGTCACACAGAACTTGAATATTGCTGAAAAGAGAGGCAGATTGCCAATGCTTTTTGTTTTGAACTCTTCAGGGTAAGTTTAAGACTAATAAATGTCATGCAAGCAGAATTTACACTAGAGCAGTGAAAGTAGCTGACTGGTGGCTAAGGTTCCAGGTGAGGGATTAGTTTGCTGTGGAAATGGATACCAGATGGATGAGGGATTGAGGTTAAGTGGGTGCAGGTAGTAGGAGGGAAATGTGAATGAAGAGGCATGGTGCCAGCAGGGTACAGATGTGTACAATGCATTAGATGCCAGGTAGGTAAGGGGGGGGTTGAGTTCTAGGTGAATGAAGGGTTAGGATGCCAGGTAGGTGAGGGACTAGGTTACAGTTGGGTAAGAGGAAGTAATGTTCCAGGTGGGTGAGGGACGAGGGTGCCATATGGGTAAGGAGGCTAGGGCGTCCAATGTGTGAGGGGGTACTTTACCATATGGGTGGTCTGCTAGTTGGGTGAAAAGATAGGGTGCCAGGTTGATGGAATGCCAATGTACCAGGTACATGGATGGGTTCTTGGTGGTAAGTCAGGAGGGATCTGGTTCGGGGATGGGGTTTGTTGGTCAGGTTGGGGACGGTGTTTGGTCTGATGGGACCAGTTGGTTGAGGGGAGTCCAGCAGCTGGGGAGAGTTTGGGGGCTAGAACCATTGGGATAGGGTCAGGAAGGGTGTGGTAGTTGGTTTGGGGGTTTTAGGTGCCTTTACTACAGGGCTGGGAAAAGTCTGGGGTGTGCCAGGAGCCATTGGGTTTGTAGTTGGTTGGGGAGTGGGTTGAGAGTGGTGAACCGAGATGAGCCAGGGGTTTGTTTAACTATTACGAGGAATTAAAGCAGATTTTTAATCCTCTAAATTTTCCACGGTAACTGTTATGTTTAAGTGAGTCAGGACTCTCCAAATTCTCTGACTTTAAGGACTTTTTAAGAGGGTTACAGATGCACAGGAATCATCAGTTGGGATGTCAAATTTCCCCAAAAATTCCCTTGGAGTCAGAATTCCCACATGGCCCCAACATGCAACTCCATTCTATGCTACTGCATTGAATATATGACCTATAGAATATCTGGGAATGACTAGAAACTGATATGGTTCAGATTGAAAATGAATAAAGGAAAATAATAGTCCATGGTAAATGGCTGTCAACTGTCTTATTTCAGTGTAATTAAAAGGGGCCTGACCCAACATAGTTCATTGGAAACAACAGCTGAGCAGCAATGGAAGATAATGCAATACAAGGTTCAGATTTGAACTACAATCAAAGGCAATTTGTTTCATTGACAAAAAAGATGGAATCTGGTAGTAGTTTGCACCAGGGATCAATAGTGAACCATCTTCTTTCTTTATCATTTACCTACAAACTTATATTCAAGAATAGTTAATTACCTCAAATTAGGAAGAATAGAAAATTAAGAGGAAGGGATTGCATGAGACATAAGCAGACAAGCGATCTAGTCAGGTCAGGAGCAGATGCAGTTTTAAACAAAGAAATTTGAGTTGGTATATTTTAGGCAAAAGGATTGTGAAGCAATAGACAGAGTGGAAGAACTGAGAGATTGAGGGCATCAAATAATTATGGAGATATCAAACCCGCTCATGATTTTGAAAGCCTCCTTTTTGACTTCTTCTCTACAAGGAAAATAGCGCCAACATCTTTAGTCTATCCCCATAACTGAAGTTTCTCATCCCTGGAACCATTCTTGTAAACCATTTCTGCACTCCTTCAAATTTATTTACATCCTTTCCATAATGAGGCACGCAGAATTATACACAAGACTCCAGTTGAGGTCTGACAAGTGTCTATTGCAAGTTCAAAATCACCTCCTTGCCCTTGTACCCTAGCCTCTATTAATAATGCCAGGAACATAATATGCTTTATAAACTGTTTTCTCCACCTATCCTGCCACTTTTAGTGATCTCTGCACATATACCGTCAGGTCCGTCTGTTCTTGCACCCCTTTAGAATTGTACCCCCATGTTATATTGTATTTCAATGTTCTTCATACAAAAGTGCGTCACCTTACTCTTCGCTGTGTCAAACCCTGTCTGCACCTCGCATCCCTCTGTGTCTATGTCCTTTTGGAGTTCCAAACTGACCTCCTCACCATTTACAATTCTTTTAAGTTTCATGTCAGCTTCAATCTTTGAAACTGTCTCCTGCACACCAAGGTCTAGGTCATTAATATACATCAAGAAAAGGAAGGGTCCCAATACCAACCCCTGGAAAACTCCACTACAAACCTACCACATCAACAGTGTTATCCTCATTCAGCCTTTCTGTCACCTCTTCAAAAAACTTTAGCAAGTTAGTTAAATGCGATTTCCATTTAGAAATTCATGCTGACTTCCTAACCAAACCAACGTTGACCACGTGACTACTAAATTTATCCAGAATAATTGTTTCCGAGCCCCCAAAGTTAAACTGATGGGAAAGTAATTGCTGGGATTATCCTTACAACCTTTCTTGAAAAAGACCATACTGTTTGCAATTCTCCAGTCTTCTGGAACCACCTTTGAGTCCAGGGAAAACTGAATAAATGTGGCCAGTAATTGTGGCAATCTCTGTTCTCATTTCCTTGGATGCATCTCACCCGGTCTCATTACCTTATCAATTTGAAGTGCCAACACTTCAAGTGTATCCAACACTTCTTCCTTATTAATTTTGAACCCTGTTAGTGACTGAGTTCCCTCCTCTATGGCCTGGGTAGAATCTCCCCCTGTGGTAAAGACAGATATAAAGTATTCATTTACAACCTCAGCCATGCTTTTTGTCTCTATACATAAATCCCCTTTGTGGTCTCTAATCAGCTGTACTCTTTCTTTAACCACTGTTTTACTGTTTGTACATCTATAGAACACTTTGAGCAGCCCATGTTAGCTGCCAGCCTTTTCTTATAATTCTTTTTTGTTCTCTTATTTGCTTTTTCAGCTCTGCTCTGACCTTTTGTATTCAGTTTGGTTCTCACTTGTATTTGCTACCTTACAGCTATCAGAAACACACCTTTTCTTCTTCACATGTGCTTTCAGAAAAAAAAAAGAGAAATCAAAATGTAGTAAAGGAAAAACATAATTTGCATTAAATATGGTAAAACAATAAACTGAGCAAAAAATTCAGAGAAGGAAGGAGAAAACAATAAATTTTAACAGGAAAATGAGAAAATAGATGGAAAAAATGTAGCTGCAGCAACATTCTTCCATTAAAGAAGCAGACAGAAAGATTGTGTGATTTAAGCAAGGTGAGGAGGTAGGCCCATTGGATGGTTAACTAGTTCCTGGATAAACATAAGTGTTCTTAAATTTAAAAACAGGTTTAATGGGCTGAATTTTATATTTCTTTGGCTGTGTATGTTTTGCATTGAGTTTTTGAAGGCATTTTCACCTCAAAGCCAAATGAAATTGTGTGCTGTATCTGACCAAACTTGTCTCATTAATTACCTACCCCTAGGATCATGTTTGTTCCCAGCCCCATCTTACCACGTAGTCAGAAGTCACACCACACAAGGTTACAGTCCAACAGTTTATTTGAAATTACAAGCTTTCGGAGTGCTGCTCCTTCGTCAAGTGAAGTTCGAATAAACCTATTGGACCATAACCTGGTGTGGTGTGACTTCTGACTTTGTCCACCCGAGTCCGACACTGGTACCTCCACATCATGGCTAACATCTTACCACATGCCATTCCTGGAACAACTCACCACCAACGTTCTCTCTAATTTTCCCCGGCAGCCTTCCGAGACTGGTGCATGACGGATGTTTGTGGAGCCAGAAGTCAATGCTGCAGTCAGCATGCTGACACTGCACAGCTTTGAGGGAACGTTGCTCACTACTTAGCAGCTGTCCAGTGGAAGACCAGCATCCTGGCACCAGGAGCCACCTTTAAAAGGCTGCTGTGCTCTCAGACGAGTTTTGCAACATAATGGCACGGCAGCCACAAAGCTATGCTGCACACAACAATGTGGCTGACACTCCCTCACACATACAACCCTATTCTCTCACCCTAGACTCTGTTTAAACCACCAGGCCACACAGTTTACCTGTCCACAGCTACATCGCAATAAAACACTCTTTCTAACTCACCGCTACTCTGTCCCCAGTGCTCACTGGAGGCCCGCAGCTTGACATTGTCAAGTTGGGGAAGATCACAAAGAGGCAAGTGATCAGACAATTCCAAAGATGAGCGTTTATTTACCATCAATGTTATGTGAACACCAACATAAATGAACAAAAACAGAAGTTGCTGAAAAAGGTCCGCAGGTCTGTCAACATCTGTGAAGAAAAATCAGAGTTAACCTTTCGAGTCTGATGACCCTTCCTCAAAACTTTTGGTTTTTATTTGCCAACAAAAATGAGTAGAGGCTACAGTTGGCTGCTATGATGCTAACCGAATTCTGGCATGATGACCAATGACTACTTAACGTTCAATGTCTTGTTTGTACTTTATTGGCTTTGCTGTCAGCAGAGAGGATCCATTTTCACCTTTTGCTTTACATCTTTCTCTATCTCTCCTTTACCGCCAGTAGCACTGCCTTTGTCTTTTGCTTCCAGAACCCTCACCATCTGTTCCACTCACTCTCCTCCTCTTTGTCAACAGCAACATTCCGTTTAATGCTCCCAAGGTCCATGTACGGCAATTGCTATGCCGATGCATTCACTTCTGGTTTGACCAGCCACTGCTGTGCACAGACCTCAAAGATCCACGCAGCAGCTGGAGAAATGAGATGGAATGTAGACCAAAAGCATAAAATCTACTTCTTCCAGCTTCTTTCAGTTCTGAAGGAAAGTCATATTGGACTTGAAATGTTAAATGTTTATTTTTCCACAGATGCTGCCAAACCTGTTGAGTTCCTCAGCACTTCTTTTTAATTCCAAATTTTCCAGCATCCAAAGTATTTTGCTTTCATTATTCTGTGCCCTTGCATGTTCTACTTGTCTGTGGAACCTAGGACACTACTTTCGTTTTGGTAGATGTGTTCCCAGGGACAGTTTGTTCTGTGCCGTGTTCATTCTGTGCCGTGTTCCCAAACTTTTATCTCCTCAGACTGGAATAATTCACTGGCAACTGCTTTTATATTGGGGGATTGAGAGTATGTCATCTGTTAGCATCAAGCAGAAACTTCAGAATTGTTGCCTCCTCCATGAACTAGCTCCCAGGCCTCAAAGAGTCAGTCGTTTACAGCACAGAAGTGAGTTTGGTTCATTGAGTTTATGCCAGTTCTCTGGAAAACAATCCACTCAGTCCCATTCTCTAACTTTATCCCCATAGCCCTGGAAGTTATTTTCCTTAGTGCCAATCCAATTTCTTTTCAAAACCATCAATCTTCTCCACTTCCACCTCTCATGTAGGCAGCAAGTTCCAATTCTTTACCACACTTTGCAGAATAAAATTCTTCCACACATCTCCTACTTCTCTTGCCCAAGATCTTAAATGTGTGTCTCTTACTCCCAGCACCATCAGGTAATGGGAACAGCTTTTCTTTATCTATATCATCTAAACCTGTCATCACCTTGTACATGTCCATCAGGTCTTCCCGTGGCCTCCTTCGTTCCAAGGAGAACAACACCAACTTCTCCAACCTATATTCCCGGAATCATTCTCCTAAATCTCCATTGCCTCCTCTCAGGAGCGTCTCGTCTATTGGTGTAAACATCTGGCACAGTGTGGACATACCTTCGCCTCCCTTTATCCAAAGTTCCTTGCCACAGAAAGCTGTGGGGACAGTCCTTGTATATATTTAAAGCTGAGATAGATATGCTCTTGACCAATAGGGGAATCAAGGGTTACGGTGATAGGGCAGGGAAGTGGACATGAGGGAGTTTGGATCAGCCATGATCCTATTGAATTGTGGAGGAGGCTTGAGAGGCCAAAAGACCTATTGCTGTCTCTATTTCATATTGTCTTAGGGTTCATTTTCTGGAGGCTGACAAAGTATTCTTGAAGCCTTGGATGGAGGAGGAAAGAAACCAAGAGAGAATGGCCTTAGGTACTACACAAACAATCAGGAGGCCAGCAGGGCATGACACCAGACACTGATGATGTTTAGGATTGATACAACTGAGGCCTGTGCTATGATGGGAACTCACATATTGCAGATTCCTCTGAACAAACATTAACTATCAGCAAGTGAAAGAGAGCTGATGTCAGAGGGAAGTATTCATTGAACTACTTCAGGATGACCTATGGCCCTATGGCCTGGGAGGTAACTCACTGTGATTGGCATTGAAGGTGGCAGCATCGAGTCATAGAAACATAGAACACAGAAACAGACCCTTTGGTCTAACTCGTCCATGCTGACCACATATCCTATATAAATCTAGTCCCATTTGCCAGCATTGGCCATATCCCTCTACGTCCTTCCTGTCCATATATCCATCCAGATGCCTTTTAAATATTGTAATTGTGCCAGCCTCCACCACTTCCTCTTGCAGCTTATTCCATACATGCATCACTCTCTGCATGAAAAAGTTGCCCCTTGGTCCCTTTTAAATCTTTCCCCTCTCACTTTAAACCTATGCCCTCTCGTTTTGGACTCCCACCCACTGTGGAAAAGACCTTGCCTATTCACCCTATCCATGTCCCTCATGATTTTATAAACCTCTTTAAGGTCACTCCTCAGCTTCCAACGTCCCAGGGAAAATAGCCCCAGCCTATTCAGTCTCTCCCTACAGCTCAAACCTTCCAACCCCGGCTACATCCTCATAAATCTTTTCTTGCTTATTCAATTCCATTTTAGGTGGCCTGTTTGAACCTGCTTCCACCATCTTGCCAAACAATGATTCCCAGAGAAGTGTCGACCACTCCTTCATCATGTAGATGAATAGCAAATTTAAGTCTAGAACTTGCCTGCTTAAACAGAAACTCTGTCAGCAATGATTTTCTCTTTCTTTACAGCTGATGGCTGTTGAGAGCTGTTCTCTTAACAGATGGCAGTTTGCTCCCACCCCAATTTTCAAATGCTTTTGTTTTAATCTCCAAGCCCAAAAAAAACATAATCTTTTAAAGGGACCATGCACTCTTCCCTCCCATATCATTTTACACACAAATTGTAATGTCCTGCCTTCCAATTCACAAGTACTAAAAAATTTTGCAAGACCTAATTTCCATATTAATATAAGTAACTCATCAAGAGCCTATGAGCTAAAGATAGCAACAATTGAAACCACCAGCTTAAAATGCCTCAACAAAGGACAACAGGCAGACTTTCAGAAATAAATTTAAACTTAAAAAAAACTACACTACAAATTATAATTGTTCACTTGCTCATGTGCCTGCTGTTTCCATTCTTTCCCCTTCATTGTCACTCACAGAATTATACAATAAAGCATCTGAGTGTTAAAGTAGTTTCATATTGTGCACTTAAACGAAAGAGAGTGTAAGGAGATGAATGCTTGGTTTCATTCAGCAGTAGTCTGTATTCAGATAACAATATAGGTTGGTCTCAAAGAGCAGAGATCTGCAGCACAGAATACAGTTAAATAATGACAAATATTCGAGAGAAGTGCACATGTCAGCTGCAGAAATAACACTAACTGAATTAGTTTACTAATATATGCTCTGAATATTAGCAAATTCCTTTCATCTATGGATTTTGTGGCAGCTTTTCACACAATGGTTGATTTCATTTGTCGATGAGCTGCATCCTTGCCTTCTGACTGATTGGTATAAGTTGCTATCTAATACAGACCAATTATCAAGTCAACACTCTGAACCCTGAACAGATTGGTCTCTTGGGATTGATCTTGTTTTTGCCTGGTGAAAACTGTATTATAATAAGGTTGCTTTTCCCCTATATCAATGGGATCAGTAATAGCTTTGCATGTAGGTCCATATTATTAAAACATCTTAGAAACAAGGGTTGACATTTTTATCAGCCTGCTCCACAGGAATAGTCATTACAGTGCCCGGGCAGCATGACACAGTTTCACTCGAGTTCGTGGTGTACTAAGGCACTATTATTGCTGTTACTTAGATAGAAACAATGGCAGGAGTTCATACAGTTTCATTATGACTCTCATGTAAATTTATTTGTTTGATATTGAACAGAAAAAAAATGTATGTAGTGCAAGCCATACCTATTCTTTTGAGTTATTTTGAGATATATCACAACAGAAAGCTATGAAATCTGGAGGTGAAACATGCATAGGAACAATATCTTGCATTTATGAAGCACATTTAATGTAGTAGAGCACCCCAAGACATTTTACGGGAGTGTAATCCAATATAATTTTACTTTGGGGCATATGAACGATATTACAGGTGGAATAAAAGCTTGATCAAACATATAGGCTTTAAGGAACATCTTAAAGGATAAGAAAACGTAAGAGAGGCAGAGTAGGTTCGAGAGGAGATTCAGTTCTTAGGACCTGTAATGGTAGGAAGTAAAAAGAATAAAGAACAGGCTTTACAAGGATGTTAAAGCCCTGGAGAGAGAGCAAAAGAGATTTACTATAATGATACCAGGAATGAGTGATTTTAAATACAAGGAAAGATTAGAGAAGCTGGGCTTATTCTCCTTAGAGCAGAGAAGATTAAGAGGTGACCTTATTGAGATGGTCAAAATTATAAACAATTTTGACAGGGTAAAGGAGGATATTCTGTTTCCAGTAGTTGGTCTGTCGGTAACTAGGTGTCACAATTTCAAGATTGAAACAGAGCTAAGAGTGAAATGAGAAGAAACTTCTTTACTTAGAGAATTGTTAGGATTTGGAATGTGCTGTGTGGGAGAATCATGGAGGTGGATTCTGTATGAAGTTTCAAAAGTGAGCTGGAAATATATTTGAAAGTGATGAATTTAGAGGGCTATGGAGATAGGACTGGAGAATGGGACTAGCTGGGTAGCTCTTTTGGGAACCGATACAGATATGATGGTTCAAATGGCCTTCTTCTGTACTGTAAATGCTATGATTCTACATCATATATTTGCACAGGAATGTGCCTTGGGGAGGGATGTTGGGTGTGACAGATGACCAATGCAACAGAAGGAATGGTCCCTTCAGAAAGCTGAAACAGGAGGGGAAGATGTATTTGCTGGTGGTATCTTGCTAGAAGTAGCAGAAATGATGGAGGATAACCTGGTGAATGCAAGGGCTGGTGGGAGTGGAAGATGAGATCAAGACTAACTTTATCATCGATTGCATGATTGCTTTGGGATGGGAAGTTTGACAATTTCAGATCCTTGCCAAGGTTCCCATTTTTAAATCGCTGACAGCTGGTGCTTATTCTTTTATTGCCATTTTCACCCTATCTAATTGCATCTTTGTTCCTTTACCTGTCCTGTTACCACTCCCTTCTTTCTTGCACTATCTTTTCTTTTGTTATCTAATCTTTCCTGCCTCCCAACTTTGAGAGGAGAAGGATTTCAAAATTATCCCTGCAAGCTGGGAAAGAGAGCAAGAGCAGCCAGAGGCTAAAGGTCACACAGAATCACAGAAGTTTGTATGGCTCACTGTCCAAGAAAGTGGATGGGGGGTGCTCACATTCAGAGTGAAAAGATCACATTTGTGAGGATTTGAAACAAAGATGGAAGATTTGCATAGTTTTCCCTTGAGGGACAATCTGCTGGAAAAATCTCACTGTGAAATATAGTTCTCGGTTACCAGACACTAGACTGGAAAAGGAAAGAGGTGAATTAAGAATCACTTTGGTCTGGACCCGAGAAAATGGAGTGACTGTTTAAGGGTTGGTATAAGGTGTACTGTGAAGTGAGCTTTTCAGTTGTGTTAAAAGTAAAATGGAAAAGTTCAGTTCCACAGTTAAAAATGTAAGTTGTCCGCAACAACTTCAGTGGTGTTTAGTCGATAGTATTTTTAGTCTTATTGCGACAGTAAAAGTCTTAAAACATGAAATCATGTCATGTCAGCCAACAACTGTGTTAATGAGTTTCCAGCTCAGACAGAGATATAGGTCGTTTCTCACTGTTCCCAAATTTCTCCCCATTCTGACTGCATTTATACACTGACAGACCATAATTGGCTAAAACCTCGTCTACAAAAAAACTCGTGTCCACTTTGTCCCCTTCCATGTTCAAAATCCAATGATCATGAGGTCATGATGAATGGGGCAATTCTGTCAAATCTTGACTGATGTTCGGTTTCCAGTTTCTGACTGCAAAACATCTCCATCTAGTACTCTATGAAAATTAAAAACTGGAAGTTTGATTTTATTTCTTTAAGTTATTTGTCTCTACTGGGATCACACAAGAAATTATTTCTTCTGGAGAATGCGCAGCCTCTAAAAAATAACTTGTGTTGAAACTTCTATCCTTGAAGCCATCTGTCATTACTAAATATTATATAGTGTCATGCACAAAGGAAGCAAAGAGCAGGTGAAATATATATGGAAACCCAGCAGAGATGGATACTGCCTCAAATTTTGCACTGACTGTACTAGAAAACCAGAGAAAATTCAAGACAATCTTACTTGAGTCAGTTAAGGAAAAGGGCAGCAGGAAATTCAGAGCATTACTCTGGGCCACTCTGAAAAATGTTCTCACTTCTGGTTCATGGACAACACTTATAGTTAGTCTGTATCATGGGATTCCTTTACAGGAACTAAATAAAGGTAAGTAATTACTTCAAGTGGTTGGAAAGAGAAGTCAGGACAGCGGTTAAAAAAAAAGTAATGCTTGGAAATGAATGTTCTGATTGGGCTGGAGTTCCATTTTGAAATGTACAAGATGGGTCAGACCAGTACGTGCTATTTGCAAGTTTTACTGCTTTTTCTTTCTTTGAATAAAGTGTTGTTTTTTGTTACATAAGAGAGCATTTAAATTTCCTCCTGCTAGAAATATAATTTTGGTACAATTGCATTTCAACAAAAAGTTTTGTTTAAAGCAATCCAAAGACACTTAACTGCAGTATTGTGTTTTACTAATTTCCTGTCTCAACCTCATTGTTGTCGCACAAAAGGATGCAACAGATAAAATATGCTACCTAACCTGGGTGTCATCAAAGCCATTTCCTGCCCTCATTCTCTCTAGTTCTGGATTCCTAGCATGAAAGCATATTAGAAATATTTTGAAGAAATGCAGTTGATATTTATATGACACTTCTTCATAAATGCAACAATTAATGCAATCACACAAGGCACTGTGAGATCTGAAGGATCATGCATCCTGAATTTCCACAAAGTTCTCCTGACTCAATCTGTGAAAAATGTAGAGATACAACATACACCTGAAAAATGTGCATTATGCAGTTTTTCTTAAATTCGTTTGCTGGTCTCCTGTCAAAGTGGGTTTCTTGGAGTATCCTGTAAATTTTATTAATTCCTTTTTGAGGAACTCCCCTAAAAGGCATCTAAAATTAAGTTTAACTCGAACGTTGTTCATCAACAGCAATAAGTTGCAAATATGTGGTGCCTTTAATGTATGAAACATCCCAAGAGACTTTACAAGAGCCCCATCAAACTAGATTGGACAAAATACATCAAATAAAGAGATATTAGGACAGATAAGAGACAGGTTTAAAGCTGTGGTAGAGGAGGGAACAGGCAGAGATTCAAAGAGGTTTAGAAATGGAATTGCAGAGATTAGAGCCTACAGCTTCAGGGTACCAATGATGGAACAATTAACATTGGGAATGCACAAGGGGCCGGAAGGAGGAGCATATACTTCCTAGAATGTTATAGAACAGGGTAAGATTAGAGAGCCAGGGAAGGTAAGGGCCATGGAGGGATTTGTAAACAAGATTGCCAAGTTTTAGAATTAAGGCATAGGTCAACAATGAGCCAATGAACCAGAAAACAGTTAACTGTCATGACCGTCAAGCATATCCACAATGTGGTCAGTGAACTGTGAATTAATTTCTTGTTTATCCTCCTACCTTTAAATAGACTAGTACTCAAGCTTCTGCCTAAACAGGTCAAAGGTTAGTCTATTGCAACCTATTGTTTAAGGTTTCTTTAGAATAAACAGATAACATTAACTTTAAAAATGCAAATTACCAAGTAGAGATAAGACAAGAGGATACCTATAAGGAGGAAGTGCCAGTAAGTCTCTGTGGTACGCTACTGGGGCCATCATCTGAGTGCCTTTTAGCTGAAATGAATATTTTAATCGTTCAAGTCAGATCCAGCAGCTGTAATAGCTTGTGTAAGTGAATAGTTAATGTTTTCTTGTACAGGTGGACACAATATCTCAGCTGATTTTGGAAGGGAAAAGTTCTATATTTCCATTGTTGGTGTGGTTTCAGCACTCACACACTGCCTGAGTTCCCTTCACAAGAACAGCATTAGGTTTCTATATACCTCTGTTTATATCTACTCTCAATCACCCTGCCCCAAAATAACTCCACAACAGCCAGTATCCCATCAACAAGTCATCCTTTATTTACATGTGGCATGTCCTTGACATTGATTCAGCTCCCTCAGAGCCAGCTCTGACACTCCTGTTTATATCTGTCAGCCAGGGCTCCCTGATTGGACCAGATCAACAGCCCAATCAGAGAACTCCTATTCTATGAGGTCCATCTGGCTGACCTTGTTACAATCAGTACACCCCCTCCACCCACATCCTCCCCTCAAACGATCTGAGAATGTTGCTCAGAGTCTTTTCCTGGAGTTCTGTACACGAGCTGTTCTAGGCAATTTCTCAAAGTGCAATGATGATTTTTGGAATCAAGGGTTCCACAAACAAAGAAGTCAATTAGACTGAGTTCCTTTGAAGTTCTTCCTCCTGCCTGCTGTTCTCTCTGAAGCCTGGATTCTCATACCCCTAATGTATGTTTGCAAACTCCTGGTGTTTCAAGGATCTTTATATGCCTAGGTATGTGCCTCTTACTTAGAACATGCAGATATATAGTCAGGTGATTTGTAGTAGCCATGTTTGTGGCTTCTTGTGCCCATTTAAAGTCAGAATTATTTTTACAACAATCTATAATTTCATAATTCTATGTTTGTGACATAACAAAGGCATGGATAAAGGCTTTGGCACCAGATGAACTAAAATAGGACAGAGTTAGGCAATGTTACATTGATGGAAATAAATGGTCTTCACTCTGGTCGAGAAATTCCTAGAAGTTTTCAGAGGGTTTCTCTTAAGGAGACTGGGTGCTATGTTGACCTGATAGAAGTCACTATGAGAAAGGGAGCCATTGGTATAGAGCCTTCTTGCTAAGGCCAATCTGAGGGAGTGATAGGAAAAATAAATGAGGCCAGGTAGAACAGCATCAGCTTCTGTAGAAGAGACAATGAGGGTGTCAAGACGAGTTTTCAGCAGGAGCTGCTATCTCTCCAATGACTTCTAGAGCATGATTTGTGCATTCGCATGATCCAAGACCTGTACAGGAAGAGACTGTGCTTTATTAGTGAGATCATGACAGAGATCTGTGATCACATGGAAAAATACCACATTCCTCAGAACACAGTCAGGATTGCATTTCACAATGTTTTATACTATGGACATGTGCAAGGTTGCTGTATGTAGTATCACATTTCACAATCTTTGGCACTTTTATTGAAGGGAGGTCTCTATGGCTTCATACACTTGGTGAAATGACTACATAACAACCCCTGTTGCTAGTGACAACCAGAGGTGAAGAGCATTCAGATTCAACTGGATTGCAGGATTTCCCATGGACTGAGGATCAGTTGACTCACACATATGGCAATGTGAACACCTCAGTTAGACTTGGAAGTGTTCAGGGATAAGATGGGATTCCACTCCTTCAACATACCATTCAAATGGAACTGTGAGCTGTGTATGATGCGAGTAAACACCTGTTATCCAGTCAGTTATAGAGTCATAGAGTCATAGAGATATACAGAACAGAAACGGACCCTTCATTCCGACTTCATTCCGGATATCCTAAATAAATCTAGTCCCAATTGCTAGTATTTAGCCCATATTACTCTAAACCCTTCCTATTCATATGCCCATCCAGATGCCTTTTAAATGTTGTAATTGTACCAGCCTTCACCACTTCTTCTAGCAGCTCAATCCATAAATGCACCATGCTTTGCATGAAAACGTTGTCCCTTAGATCCCTTTTAAATCTTTGCCCTCTCACCCTAAACCTATGCTGTCTAGTTTTGGACTCCCCCCACCCCGGGGAAAAGAACTTGTTCATTTACCCTATCCATGCCCCTCATGACTTAATAAACCTCTATAGGGTCACCCCTTAGCCTCCGATGCTCCAGAGAAAGTAGCCCCACTCTATTCAGCCTCTCCGTGTAGCTCAAACCCTTCGACCCTGGCAATATCCTTGTAAATCTTTTCTGAATCCTCCAAGTTTCATAACATCCCTCCTTTAGCAGGGAGACCAGAATTGCACACAGTATTCCAATAGTGGCCTAACCAAAATCCTGTACAGCCGCAACATGACCTCCCAATGCATTGGCCAATAAAGGCAAGCATACCAAATGCTTCTTCACTATCCCATCTACCTGTGATTCCACTTTCAAGATACGATGAACCTACGCTCCCAGGTCTGTTTGTTCAGAACACTTCCCAGAACCTTACCATTAAGTGTATAAGCCCTGCCCTGATTTGCCTTTCCAAAATGCAGCACCTCACATTTATCTAAATTAAACTCCATCTGCCACTCCTTGGCCCATTGGCCCATTTGATCAAGATCCCGTTGTAATCAAAAGTAAACTTCTTCGCTGTCCACTACACCTCCAATTTTGGTGTTATCTGTAAAATTACTTACCATATCTTCGTATCCAAATCATTTATATAAGTGAAAAAGGCAGTGGACTCAGCACCGATCCTTTTGGCACACTGCTGGCCACAGGCCTCCAGTCTGAAAAACAATCCTTCACCACCACCCTCTGTCTTCTTCCTTCAAACCAGTTCTATATCCAAATGGCTAGTTCTCTTTGTATTCCATGTGACCTATCCAGTCTACATGAGGAGCCTTGTCGAACGCTTTACTGATGTCCATATAGATCATGTCCACCACTTTGCCCTCATCAATCCTCTTTGTTACTTCTTCAAAAATCTCAATTAAATTAGTGATACATGACCTCCCATGAATGAAGCCATGTTGACTATCCCTAATCAATCCGTGCCTTTCCAAATACATGTAAACCCTGTCCCTCAGGATTCCCTTCAACAACTTGCCCACCACTGATGTCAGGCTCACCGGCCTATAGTTCCCTGGCTTTTCCTTACCACCTTTCTTAAATTGTATCACCATTTTAGCCAATCTCCAGTCTTCCTGTGGCTGTTGATGATACAGATATCTCAGTAAAGGGCCCATCACTTCCCCAGCTTCCCACAGAGTTCCAGGGTACATCTGATCAGGTCCTGGGGATTTATCCAGCCTTATGTGTTTTAAGCCGTCCAGCACCTCTCCCTCTGTAATATGGATACTTTTCAAGATGTTGCTATTTATTTCCCCACATTCTTTATCTTCCATATCCTTCTCCACAGTAAACACTGATGTAAAATATTCGTTTAGTATCTCCCCTATCTCCTGCATTTCCACACTTAGGTGGCCTTGCTGATCTTTAAGAGGTCTTATTCTCTCCCTAATTACCCTTTTGTCCTTAATGTATTTGTAGAATCCCCTTGAATTTTCCTTGCTTAACACCATCAAAATTGGTCTTTCTCCAGGTCTTTTAGATCCAGTCTATCCTTTTTCATCACTGTTTTAAACCTAATGGAATTATGGTCATTGGCCCGAAAGTGGATCCCCCCGCCACTGACACCTCAGTCACCTGCCCTGCCTTATTTCCCAAGAGTAGGGCAAGTTTTGCACCTCTGTAGTAAGTACGCCCACATACTGAATCAGAAAATTTTCTTGACACACTTAATAAATTGCTCTCCGTTCAAGCCCTTAACATTATGGCAGTCCCAGTCTATGTTTGGAAAGTTAAAATCCCCTACCATTACCACCCTATTATTCTTACAGATAACTGAGATCGCCTTACAAATTTTGTTTCTCAATTTCCTGCTGACTATTGGTGGGAGAGGGGTTCTATATTACAATCCCAGTAAGGTGATCATTCCTTTCTTATTTCTCAGTTCCATCCAAATAACATCCCTGGACGTATTCCCAGGAATATCCTCCCTATGTACAGCTGTAATATTATCCCTAATCAAAAATGCCACGTGCCCCCCCCCCCCCCACCTTTTTGCCCCCTCTTTCTACCCTTCCTATAGCATCTATACTCTGGAACATTAAGCTGTGGTCCTGTCCATCCCTGAGCGACATCTCTGTGATTGCTATGATATTCCACTCCTATGTTCCTGACCATGCCCTGAGTTCATCTGTTTTACCTGTTAGGCCTCTTGCATTGAAATAAATTCAGTTTAATTTATCAGTCCTACCTTGTTCTCTGCTTTGTTCCTGCCTGCCCTGACTGTTTGACATGCTCCTTTTCCCAACTGTACCAGTCTCAGATGGATCTCTTTCCTCACTAGCTCCCTGGATCCCAGCCCCCACTTACTAGTTTAAATCTTCCTAAGCAGCTCCAGAAAATCTCCCCGCCAGTATATTAGTCCCCTTCCTTATTATACAGATCACTTCTACTCCAAAAGAGATTCCAATGATCCAAAAATGTGAACCCTTCTCCCCTGTGCCAGCTCCTCAGCCACGCAGTGCATTCTGTAGATAGTACATGCTGCTGCCACAGTGTGCTGGTGGTGGAAGGTTTAAAGCGGTGATTGGGATGCTGATCAAGCAGGGTGGTGGAAGTTGCTTAGCATCTCCATTGTTGTTGCAAAGACACACATCCATGCAAATGGAGAATATTCCAACATTGTATAGGCTTTGGAAAATCAAGAGTTGAGCTACTCATCACAGTATTCTTAATTTCTGATCTAGTCTGGCCATCATAATATTTATATGGCTGATCCATGTAGGTTTCTGGACAACATAAACCCCTGAATGTTAATGGTTGGGAAATAAGAGATGGCAATGTTGTTGAATGGTAATAGAAACTGGTTAGACTCTATCTTGTCATATATGGTCATTACCTGGAATTTGTGTCACATGAATGTTACTTGCCACCTACCAACGGAAGCCTGAATGACATCCAGGTCTTGTTGTATATGGGCATGAACTGTGATAGTATCTGAACAGTCACAAATGGCACTGAATAGTTGTAATCACCAATGAGTATCCCCATTTTTGTTACTATTAGGGAGGGAGGCTCATTGCTGAAGCAGCTCAAGATGTTTGGACCTAGGACGCTACCCTGAAGACTCCTACAAGGATGTCCTTGGCTGGTATGTTTCTAAAAGCGCAAACTTTTTTCTTGATGTTAGTCTCAATCAATGTTTTCTTGCTATTAAGGGCAGTCACTCTCACATCATCTGTGGTATTCAGACCTCTTGTCCAAGTTTCGACCAAGGTTATAATGAGAACAGAAGCTGGGAGCTCCTAGCAGAACTCAAACTGAGTATCGGTGAGCAGTTTATTGATGAATAAGTGCCACTTGATAACACTGTTAGTGCAAATCATCAGCAAATTTTATGGCAGGTGGAGTAGACAAATGGAAACATAATTGGCCAAATTTCATCTGTCTTCCTTTACTTGAATGGGACATACCTGAACAATTTTCCACATTGGCATGTTAATTCTATTGCTGCAGTCATACTCAAACAACTTGGTTAGGGGTATGGATAATTGTGGTACACAGTTCTCTAGCTCCACAGCTGCTGTTTCAGGGATATCTAAAGCTTTTGCTGTATCCAATATCAATCAATCCAATTTGAAGACTGGATTGAAGTAATGAAGACTGGAACAATGTCCTTGATGGAACCCAAGCTGGCATCAAGAGCAGGTCATTGTTTATTAAGTCTTGCTTAACAAGTTCCAACACTTTGATGATAATTAAAAGTAGACCAATGGAATGGTATTTGAACAGGTTAGATTTGTCGTGGGTTTGTGCGGATAGAAAATACCTGGGCAGTTTTTCACATCGTCAAATGTCAGTGTTGCTAAACATACAACTAGCTCTGGAGGACAGCTGGGATGATCTTAAAGACTGCAGCCAGTGCTAAATCCAGTTCAAGCAGAGATCACGTTGAAACCATGTGAAGTGAATGAAATTAGCTAAAAAGTGACATCTGTGAAATTAATCAGTTGGAAGACATGGGTGATTTACTGGTGGTGGTTAATAGATGAAAAAAATACCATGGGTGATTTGGTGATGGGATAAAAACAATATTCAGTTGTGTGTAGGAACACTTCTGGATATGAAAAGAAGAAGGAAAACTGTCATCTGTTATGCTAGGGACCTTAGAAATCATCCACTTGGCACCTTGGGCTGGAAATGATTTCAAATGTTCCAGCCTTGCATTAACATTATGGATTCCCCAATCATTGAAGATGGGGATATGTGCCAAATGTATTCTGAGTGGGAGACTCCATTACCAAGAATATTTCAGTAGTGCTACTCCTGACCAAGGTGGCCCACTACTGAAGGATATAACTGCCAGAAGGGGCCTTTGCATATGGTGAGATAACTAATAAGGGAATAAGGTATTTGACATTACTCTCACCATTCTACCTGTCACGGTTATGTCTGTCAATGACAATGTAGCTGGGATTGACCACACTCTTTTTGGAGATGATGTCTTGTTTTCACACTGAGAATGAATGAATGATAGAATTCCTACAGTGTGGAAGCAAGCCAATCAGCCCATCAAATCCACAATGACTCTCTGAAGACCATCCCACCCAGACCCAGCCGCCTACCCTATCCTTGTAACTCTGCATTTCCCATGGCTAATTCACCTAGCCTACACAACCATGGACACTATGGGAAATTTAGCATGGCCAATCCACCGAACCTGCACATTTTTGGGAGGAAACCACAGCACCTGGAGAAAACTCACACAGACACAGGGAGACTGTCCAAACTCCGCACAGACAGTCGCCCAGGCCTGGAATTGAACCTCGGTCCCTGGTGCTGTGAGGCAACAGTGCTAACTACTGAGCCACCATGATACCCAATACTATCCATCATGTTGTATTGCACTACCATTGTGCTAAATGTGATAGATTTAGAATGAAACTAGCAGCTTCAAACTGAGGTGCCGTAGCTACCCTCAGCCAAGTGGTGTTCAGCATAGAAGAGAACAGCTGAAGGAGGGCATTAGATGGTAATTGGAATTGAGAGAGTTGTGACAGCTCAGTTTCAATATTTCACTACCAGAATAATTAGGCTTGTTCTTACAACAATACATTCCATTAAAATGGAATTGAAAACTAACATAAAGAAAAAATGATTAAAAAAAAGTAGAAAATCCAAGGGTGCAGGCAGAAAGCATGTACTTTTTTATTATAGAATGATACAAAATACTTACAGGTTAAATGAAATTGCAAATATTATTAATGCATAGCTGCAAATAACAGTCGAAATTATGGTCACTGCACTGGAAACGGAAAATAAATGATTGAGACTAATGCCAATTGAGATGAGCTGGCTATGTCATTTTCACAGCAGCTAATGTCCCATCAATCAGATCAATAGAATGGGGAGAGAGAGTGAACTCACCAAGTTATTTTGTGAAGAATTTGAGATGTTGATATTATCAAATGAAAACTGAAATTTGTTGGAACTACAAACACATTCCAGAAGACAAGGTATAGACAGGATCACAGCTTTATTATCAGACGTTGGAAGCTACCATCTTGGTATCAAATGCAAAATGCATAACCAAACTTCATGACAATAAAGCCGAATTCAATTCTAAACACTCTTCAGAGCGAATGCTTTTGTTTGTATCTTCATCTGCACAGTAATAGTACATAATGGCAAATTATTTTCTAACGCTTATACAATTTCTGTACAAATTCTCCCCTTTTTGTGTTGCTGTCTTAAGTTTCTTCATCCTGAAGGATGTAAAGTTATCCTCGAGCTGGCTAGCTTTAAGTGCTTGGAACATTGGATCCAGCTGCTCCAGGAGTAGGTCGCGATGTTGGCCGTCTTGCTCCTACGGTGAAGCAGAAATACTCATGAGAAGAATAGTAACTGAAACTTGAAGGACTTACCAACTAAAGAACAGGACAATAGAAGCTCCACCTTTGAAGTTAATGCATATTACTTGACATTCTTCTCCCACAGTGCTCAGATATCAGTTTGTTTATGTATTTAAATTTGTCTGTTTGAAATAGGTTAATGTCTGTACAAAAATAGTATACTGAAGAATTTAATGCATGGCTATTAAATGCTTGTACATGACCTTTGCTGATCAGATTTCCTACATTATTATAATTAATCTCAGTGCTGTCACCTAAATCTCAGCTAAACCACATCCTCATGATCATTCTACATTTTACTTACTCTACATTTAACATCTATAAACCAGCTCTTTTTCCAACTGAGTTCTTATTCTAGGTGTTGGTTCTAAGCCCCATTTGAGTTTGGAAGGTCTGTTTACAAAGAGTTGCTTTGTAGTACATGCTTTCTGCTGCCAGAGATCACATCTGCTAAGACAGGAGAAACCTAGTCTCAAGAAAGCTAATCGACATTTGCAAAAGCACTAAGATTGTCAATCATCAACTAGGGAGTGCTAATGAAGGAACAGACAAAGCTTTGTGTTATACTGAGACATTACAGACCAGAAATAATATATGGGAAAGAAAAGAGGAAATATTTGCAGAACAGCCAGCAGAAAGATCAAGGCTAGAGAACAGGATGTGAATATAGTGGAGGGCGTCACACAAAAGAAAAGAAAGCATAAGTGGAGTGGGGAAAGCATAAGTGGAGTGGGGAAAGCAGTGTTCTCACTGGAGGACGCTGAATCACTTTACACACAAATGTTTGGCTAGAAAGAAGCCAAACAGGGCTATAACAATAGCTGCTGGACAGATATCAGTCAATGAACCTGATGAGTCATTTTACACGATTCAACAGGTCGGCATAATCAGGTCTAAAGGGGACAATGATTTGTACTGTTAGAATGATGACAGCAGGAAGAGAGCAATGTGTGAACTTTAAGTATCAGAAAGATACTTTTTAAAATTCAGTCACGGGACATGAGCATCACAGGCTGGTCCAGCATTTATTGGCTGTCTCTAGTTGCTCTTGAAAATATGGTGGTGAGGTATCAGAGCTTCATTCAACATCATAAGCTTTGCAGACCTGTAAGAAGGGGTTCAAGACAGTGACCTATAAATGAAACCATCAATGGTAAAGTCCAGGCAATATGATGGAACAATATTCATCCCAGGAGGGCAAGTGAAACTGAGAGCCCAAAGAAATGGGTAATGAAGACCTGAAGTAGACATTACTCTCAGCTGAACAAGTCTAAAGCTTGGGCTGCAATGCTACTGCAATGCCAAAAAAAGATTCTCAGAACTTCATAGGCCATTAAGTCATTGACTGCTGCGTAGATCCTAAAAGATTGCAAAATTATTCTTCCAGGTCTTGAATCACATTATCTTAAGTGGATGAGAGCATGAGACTTAGGAGAGTGCCAATGATCCTCAAGTACAGCCCAAAAGACAAGATAGAGAAAATAGGGTCATGGGAATCTGGAAATCACTGCCTGTAAGGGTGGTAGCGGTAGAAACCCTCATAACATTTAAGTAGTAATTCGATGTATACTTGTGATGCCAAGGCAGACAAGGCCATAAGCCAAGTGCTGGAAAATGGGATTAGAATATTTCAGTGGTGTTTTTGACCAGTGTAGACTCAATAGACCAAAGAGGCCTTTTTTTGTGTTGTAGGTATGTATGACTTGATGACGTTAGCCAATAAAATTCTTGTCTAGTTTGTTACCAGAGTGTGAACAGCTGCAGAAAAGGATGTGCTGTGGTACTGGGCATGGAACAAGAAACTGCTTTCACTTGAATCAAAAATATCAGCAACAACAGCTCCTCATCTGTGGACATCATCAACCCAACAGAGACATTAGGCTGAATCTTCCCCTTTTTTTTCAGCTTAGTCTGAGTTTAGTCAGGATTTTGGAGAGATTTCGGCCACAAGTTCTTATTCAACCAAACTCACCATTAACTTTCTAACCCAAACCTATGGCATCTCTCACATCTAATTCACCTTCATCTTACCTCACACCATTTCCAGAAAACTCAGTGGATATCCAGGAATTAACCAGAATCTCTTGTGCATGTGCCATCTTTAAAAGTCTGTTGTGTACCCAGACAAGCACTGTCAGTCCACAGCTACCCTGTACAGTTCCTGACATTTGCCCCAGACCACAGGCAAGGGGAAATCAGCACTCATTTTGTCGGCAAGGACCTGGAAGACCTGCTGGAAAGGGTGGTGCAGATGTGGGACTTCCTATTCTTCCAGTGGGGGCCACAACTCCAAAACATGCCAGCCTGGCCCAAGGTTAAAGCACTCTCAACTGTCTGGAGGAAAGCCCATCACTGCAGGAGGAAGGTCATTGACCTTCTCCAGTCTGTCACTATATATGTCACCTTCTTCTCTCTAATACCTCACACTCTCTGTGCTACTGTACCCACCTCCCATAAAAGCTCTTACATACTCCCTATTGCCACTAACATTTTCCCCACTCATTGTCACCCACCCTGACAACACTATCCCTACATGCCCTCTGTGCTACCTACTCACTTGGTCAGGACATACCCTCATCTGCACCAACAGTAATGACTGTGTCACCCACTTCCTGAATACCTATCTCTCTCTCTCATTCAGAGACAGACACCAATTCAGCAGAGAGAGTAAAGGCAGGTGGCGAGCTGCCTGAAATTCAACTCTTCACCCTTACGTAGAGACTGTTGTGACTCTGACTGTCACAAGTGGCCGACTGACTATGTCCAAGACTCTGGACTGGTATTGGAGGCTGCCCTTGACTGGATGTCTTGAGCAAAGACTATCCCCTTGACATAACTAAGACCTGATGCCAACCATGACAAGATTCCTGGCTTTGTGTCTGTGCTAATGTCTGATACAAGGGCAAAAGTGTCTATTCATTTGGATGCTATGACATGATTGAAGCCTCAAATCTTCAAAGCACCATCCTTTTGAGTTTGAAGCAGAGGAGGTATTAAAATCAGAGTGAAAGTGCAGATCACAGGGACCTATATATCATTCCTAATGCTTCCTTACTAAGCAGTGTTATGGGCACAGTTTTGCGTATTCCTTGGTTACAATGTAATAAAGACACTGAAGTAGATTTAGTCCACCACGACTCACTCTCCATCCTCCAATGATTAGCTGGAGAAAGATTTCTGCTACAAATCTTTGTTTAAGATCACAGAAGTTCACTTTTTATCAGGGAAAAACAAGCCCTTGTTGATGATAGAATTAACTGCAGAATGGAAATGATTTTATTTTTTAGAAAAAAAGCTCACAATTACATGGGGTAGGTAAACCAATTTTCCCTTCAGACTACAGAGAGACACATGAACTTTTTCTAAACCCTGACCCAGAAGTCTATTTCATAGAATCACACAATCCCTACAGTGCAGAAAGAGGTCATTTGGCCCATTTGAGTCTGCACTGACCCTCTGAAGAGCACTCTATCCATACTGATACCCCTCCTGCAACCCCCCCCACCCCATCCTCATAATTCCCCACTCCCCATGCCTAATCTACCTAACCTGCACATCTTTGGACTGTGGGAGGAAACTGGAGCACCCGCAGGAAACCCATGGAGACACAGGGTTGATGTGCAAACTCCACACAGACAGTCGCCTGCACTCATCAGATGGCTGAGAACACCGTTAGAGTTAATGCCTCAAGTGAAAGGGAAGAGGGAAAGGGGGATGAATAGGAGTAAAGAGTTAAATGTTCATAGTTAAATGTTAGTGGTTAAATGGAATATTGCAAAAGAACTTGGGGGCGATATAGAATAAAGGATTAATTATACCTTTGCTCTACAATAGCTCCTGAGCACATGTGAAAGAAGTTATGTCACAGTGACATCAGATCATGGAACTGAAACCTGAGTCAGCCAGGTTCCAGAAGATATCTCTCTTACCATTACTTAGATACACTTATGTTTTATAAAGCCTGTTAATGTCCACTCACAAGGGTGTAGAATTCATCTCACTACCTTGGGTAAGTGCTTTTAGTTCTCCTTGTCATTGCAAAATGACATCTCCCATAGAAAATTGTGAGGTGTGAAGGATATGCTGATGGGGCCACATGATGTAGGTTTGGAGGAGGCCTGTGTGGAACATAAAATTTGCATCGACCAATTGGATTCAATGCCAATTTCTATATTTAAATAATATTCAATTAAGAGGGTAGAACCAATTGTGGTGATTGTAACGAGGTCAGCCAGGTGGACCTCATAGAATATGAGTTCCCCAACTGGGGTTGTTAATCCTGTCCAATCAGAGAGCCCTGGCAGACATATAAGACCATAAGACATAGGAGCAGAAATTAGGCCAGTCGGCCCATCAAGTCTGCTCTGCCATTCAATCAACCCCAACCCTCAACCCCATTCTCCCGCTTTCTCCCTGTAACCCTTGATCCCTTTGATAATCAGGAACCGATCTATCTCAGTCTTAAATGTACTTAATGACCTGGCCTCCACAGCCTTCTGTGGCAGTGAATTCCATAGATTCACCGCTCTCTGGCTGAAGAAGTTTCTCCTTATCTACGTTCTAATAGGTCTTCCCTTTACTCTAAGGCTGTGCCCTCGGGTCCTTGTCTCTCCTACCAATGGAAGCAGCTTCCCAACATCCACTCTGCCCAGGCCATTCAGTATAAACAGAAGTGTCAGAGATTCTGTTCACTCTATGAGCTGGCTCTGAGGGAGCTGGATCAGTGTCAAGGACACTCCACGTGTAAATAAAGGATGACTTGGTGACAGAATACTGGCATCTATGGAGATATTTCACCAATCACTAAGATTTGTTTTGAACTTTCAAGTCTGAAAAGATTTCTATTGGTTGACTTGCCTATTCCATTATAGAGACATTTGTCATCTGCACCAACATTCCTTGATCGGAGGAAAGCTTGAGGCTAAAAGCAAAGTGCCAACGTAAGCTCTAACAGACACTACGTATTCAGTGTGGAAGGGTCTGTGTTTAATGCATGATTGTCTCTGAGTTTCTGTTCTCTGTGTTGCCTTCAACAAGAAGGCACTGAGTAGAGAAGAAGGAGGTAGATCAGAAGACAATTTATCTCTGAAAGATGGCAGACATCTTCAAGTAAATTTTGCAACGTTCCATTACTAAGTGCTGGAGCAATTGTTTTTCAGAATACTCCATGTGGAGACTCAGCATGGAAACCTGAACAATGCACCTGTTTGTCCATGTGCATACTTGTCTGTGTATTACACTGTGTGTCCATGTTTTCATATGAACACAGCCTTGTACACATACATACTTATATATGTCTCAGCTTGTGAACATTTTAAATGTGCCTTTAGTATATATGTGCATCTATCTATACTTGTGTTTCTTTATCAGTATATTCTGCATCTCTACCCTATAGGCAAATGGCCTTTTCATATCAGGTACCAGCTACCTTATTTTGATCCTAAAACAATACACAGCATTAATCTGAGATAACAAGAAGAAGGGTCCAGACCTGAAACGTCAGCTTTCCTGCTCCTCTGAAGCTGCTTGGCCTGCTGTGTTCATCCAGCTCTACACCTTTTTGTCTCAGATTCTGTAGCATTGGTGGTTCCTACTATCTCACACAGCATTAATCGCCAGCTCTGACTGCCAATGTATTTTTTCTCACAATTTGTGGCAAAAGTGCACAATGACATCACAGATTAGTTAGATGTAAGTTATGCTTTATCAAAAT
>NC_063334.1:2615544-2628661 GCF_021869965.1 Rhincodon typus | reverse complement strand
CCCCATTTCTGATGAAGGGTCTCGGCCCGAAACATCAGCCTTCCTGCTCCTATGATGCTGCTTGGCCTGCTGTGTTCATCCAGTTTTACACCTTGTTATCTCAGATTTTCCAGCATCTGCAGTTCCTACTATCTCAGAACTAGGAACCCTTCCTGCTTGATTTTCCTCTCCCCGTTTCAGGAAACAGTTGTAGATCCAAGAAAGGCACAGTTTACGTTCTCCTGCCTCGCCGCCATCGCTCGGTGCCCGTCGTGATCAATTTGGTTTATTTTACATTACCCGATTATTTAATCCGGATTTGTGAACCAAACAACCGCTATTCTTCAATATGTTCGTCATACCCGAAGCTTTTCAGCACAGATTACTTGCAGGAGCGCCCAGGAGATTAATCCCTCAATCTTCGAGATTTCCTGTGTTGCCAGAAATGAAATATGAACGCTTTGGCTTGTGGAATGAAGATCTGGAGTTTTAGATTCGCAGTCCTACTGCCGTCGAGCCCCCGAACAAAAATAAAACTGTGCAATGGCTGCCTGCAAATAAATCACAGTACCAGAAATTTTGACAAATGGCAGACACATTTTTCTGCATTTCTTGAAAAAAAAGTGGCCAGACTAAATATACATTTTAAAAGTTAGGTTACTTTTTATTAGTTTTACCTGCCTGTATCTATTCATTTTACCAACCTTCATTTCTACATCCCATCTAACTAAAAAAAAAGTTTGTTTTTTGAATCTTTGAGTTGACTGTTGTACTTAGTGTTTTGGGAGAAACAACGTGATATATCCTCATGACCCTGAGTGTGAACAAGTGACATCACCCTTAAACAGCCTCACTCACATTCTAAGGCTGTTCTCACTCGTTAGTCTCCTAGTCATACATTTTAACCCAGCATCACTCTGATAAAGCTGCGCTGCACCTTCTCCAAGGCCAATATATCTTTCTTAAAGATACAAACTGAATGTGATACTCCAGATAACGTCTAACCAGAGCACTGAACAGCTATTTTTGTGCCAGCCCATGAGTTTAGGTGATTAGTAAACATGGATTCCTTGGCTCCTCCACAATTGATAGCTTCTCATCATTTAGAATATACTCTGAACTATCTTCCTAAGATTAAAAGTAGTTACTTCATAATTTTCAACATGAAACTTTAGCATTCAATTTTCTTCACTCAATCAATGTAAACTTAATTTGCAATTCACTGTGTTAGCAGCAGACTCAGATATATGGATCTCCAGCCCTTTACCTAAGGTATTAATAATTGTACTGAAAAGTTAAGGCCTCTGTATAGGCCTGGATGGGGGCTGCATGACTAATTGCATCCTGCCAATGTGACTACATAGTCATTATGTGTAGTCCCTGAGGTAGCTGACTCTCCCTTTAAAAACACCCATTGTCTGGGTAGCAGGCTTTCACATGCATGACATGTGCTGCTAGTGGTTGCAGACAACATCCACATTATTGAATACAAACACTTCCTCTTCCTGAACATATCCCCAGTTCCTCTTTCTCTTCTCCAAGAACAGGCTAAGTGTAGGCAGCCCATGACATCAAAACCAGAAGGAATCCCATTGAATCCTAGTGATCGCAGCTTCTCTGCCAGTAGAGAATTATAGAGTCATAGAGTTGTACAGCACGGAAACAGACCCTTCATCCATGCAGACCAGATTTCCCAAATTAAAGTAGTTCCATTTGCCAGCATTTGGCCCATGTCCCTCTAAGCCCTTCCTATTCATATACCCATCCAGATGCCTTTTAAATGTTGTAATTGTACCAGCTTCCACCACTTCATCCGGCAAGTCATTCCATACACGCACCATTCTCCATGTGAAAAGGTTGCCTCTTAGGTCCCTTTTTTATCTTACCCCTCTCCCCTTTTGATTGACCTTTCAATTATGTATATCCATTTTACAATGTGTGTCCAGCTGCAGGGATCAAGTTAGGCAAAAGTTAATAGAGGATTGTGAGATATGATTGACATCACCAGAGTAGATCATGGGATGTCAAGACTGTCCTATGGGGAGAGATCGAGGAAATCAGTCGTATATTATCTCCAAGTTTAGAACAATGAAAAGTGATCTTAGAGAAACTTACAAAATTCTTCAAGGGCTAGACAGGATCGAGGCAGAAAGGATGTTACCCCTGGGTGGAACAGAACGGCAGAGTCTCAGAATAAGGGACAAGACTGAGACGAGGAGGAATTATTTTCACTAAGGGGGTGATGAAACGTTGAAATTCTCTACCCTGAGGCCTGGGGAAGCTCATTCATTTTGTTCAACACAGAATAGATTTCTAAAAACTAATGACAGCAAAGGATATAGGGATAGCAATGGAAAATGCTGTTGAGGTAAATTATCAGCTATGATCTAGAATGGAAGAGTAGGTTCAAGGGGCTAAATAGCCTATTCCTGCTTCTGTATTCATGCTTCTATATTCCTATGACCCCAAGATCTTATGAACCTGTGAGACCTCCCACAATCACTAATTAATTTCTCCATGGTGTTTGTTGAGTATGAGTTCCTTTGGTAACAAGCAATGGCTTACTCATCACTTACTGGAACTCATCACCTGAGCCCTTTATACTAGCCAATCCTAGCACACAGCCATGTATATATTGATTGTGGGCATTTGCACTCCCTTTTCAGTTATGTGAGAAATCTTTTGTTGTGTTTTTGGTTGCACCTCACACTCCTGAACTTTGGGCACCGTGTGCAGATGGTGTGGGCACATCGTGGGTCTGCTCCTGGGACTGGCCAGACTGCCTATAAACAGATCCAGGCAGCAGGCTATGGAGGCGGTCATCTCTGCCAACTGCCTGTCCCTCTTCCATGATTATGTTCAAGCCCAGGTGTTATTGCAGAGGGAGCATGCAGTGTCTGTCATTGTTCCCAATGCCTTTAGAGAGAGGTGGGCACCGTGGTGGACAGCGTGCTTTGTCTCTCCGTTGAACTCTATTTGATTTAATCTCCTCCCTCTCTCCCTAACCATCCCCCCCTTCCCCCGCCCCCTCAGGCTTTGCTTGTAAATATTCATTGGCCGCATGAGTGTCTTCCTGGCAGTGGAAGGGAAACAAAATAAACTCCGTTCACAAAGTTGGTTTTTACCGCCTCATTATAAAAAACCATTATAAATAATAAAAAGTAAATCAGGTTTAAGGGCCCTTGGATGAAAAGAAAGGTCAGAGTATTAGAGGGTTTTTCAGGTGAAATTTCTATCTAAGTAAAAAAAATACTGGCCAATCCTATGGGCTTGCAATGCTTCCCATTTAAGGGCCCTTGTGGTATGTAATAACATCTCTGAATGAGCTGATTTTAAAACAAAGCAGACCCAGATAGCTCAGTCGATAGAGCACAGACTCTTAAGAAGGCTCTTGTGGTGCAATGGTAGTGTCCATACCTGGGTCACAGCAATTTGGTGACGGGAACGCTGTTCAATTGCATGTAATAATATTTCTGGATATAAAATAAAAGAAAAATAAACAGACCCAGATATAATATTAAAAAAATAAAGTGGACCCAGAGTTCTCATGACACAGTGGTAATGTTCCTAGTGTCCAGAAGTGTATAATAACATTAATGAACAGGTTGATTAGGAAATATAAGAAATAAATAAAGCAAACCCAGGGCTTTTGTGGGGCAATGGTACGGTCTCTATCTCTGAGTCAGATATCCTGAGTTTAATTTCCACCCCTCAATGAGGTGTGTTGTAACATGTCCAAACATATTTTATTAAAAAACAATTGTGGAATTTCCTCTCTTAATTCACTCTGTGACCCTAACCAAAAAGAATGACAGTACCATTGGCTAAGAGGAACCTTGTAAAAAAAAAGCCAACCCAACGTTCTTAATGGGCTTTGCATGTAAATATCTAATTGGCTACGAAAGGTAATTTACTGGTGGCGGATAATAGCTAAAAACAAAAAAAAAAGAAAATCATAGTGTTTTGATGATGGAAAATAAAACAAACATTCAGTTGTGTATAAGAGCACTTCTGGATATGAAAAGGAAAAAGAAAGCAGACCCAGACAGAGGTCTGACATGGCACAATGGTAGCGTACCTATATATGAGCTGGAAAACCCAGGTTCATAATCCCATCTGCTCCAGAGGTGTGGAACAGCCTCCCTGAGCAGGTTGATTAAAAACAAGCAAACCCAGATATAATATTCAAATAAGTATAAAGTAGACCCAGGACTTTTAGCATGTTTGCTTTTATTAGTCAGTGCATTGACTATTGGAGTTAGGTGGTCATGTTGCATCTGTACAGGACATTGGTTTGGTCAGTTTTGGAATACTGCATGCAGTTCTGGTCTCCCTGCTATAGGAAGGACATTGTGAAACTTGAATAGGCTGGGACTATTTTCCTGGAGCATCAGAGGCTGAGGGGTGACCTGAAAGAAGTTTATAAAATCATGAGGGGTATGGATAGGATAAATAGACAAGGTCTTTTCTCCAGGGTGGGGGGAGTCGAAAACTAAATGGCATTGATTTAAGTTGAGAGGAGAAAGCTTTAAAAGGGACCCAAGGAACAACTTTTTCACACAGAGGGTGGTGCGTGTATGGAATGAGCTGCCAGAAGAAGTGGTGGGGGCTGGTACAACTAAAAGGCATCTGGATGGGTATATGAATAGGAAGGGTTTAAATGGGCTAAATACTGGCAAATGGGATGAGATTTATTGCGGATATCTGGTTGGCATGGATGACTTGGGCCGAAAGGTCTGCTTCTATGCTGTACATCCGTAACTCTACGACTCTTTGACGGCTCGCATTGTCCATAATGGGCTTTGCATGTAAACTTCTAATTGGTTGCGTGGATGATTACTGGTGATGGTTAATAGTTAAAAACAAAAATGTCATGGTGATTTGGTGGTGGGAACATTGTTCGGGTGTATGTAATAATACTTAGATATAAAATAAGAGACATAAAACAGACCTAGATATAATATTTTTAAAAAATAAGTAGACCCAGGGCTATCGTGGCACAGTGGTAGTGTCCCTACCTCTGGGATTTGGCTGCAATACTGTTTGTCCCAGGCTGGGACTAGCCTATGTATGCCACAAGTAGTTGTTTTGTTTTGATGTTCAACAATATATGATGCATCTTCTGGACTAATTATAGAACCCAAAACCCATTTGCATTTTCACATCTCTCATTTGTCCCCAAGTATAATTGGTGACTTGAATTTTCTGGCCAATGGCAAAGGACAGCACTCACCACTACACTTAAAAAGGCTACCCTCAAAGATTTAGCAGGCTTTAAAATCCAGACTTCCTCTATTTTGAAATCAGTTTCAGTTTGGTACCATTTACAGGTAATACAGTACATTCAGCAACAGGTTGATCTGCCAGTCTGTTGCCTGCTCTAACAGATTGAAAAATTCTCACATGTAATAAAGCAGGAAGTAAAACCTGGCAATATAAATCACATTTAAATCATTGTAAATAAACAAAATAAAGTTTGTGTCATACACTTGGAGTAAGGAAGAAATGTAAACTTAGATCACAATGTTAAAAAACATAATTAAGTATTTGTAAATTGTAAATACTGTTCTGAGGCAATGAGGTTCCATACTTTAAAATTAGTTTTGCAGGGCCAGAGAGGTAACAATTCACCGAGTTTCCCTAGATAGCACCTTCCCTGACCATCTTCCATCTAGGATGGCAAGGGCAGCTGATACATGGGAACACCACCACCTACAATTTCCCATCCAAGCCACTCACCATCCTGACTTGGAAATATATCATCGTTTCTTCAGTGTCACTTGGTCAAAATCCTGGAACTCCCTCCCTGACAGCATTGTGGGTCTACCTACAGCACGCGTAGTGCAGTGGTTCAAGAAGGCAACTCACTACCACCTTCTCAAAGGCAACTAATGCAACAAATTCTGGCCCAGCTGGAGATGTCTACGTCTCACAAGTGAATAAAAAGAAACTTGCTGTGTCACAACTCCATTACCCAGCACACTTTAAAAGTAGATTTCTCTTGTCAATAACTTTAGGGAGAAGGCACTATTGAGGAACTTCACACGTTTCAGCCTCAACCAGTTGTAACAGACAGTTCCGGTTTACTCCCAACTGATATTGTGCTCAATAGAATTAATGGGAAGTAAAATTGGGCAAGGTATAAAAACAAATGGTGGAGTCAAACTCACCCATTTTCTATTGCCAGATAAACCCCTTTATGTTTTTGTCCTTGCTCTTCACTGTTAATCAGAACAGTCAATAGGAGACTTGGGTTCCACTAGAAACCATCTCCTGCCAAGCAAACACACCACAGACACAGAACATCTTTGAAATAGAGAGAATACTATTTCAGCAGTTTTGCAAATAGCAAGATTCCATAAATATCATTGAGATGAATGATTAGTTATATTTGTTTCTGTATTGCTGATTGAAGGATTATTGTTGGCCACTTCTGTTTTACAATCCTCTGTAATCCTGGAATACCAAAGAAGTGAAAAGGGGGCTCAGCTTAATGTCTTAACTAAAGGGCATAAATTCCAATAATGAAACATTTCCTTGGTAAATAGGTTTACGCCTGGAGTAGTATTTGAGCCCGCAATCTCCTAAAGTATAGAGGAGAAATTAACAACCAAACCAAGCATTCTGCAACACTTTGCAGCAGGATGTTGTGGTCACAATACTGAGCAGGGGGAAGTTTAATAAACTCTCTTTTCAGATTCCTCTTGTGAATATTTAGAAAGAGCCAAAGTTTATTGCGCTGTAAAATACAACTAGGGAGAGGCTCATTACATATCAGTTACCACAAGTGTATTTTCTGCCAATTCATCTGTGGTGAGAGTAAGCTGCTTTTCCAGAATTATTAAAAATTCACCAAGCAACTGACAAAAAAACATACAGAAATGCATTGATAGCATCAGCTTTTAACTTTGGCTGAACTTGTTCTCTAGTCTGGGGGAGAAAAGCAGCAGCAGACATTGTGCAGTCTAGACAGCGTAATCTTTCTCAACATCTCTTAATTCCACTCTCTACATCTCAATCATTTGCACATTCAGTCTCACCATTTCTCATTTATTCTTATTTCTTTCTTGCCCACTCTCCCCACAAACCACTCAACTCTCCCCATCTCTGTTACAAATTCTACTTACGTCTCTTGCTAACATTCCTCCTTGGGTTAACTGTAGCTCATTTGTAGCATTCACCTTTGAGTCAGTGAACGCAAGCTACACTTAGAAATGTGAGTGCATATTTGAAGGTGGTACTCCTGTCTTGTTCAAATAATTGCTACACTGTCAGGGGTGTTATCTATTGGATGGGATGCAAAACCAAGGGCAAGTGTTGGTTGAAAGATGTGAAAGATCTTATGGCACAACTTCAAGGAAGAGAACATGGATGCTGGGAGAGGGTATTTACCTAAAGGGTCAAAACATTTGCTAAATATATTTAAACAACCTGCTGAGAGATGTTGTGATACCTCCAGGGCAGGTGGGACTTGAACCCAGGCCTCCTGGGTCAGATGTAGAAACATTTACTAAATGGGTGGAACATAAATTAGAAATATCTGTTTTAAGAGTTGAATTTGTACCCAATTTTCAAGCTAATTGACAATCATAGTGATGTAAACAGTGATGGAGCAGTGAACCACAAAGCCGCAATTTTAACACTGAATGCTGATTAGTCTCAATGTTTTGTGGAGCTGTACATAAAGACTTTACGCACCCACTTACTCTGAAGATGTGTGGAGTGCTGTAGTCAACATGTTACAGTACAGAGGGACAAGCTGCATAGGTTATCAGATGGGCTCTAGATGTCCTGATGAAGGAGATCCAGGGTGAGGGGGTGTCCTGTACTCACTTGCCTTGCTCTCTCGTCCCTCATTCATACTGCAGTTAATGCATCTTTGCTTGGCCTTATGTCCTGTACCCATTCCTCATTCAGACCTTGGACTATCTCAGCAAGACACTATGACCAAGTACTCCCTTCCTTCTGGTGGCTCTTACACATTCTCCAGTAATGTGAAGTAGCACATCAGTTATATAATAAAATCAAGAACTGCTGACGCTGGAAATCTGAAACAAAAACAAAAATCAGATGAAGGGTCTCTGCTGCCAGACCTGCTGTGTTTCTCCAGCAGTTTCTGTTTTTGTAGCACATACTTACTCTTTTTAAGTGACATCCTGAAAAAGTTTCCAGATTGAAACATTAGATCAGATTGGGATGTCTAGTCGGAGCGGACAAGTTGGACTGAAGAGGCTGTTGCCGTTCTGTGTGACACTATTAAATGTTTCTTGAGTGTGAGTGAAGTCTCATCAAAGTGTCTTAGCAAGTTTTCTCATACATTGCAGAGGTCCTCTTTACAATTCCAACAGCAATGACCATGGAGTAGTGAGTATTCCTTCAAGTACCAATTGAACCTGAAATCTGTGCTGTGTGTCTAATCAGCAGGTCACTGATACGGTAATGCATTAATTGAAAGGCCAACCACTAAAATACTATGAACCCTAGCAGGCAGCATAAATAGTGATTAAGCCCTTCACCCACTGTACCAGCTGCTGGTCACAATTCCTTTACCAAGATGGCATCTTGAACTTACTGCTGGACCCCATCTAGGCAACCTTGTTGTCTTTTTAATGTCTTCAGTATTCAACACAAATACCCTATTACTTCCAAATATTTCTCCCTCAACCCAACATCACTCAACCAAATTATCTGGCTGTTGTTACATAGTTGATTGTGGGAGTTTGCTATACCTTGCAATTTTTATGGTGTAACAGAGATGACACTTTAAAAGTTGTCTGTAAACATGTCGGAATATGCAGAGGTATTTTATGAGTTCAAATTTCTTTTTCTTTTCTCATCTTGTTCTTTCTCCTCCTCTCATTTAAACTCAAATCCTATGACTCTCCTCTTTATGGTGGAGTTGAAAGATGATGGAACCTATGCAGGTTCTGCAATTATACGTTAGTCCCAAATTAAATCCCTGTAGATTGAGGTGGTAAAGTTAAATGGCAACCTCCTAGTAGATTATCTGGATCTGTAACATATTAAGTGATATTCTTGCCACACAGGGATGGACAGACAGTCTACATAAAGAGAAGAAGCTTGTCTGTGCTAGTACAAGGATGTAAATGAAGAGCAGGAACAAGTTGTAACGCATTTAAAGGGACTGAAGCACCCTGAAGAATGCAATAAAAAAACACTGAAGGCCTCAGTTGAGTTTAGAACATTTACAATGGTGATGAATATGAGGGGCGGGGGGAAGGTTCAAAGAATCATAGAAACCCTAAAGTGCGGAAGCAGGCCATTCAGCCCATTGAGTTCACTCTGACTCTCCAAAAAGCATCCCATCCAGATCCACTCCTCTACCCTATCCCTGTAATCCTGCATTTCCCCTGGCTAATGCACCTAGCCTATGCATCTCTGGATACTAGGGCCAATTCAGTATGGCCAATCCACCTAATCTGCACATTTTTGGACTGTGGGAGGAAACCGCAGCACCCGGAAGAAACTCATACAGACTCAGAAAGAATACACAAACTCCACACAGGCAGTTGCCTGAGGGTGGAATCGAACCCGGGTCCTTGGCGTTGTGAGGCAGCAGTGCTGGAAGTCAATAGAAAAGCATCCCCTTTCTTGCCACGGTAGGAATTTGGGGCAATTGCTACTGAATGCAAAATTGCTAAAAACTACGACAGGAGGGTGGTTCTGGAATTCCATAGGAAGTGAGGCCTAACTACTGGGATATACAGCTACAAAGGGCGCCAATAATTCAGGTAGACACAGGGATCTGATCCCAATCAGTACCATTACCCTAACACAGGTATGGCCATCATAAATCTTTGTTGTAGTTCGGATGTATTGAAAGATCCAGACTGCCTGTGCCATTGCTGTAACTCTGCTCAGGGATCTGAGTCATACTGTCATTCAGGTACAGTCAGGAAGTTGAATCTATCTAGCATCACAGAGACATAAACACAACAGAACTTGTATCTGTTTTGCTCGCGCACCATTCCTCTGTCCTCTACTGATCCAGTAAGCATCTGATGGCTGTGGTTGAGCATTGACAGTGCATGACAACTACTGAATTGCCAGCTAATCATAGTTATTCCTCTGCTCAGCTGATGATCTTCAGGTATACTGCATCCGCTGTTCCCGTTGTGGCCTCCTCTACATCGGGGAAACCAAGCGGAGGCTTGGGGACCGCTTTGCAGAACACCTACGCACGGTTCGCACTAAACAACTGCACCTCCCAGTCGCGAACCATTTCAACTCCCCCTCCCATTCCTCAGATGACATGTCCATCCTGGGCCTTCTGCAGTGCCACAACGAAGCCACCCGAAGGTTGCAGGAGCAGCAACTCATATTCTGCTTGGGAACCCTGCAGCCCAATGGTATCAATGTGGACTTCACAAGCTTCAAAATCTCCCCTCCCCCTACCACATCCCAAAACCAGCCCAGCTCATCCCCACCTCCCTAACCTGTCCTTCCTCCCACCTATCCCCTCCTCCCACCTCAAGCCCCACCACCATCTCCTACCTACTAACCTCATCCCGCCCCCTTGACCAGTCCGTCCTCCCTGGACTGACCTATCTCCTCCCTAACTACCCACCTACACTCACCTTTACTGGCTCCATCCCTGCCTCTTTGACCTGTCTGTTTCCTCTCCACCTATCTACTCCTCTATCCATCTTCTATCCACCTCCCCCTCTCTCCCTATTTATTTCAGAACTCCCTTCCCCTCCCCCATTTCTGAAGAAGGGTCTAGGCCCGAAACGTCAGCCTTCCTGCTCCTCTGATGCTGCTTGGCCTGCTGTGTTCATCCAGCTTTACACTTTGTTATCCCGCATCATATGTAATTGTGTCTGACCTCTGGTATCATATTTAGTTAAATTCTAACTATTCTGACACATACATTCTCATAAAAGAACAAGTTTTGACAACAGATGCTCCTAACACTGAAAGTCTGACAGAAACAAAAGTTAAACATTTAGCACAGCCCACAGTGCGATTCAAAGGGGGAAGAGGAATAAAAGGAAATAGGAAGAGAGTGATTGTAACATCTTGTGACGATTTTGAAATTGGGCACAGTGGAGTGTGTAAAAGAAAACAGGAAGTTATGTTCTCTGTGCATATCAGCACACGTGGCAACATTGGTCTTTTACAATACATGACATTGGTGACAGACATAGCATTGGTATGAACATAAATGTCTGCAAAATAACAAAGCTAGGTAAGTCACCTTTGTTATAGAAAAGTAAAGGGATAAGCATAGCAAAAAAAAGCAAAAGACTTTTACTAAAATAAAGGTTAAACAGAAATATCATAAATAATATGGGAAATGAATAGTGAAGATTGGGCAGTGTACAAAAGCAGATGGAGCCTCAATTTAACATCTGATAGATGTCACTGCCAACAGGACATCACCAGGACAGCATTAAAAATTCTATGTTCAAAACTGTAGGTTAGAACTTGGATCTAAACTTTTACACTCTGAGGTGAGAGTGCTACTACTGAGTCAGGATTATCTATGAAAGGACACACACTAACTCCAACCAATGCAACTGCTCCTCTGTTGCTGCTATGGATTGGAAAACTACAATTCTAAAGGGTAAGTAGCTTGTATTTGTTAATATTAGAAAATAGTGAGATTATAACAGGACAGCTCTCCCAAAAAAGACTTAGTTGGAACTGATGGTCTAATTGAAAGGTGGTGTAGAAACAGGGTGTTAGTTCTAAGCTGCCAGTGACCATCTGTACCTTTGAAGCATTTGGCCACTATGCTGTCTCAGTTTTGGAACAGTAGCATTGCCAGTGAGCCATGAAAATTGACTATTTGAAAGGTGACAGTAGAGGCAAAGAAAGGCATTGATTTGTGTTCTGCAGCAGAGTTTATTATTGGGTTTCTGTCATCCATCTTTGCTGACGACTAGCCATCAACACATCCAACACAAAAGCAAAGTACTACACAGATACTGGAATTAAGAAATACAAATGGAAAGTGCGAGAGATACTCAGCAGGTCTGGCAGCATTAATGGAGAGAACAAATGGGGTTGCAGGTTCATAACCTTTTATCAGAACTGGGAATAGTTAGAAATGTCATGGGTTTTATCAAGTGAAGTAGTAGAGGTTAGGAAGAACAAGAGAGAAGGTTTGTGATAAGTGGAAGTCGGGAGACATTAAATGACAAAAGGTTTCATGATGGAAGGCTCAAGTGGAAGGAAATAGGACAAGTAAATAATGGGAAGATGTCTCTAGCAGAGGTGTGCATGATAGAATCCTAAATAGCTGTTATCCATAAGCAAAGGGAATAAAAGAATGAGGTACAGTAAACCAAATAAAGCAAAGAAAATCAAAATTCAATGGTTGCAGAAAATGTTGAAATCGGTGTTTAATCCAAAAGGTTGGCTTGTAAAGCCCACTCAGAAGATAAGATGCTGTCCCATGAACTTTTTCAATACTCCCTGAGTTCTGTCTGTGTTTTAGGATTCATTATAAAAATCAAAGTTTCCCCCAGCATCTGACCCCTCACCCACAGTCATTCTAGTATATACTGCAATTTGCCAACATGTGGCGTACATGTGCTCATGGAGAGATTGTGTACATATTGTGTACATGTGCTCATAGAGAGATTGTGTACATATAGTGTACATGTAGTGTACATGTGCACACACAAAATTCAAGACTCTGCATGAAAACAATTCCATGCTTCCTTCCAAATACTAAAAATTAAAAATTTCAGAATTAATTCGAACATCACCACAGAAATAAACATCATGCATAAGATGCACATAGCCACACTTCAGAACATTTTATAAAAAGAACAAAGAACAAAGAAAATTTACAGGACAGGAACAGGCCCTTCGGCCCTCCAAGCCTGCACCGACATGCTGCCCGTCACAACTAAAACCCCCTACCCTTCTGGGGACCGTATCCCGCTATTCCCATCCTATTCATATATTTGTCAAGACGCCCTTTAAAAGTCACTATAGTATCTGCTTCCACTATGTCTACTATTAAACTGAATCTGCTTTGTGCATTCAGAGATAGTAGGAACTGCCGATGCTGGAGAATCTGAGATAACAAGGTGTAGAGCTGGATGAACACAGCAGGCCAAGCAGCATTAGAGGAGCAGGAAAGCTGACGTTTCGGGTCTGGACC
>NC_063334.1:2590044-2615044 GCF_021869965.1 Rhincodon typus | reverse complement strand
GTAGTTTGCAGATGAGCTGGAGCCAAAGGGAGATTCATCTGGTAACAAGAAATTGATTGAAAGCTCGTCACTAGTCCACAGACCAATGACAAATGACCTTCCATCTGTCAACAACCACGTGACTGCTTCTCAAGTAGCTGAACTGCCTGGGGCTGTGAACAAAACCATCAGGAGCCATTAGGCCTCAACCAGCTCAGAAGTTCTCTCTGTTCTCTACAATAAAAACTGATCTAAGCTTGAAATAAAACCTTATATAAGTGCAAACCAGCCCCAGTGGCTTTCTGCAAAACAAAGAAAACATCGAGATAAGGAAGACTAAGAAGCAGTGTTCTGATCAGCACAGGAACCACTACAGTAGATCTTGCAAACAGAGACCACTGAGCTGCTTTCCCAGTTATCCCCTACCCACGCCACTTGTACTTTTTACCCCAGTTTGTGTGTGTGTCTGTCTGTGTGTGTAACGGGAAATTTATAAGGGGCTTAAAGTTTTGACGAGTTATGTGCCAATTGTTCATAATTGTTTACCTGCAGCCTAAGTCCTGTGCTGTACTGTGTTATATTCTTGTTCTATTTACTTTTAATGAATAGCAATTTTTGTGAAGTGCAGAAACCTATTTGTGTTTTCTGTCAATCTGGGTTTAAAAGACAGGTAAATTGGTGAATCTTGCATATTCAATAAAATCTTTAACTTTTGAGATGATGCTGGGAATAGTGGGCTTGATTTTCAGTGCTAACACAGTGTGGAGTTGGAGGTGAGGGAGACACAGCAGGCCAGGCAACATCAGAGGGCAGGAAAGTTGATGTTTCAGGCTGGGATCCTTCTTCAGAATTGGGGGAGGCGGAAGGGAGCTCAGAAATAGAGAGAGGAGGGGTGGGGCTGGGGAAGGTAGGTGGGATGGTGATAGGTAGGGAGTGGTGGGGTTCGGTCAGTGAGGTGGGAGGAGCGGATAGGTGGGAGAGAAGATGGACAGGTTGTGTCAGGTCAGGGAGGCAGGGATGAGAGGGAGGGTTGGTCATGGGATGAGGCTGGGGGTGGGGAGATTTTGAAACTGGTAAAATCCACATTTAGATTTTCAGTACACTCCCTGAGTAAGCTGTGACACCACATGCTGCTTTGTATCATGACTGCTGAATCTGTGCCTGCTCAGTCTTTGGCAGCAATTTCACAGGCTGCAAATCTCAGAGAATATCAGCTAAGAGCATTTCAGCAGTCAGGGCATGAGCTGCCTCTCTCCAAATCCCGTGAATTCAAAATGGATACGTGATATAAAAGTGCTAGGAAAAGTCAAGATTTATTGTTGTTTAGGTCATCTGGGTTTTGTGCTTTTTCCCTTGTTGCATCAGATTAAACTGTTTGCTTTTCCACATTTCAGTGTTTCTTTGAATATATCTCTGATTGTCCCAGTGTTGAGTATTTGTAAGTCTGCCTGACGTCTATGTGCCTGCTGAGTGCTGAGATGGAACATTATCATGTCATACTGTCGCTTCATGTTCCTGCACTTCATACAGAAATGCCATGGCATGTACTTCAGACTTTTTGGTGTTCTCTAGTGCTCATTCTGCTGGGCAGTACGAGAACTCTCAGTGTATGGACACCATCAGGAGTCTTCCTCAGAGATTCCACCAGGTTCAGGGCCCTGCTGATACTGACTCAAACTATATTCTTCTTCTTCTTCCTCCTGTGTCTGTGTCCTGATTTACTTCTTGGGTTTGCTTAAAGAATACTTTTCTTCTTTCCAAGAGTATGGTAGAAGGCTACTTCATATAGTGTTTTGCCCAATAATGTTTTGAAAGAAGTTTTCTGAGGTTTGGCAAGCTCTCTCTCCAAGGATGCTGTAAGCTCCTATTTAAAAATAGCGATGTGTATTTGATTTGAATTCATGCATCATACTCCAAATGACACACCTTTTCTGAGTTGGCTCTACACTCAGTGAAGGTGGTGCCATAGCAGTAATATCACTACATTAAGTGATATGAGGACTTCACTAATTCATTGGGTCATGGATTCAAATCCCACCATGGCGACTGATAGAAATTCAATTAACATACATTGACTTAGGAAAGATGATGTTGCATTTTCCTCATCTCCCTGGCATTCTTTCTATCAATCGCTTGACAGATTCAATTAATGGGGACACCATGAAGCTGTTACCAATTGTTATAACACCCCATCTGGTTCATTAATATTTGCCGTCCTCACCTGGACTAGCTTATGAGATTCAAGGCCCATATGAACAATATCATTGTCTCATAATTGTCTGCTGAAATGGTCTAGCAAGTCATGCAGTTCAAAGGTATACCTGTTAGATCTTAGCTGGAGTATGATGTATAGTTCTGGGCACCAGAGTATTGGAAGGATGTGAATGCATTGGAGAGAATGCAGAAGCAAGAATGCAGCTCACAAGAATTTTTTCCTGCGATGAGGAACTTCAGTTCTGAGGATAGATTGAAGAAGGCCAGACCATTCTTCTTGAAGAAAAGTGAACTAACAGGCTATCTATTAAAAGTTTTCACAATCGTGAGCAAGATAGATACAATAGATAGGGAGAAACTAAAGGAACAAGAAAGCATAGGTTTAAAGTGATGTACAAAATGAGCAAGGATGAAGTAAGGAAAACCATTTTCCTTCAGCGAGCAGGTACGATGGACCACATGGTGTCCTTGATGCTGTAATACTTCTGTGATTCTGTGAAGATTGGACAAAAGGATTGAATGTGTGCATTTTTTGAGTAACAAGGACTTAGTTTTATTTAGTTATGCTGGAGTTGCATTGGCTGTTTTTAGAAGAATTTCCTCTGAAAGGCCTAATAAGTTTGGCACCATATCTTACCAAACTCACCCCATTTAATATCTATCCTGTCTCAGATGTGTGTGTCACATCTGATTCCTGCTCCATCTTACCACGCACCATTCCCAGAACAACTCACTACTCAGTGCAAATCTGCTGAGAAACCAGCACCCCTTATACCTGCACCATCTTTGAAAGACCACTGTACACATGGCAATCAGGTGTTTCTCCTCATTGACAACTCCAAGGCACAACAGCGACAAGGATAAATTGTCCGTGGCACACAGCTAAATGGCTGACCCTCCTTCACACAGACAAGCCCACATTACACTCTCATCACTGTTTAACAACCAGGTCACACCCTTTAACTCAATCAGAGATAGTAAGAACTGCCGATGCTGAAGTCTGAGATAACACAGTGTGGAACTGGAGGAACATAGCAGGCCAGGCAGCATCAGAGGAACAGGAAAGCTGATGTTTCAGGTCGGGACCCTTCTTCAGAATACCACTCCCCCATTTCTGAAGAAGGGTTCCGACCCGAAATGACAGCTTTCCTGTTCCTCTGATGGTGCCTGGCCTGCTGTGTTCCTCCACTCCACACTGTGTTATATCACACCCTTTAACTCTGTAGCTACATCCCATGTGAACCTCCTCTCTACTTGCTCACCTGTCTCCAATGCCCCCTGTAGACCCACCGCTTGAAGTTCGCCAGTTGAGGAACTTCATAGCTAGGCAATTTATCAGACAAACAAAAACATGAATTTTCACTTACAGACAGCTAACGGGAACACAAACAAAACAGTCTGTCCTGACAATGCAGATCAAACTTTGGTAAAATGACACCGACTATTTTACAGTGCACAATGATCTGGTACCACCAACTCTCATCTGCTGGAAGCAGGAATCAATGGGTTTCTCAGTTCGTGACATAGCTGAGCTCTGTCACAGAGAAGGAGAGCTTCCTCCTCCCAAATCGCCTTGACATCCTCCTCCTCAGAAGAAGAAGAAGAAGACTGTTCCTATTCCCCAGATACTCAACAACAATGTTGCCTGCCCCAACTGTGCACAGCACAGCACACCAGGAAGATGCAGCACAATCTGTCTGGACTACACTGGAGGGCCCTTCCCTGGCCCTGAACTGCATCTTCAGCAGCCCCTTCATCTGCCCCACCATAGCATGGGCAGCATTGTATCCGCTGCTTGCATGAGTCACGGGGTCATGGAATGATATCATGAGCCAGGGGTTACAGCCCTTGAACCCCAACCTTGTAGGGGACCGACCCTTTAAAGTCACCAAGTACACAAGAGTGCTGCAGGATATAGGAGTCGTGCAGTCGCCAAGGTAGTGGGCACACACCTCCAGAAAATGGTAACTGTGATCATAGAACATAGAACATAAAACAGTACAGCACAGTACAGGGCCTTTGGCCCACTATGTTGAGCTGAACTTTTACCCTAAACCTAAGGTCTATCTAACCTCCACCCCTATCACTATCATCCATATGCCTATCTAATAGCCGCTTAAATGACCCTAATGAGGCCGACTCCACTACCCTCTCGGCAATGCATTCCATGCCCCTACCACTCTCTGAGTAAAGGACCAACCTCTGACATCTTCCCTATATCTACCTCCACTCACTTTAAAACTATGCCCCCTCATAATAGCTACCCTAGGAAAAAGTCTCTGGCTATCCATTCTATCTATACCTCTGATCATTTTGTACACCTCTATCAAGTCACCTCTCATCCTTCGTTGTTCTAAAGAGAAAAGCCCTAGCTCCCTCAACCTTTCCTCATAAGACCTTCCCTCTATTCCAGGCAACATCCTGGTAAATCACCTCTGCACCTTTTCCAACGCTTCCACATCTTTCCTGTAATGAGGCGACCAGAACTGGACATAATACTCCAGGTATGGCCGAACCAGACTTTTGTATAGCTGGAGCATAACTTCACAGCTCTTGAACTGAATCCCCCTATTAATGAAAGCTAACACACCGTACGCCTTCTTAACAACTCTATCCACCCGGGTGGCAGCTTTCAGGGAACTGTGGACGTGAACCCCTAGATCCCTCTGCTCCTCCACACTGCCAAGAATCTTTCCATTAACCCTGTATTCTGCTTTCAAATTTGTCCTTCCAAAATGAATCTCCTCATACTTTTCAGGGTTAAACTCCATCTGCCACTTCTCAGCCCAGCTCTGCATCCTATCAATGTCCCGTCGTAACCGAAAACAGCCCTCTGCACTATCCACAACTCGACCCACCTTCGTATCGTCCGCGAACTTACTAATCCACCCTTCCACTCCTACATCCAAATCATTTACAAAAATCACAAATAGAAGAGGACCCAGAACAGATCCTTGTGGTACACCACTCATGACTGAGCACCATGTTGAATATTTTCCATCCACTACCGCCCTTTGTCTTCTAAGGGTCAGCCAATTCTGAATCCAATTTGCCACATTTCCCGCTACCTCCTTACTTACTGCATGAGCCTACCATGGGGAACCTTATCAAATGCCTTACTTAAATCCATGTATACCACATCCACTGCTCTACCTTCATCCACGTGTTTGGTCACCTCTTCAAAGAATTCATTAAGATTTGTGAGGCATGATCTACCCCTCACAAATCCATGCTGACTATCACAAATCAAACTGTCCCTATCCAAGTGATCATAAATCCTATCTCTCAGAGCCCTTTCCAATAATTTGCCCACCACTGACGTAAGAGTAACTGGCCTGTAATTTCCAGGGTTATCCTTATTCCCTTTTTTGAACAAGGGAATGACGTTTGCCTCTCTCCAATCTTCTGGCACTATACCCGTGGACAGTGAGGATGAAAAGATCATCGCCAAAGGCACAGCGATCTCTTCCCTCGCTTCCCATAGAATCCATGGATAAATCCCATCAGGCCCAGGGGACTTATCTATCTTCAAGTTCCTCAAAATTCCTAGTACATCTTCCTTATTAACATCGACCTCCTCTAGCCTACCAGCCTGTTTCACACTGTTCTCCTCTACAACTAGGTCCCTCTCAGTTGTGAATACCAAAGAAAAGTATTCATTAAGGACTTCTCCTATCTCTTTAGGCTCCGTGCACAAAATCCCTTTACAAACTTTGATCGGCCCTACCCTTTCTCTGGTCATTCTCTTATTCCTCACGTACGTTTAAAAAGCCTTGGAGTTTTCTTTGATCCTATCTGCCAAGGTTTTCTCATGCCCCCTTATAGCTCTCCTAAGCCCTTTCTTCAGCTCCTTCCTGGCTAACTTGTATCCCTCTAGAGCCTTTTCCGTTCCTTGTTTCTTAAACCTTATGTAAGCATCCTTCTTCCTCAACCAGTCATTTGACCTCTCTTGAGAAGCAAGGCTCCCTCACTCGACTGCATCTTCTCTGCCTGCTAGAGACAAACATATCGAGCACACACAGTATGCATTCCTTAAACAATCTCCACATTTCTATACTTCTCTTCCCTAACAGCATCTGTTCCCATTTTATGTTACCCAGTTCTTGCCCAGCAGAATTGTAATTACCCTTCCCCCAATTATAAACCTTACCCTGCTGTATGTAACTATCCTTTTCCATGAGTATTGTAAAAGTAACAGAGTTATGATCGCTACCAAAATGCTCTCCTACCAACAGTCCTAACACTTGGCCCAGTTCATTGCCAAGCACCAAATCCAAAGTGGCCTCTCCTTGTGTTGGTCTATCTACGTACTGTGTCAGGAATCCTTCCTGAACGCACTGGACAAAATCCGTTCCATCTAAACTATTACAACTAAAAAGTTTCCAATCAATATTTGGAAAGTTGAAGTCACCCATGACTACAACCCTGTGACTTCTGCACCTTTCCAGTATTTGCCTCCCAATCCGCTCCTCCACTTCTCTGCAACTATTATGGGGTCTGTAAAAAAAACCCCCAACAAAGTGACTGCTCCTTTCTTGTTCCTGACCTCAACCCAAACTGACTCTGTAGACATATCATTCTTGAACTGCCTTTCAGTAGCTGCTATACTAGCCCTGACTAGCAATGCCACTGCCCCTCCTCTTTTACCACCCTCCCTATTTCTTTTAAAGCATCTAAATCCCGGAACTTCCAACAACTATTCCTGTCCCTGAGTTACCCAAGTTTCTGTAATGGCCACAACATCGTAGTTCCAAGTACTCACCCATGCTCTAAGTTCATCGCCTTATTTCTGATACTTCTAGTATTGAAGTATACACACCTTAAACCATCTCTGTGTCCACAATCACGCTCCATCGACCGCATTTCTTCATTAACAACCTCACTCCCTGTTGTGTCTGTTGGAAGGCTGAATACCTCATCCTCTGAATTACAAATCTGGTTCCCCACCCCCTGCCAATCTAGTTTAAACCATCCCGTATAGCTCAAGCAAACCTCCCTCCCAGGATATTTGTTACCTTCTGGTTCAGGTGCAACCCGTCCTTACTGTACAGGTGCCACCTTCCCCAGAATGTGCTCCAATTATCCACATAATGGAAGCCCTCCCTCCTACACCAGCCCTGTAGCCATGTGTTTAGCTGCACTCTCTCCCTATTTCTTACCTCGTTATCACGTGGCACTGGTCACCTCGATATTGATGGAAGGGAATCCCTTCCTGTGAATGAATCCCTCTCAGTGCCATGTGTGTTCACTCGAAGGTACCCTGCATTTGGGGGTTGCCAGCTATGTCCTTGAATCCTACTGCCGCACTGCCCTCAACATGGGAGAACGAGATGAACTGATGTGATCTTGCACAGATGGCACTGGTCACTGTCCTAATGTGGGTGCATGACTCACCCAACACTCTCTGGAAGGAGCCAGTCACGTGGAACTTCAGAGTACCAGCCACCAGGACAGCTCCTCCTGCAGCCCTGAGGAATTGCTCCATATCCATCAAAGCTCTATCACGGTGACCCAGGATAGATGGACACTGTGTCAACACTGCAGATGGTGGCCAAGACCAACAATACTAGGACTCCAGCCAATAGTGCCCCCCAACTTAACTGGGCTGAGGATTAGTCCCCACCTGCCTCCGATGTGGTGAATTTGCTGAATGACCATGCAGTGTGTTTACCACATAGGCAGCTGGCACATGCTGTAGGATTTACCATGACATCTTGTTGTGCTGTTCGCCAAGACATCCCAAGCCTGGACAAATCCCTACTGGCAAGCATGAGTAGCAGTCCGTCTGTGTGCCTTCCCAAAATAGCACCTCAATGCAGCAGCGCTGTGACAGCCATTGGCTGTGACTGAAGCACCATAGCATGAAAAGGCAATTGAGGTACGGAAGCTGCAAGTGAGCAGGCTCTAAGAGAACAAGTGAGCAGCCCTGTGCTGCAGCCTGGTACAGTGTGTCCAGCCTATTGCTTCATGCAAAATGTCCCTGCGGCAACCTTTCAAAGCAACTTGCTGGTGCACTCTACACTTCTTGAGTGGCCTGCAAGTGCATCAGAGATATGCCATGATGGTAACAAAGGTCAGCACAAACCAAATGCTTATTGATGGCGGGTTTATGCAACTGGTACCTGTGGAGATGCAGTCTGATGGCACAATAGAGGTTGTTCAGAGCAAGCAGCGAGATCTTGATTCCATGTCGGGTTTTCCCAATGTGCAGCTTATTTATTTTTATTCATTAACGGGATGAGGGTGCCGCTGACCAAGCAGCATTTATTGCCCATCGCTAATTGCCCAGAGGGCAGTTGAGAGTCAACCACATTGCTGTGGGTCTGGAGTCACATGTAGGCCAGACCAGGAAAGGATAGCAGTTTCCTTCCCTAAAAGACATTAGTGAACCAGATGGGTTTTTTTTTGACAATCGAAATGGATTCATGGTCACTATTAGATTCTTAATTCGAGAGATTTATTAAATTCAAATTCCACCATCTGCTGTGGTGGGATTCGAACCCTCGTCCCCAGAACATTGTCTGGGTCTCTGGACTAACAGTCCAGCGATAATAGCGATAATAGCGATAATACCACTACCGTTGCCTCCTCTTGTCATGTTTGGTCAGTTGGACAGTTGAACATTATTATTGAGGTGAGTTGTGCCATCAAGAAGATGTTTAGCAAGCTATAATCCTACTTAATTGGAAACTCGCTGCTGTCTGGCATGAAACTTGCTGTGTCACTTGCAGAAAGCACGAAATGTGGAGTGAGATGGGTCTCATCAGATTTGTTATCCAAGTTGAACACCTTAGGGAGTTAAACAGAGGGAAAAAAATGATGTTTGGTTAAATAAAGCAGCTGATCAGCAAATAGGGGGTAAATAATTGACTCGTTAAATTAAAAGTAAGGTCTTGAATTTGTGTTTAATTCACCAGTCTTTTTCTCTCTCTTTTTATTAAAAATTGCTTGTTAGGTATAATATTAAAACTGATTGAAAAATTGAAAACAGTATTGAAAAAAAGCACAATAAAGTGCAAAGAGCAAAGGCTCTTCAAGAGTAAAGAGCAACTATATAAGATTAACTAATTAATTCAAATATGATATTGATGGCAGAACAGGTGATGTGTTGCTGCTGCAGCACATGGAACCTGCCATGCACTAAGGTGATCCAGTGAACATGTCTATACTAAATGATTGCTGCTCAAGGAACTTCAGCTTCAGTTGCTGGGGTTAAGCTGCACCATGATTAGATGGTGAATGTTAACTCTATACTTTGCTCTGGAGGCAGTCGCAGCTTTCATTCAAAGTTGATCATTGATGAAGAACACAAGACTATGACTGTAGATTCAGCTCCTGCAATTGTACAACAATTACAAGATTCTTACATGCTGCGTGGACGAGAGCAGGGACTACAGGAGGATAAGCAAACCAACCATGGCAGCTTGGCACAGGGAGCCATTCAAGTAGTAGGGGAATAGGAATATTGTAGTGGTAGGGAACTGTGTAATTAGGGGGACAAATGCTGTTCTTTGTAGCTGTGATCATGGAATTTATGTTGCCTGGAGAGGAACCTTGAGTGGGTGAGGAGGGATCCAGTCAATGTCGTTCATGTTGGTACCAATTATATTGATAGGACCAGAAAGGAGGTTCTTGTGCTAAGAGAAGCAAAACAAATGCTTAAGGATGGCTGGAGGAGAGATGTCAGCTGATGATTCTGACAAGCCAATCTACACCCTACAACAGGCTGGTATCATTAGTTTTAAAGGTGATAAATGATTTGTGACTGTCTGAATGATGAGTGTAGAAGGACAACATCAAATGAATGCGGAGTATCAGATTGTCACTGGGGGCTTCATTCAACATCATGAGATTTGTAGGCCAGACCAGGTAAGGATGATAGTTTCTTTCCTTAAAGGACACTAATGAACAAGATAGGTTTTTCTCCTAACAATCATTTCATGGTCATCATTAGATTCTTAATTCCAGATTTTTATTCAATTCAATTCAATTGTGGAATTCAAATTCACTATCTGCCATGGCAGGAATCAAACCCAGGTCCCCAGAACATTACCTGGATCAACCACCCAGTGATAATACCACAAGGTCATTTCCTCCCTTGTATTATAGATGTTGAACACTCAACAAGAGTCTGCCCGTGTGAAAACTTAGGATGTGTGTTGGCCAGTTGTCACTTTGATTGTATATGTTGAACATGAACAATTTTTGCAACTGCAGACATCTACATAGTTAGATTAGATGTGCCTTCACCACCGGCTAACCAGAAAGATGTGATCTCACCACAATGATTTCTGACCCTACCACATGCTGGGTGAAAACATTTTTCTTCATCTCTTCTATAATCTTCCTACCAATTACCTTAAATCTATGCCCCATAATTACTGATCAATCTGCTAAGGTAAATACATCCTTCCCATCCATATCTCTTACAATACTGTACATTTCAATTCAACTTCCTTCAGTGTCCTCTGTTCTAAGGCAAACAATCCCAGCCAATCCAACCTATACTTGTTGTTGCATTTTTCCAGGCCTGGCAGCATCCTCATAAATCTTCCCTGTCCTGATTCTAGTGCTAGTACTTTCTTTTGGTAATGAGGTGATCAGGACTGCACACAATACTCATGCTGTGGCCCGACTATTTATGTATACAGTTCTACCATATCTTCCCTGTTCTTATATTCTATACATTGGCCAAAAAAGAGGCAAGAATTCCATATGCCTTCTTAACTATCTATCCTGCTATTTGAAACTCTCAAACAAATGCCTTGTCCGGCTATGCTCATGGCTTGCCCATGGGTGGAAGAACATCCCACGAGGTCTGTAAATTTAGTTAACTATGCCAAACTAACTAGCAGTTCTTATGAGGAGCAGGAAGAAGAGGAGCAACTGGCCACAATCCTAGGAGTTGACCAAGCTTGGAGTACAACACCCACAAGATTATGAAATCCAGAAAAGATCCAGTTAGTGTCCAAAGACCTACCTTAGTACATCATCTGATTAGTTATGTTCATTCGGTTATTAATATTAACAAAGGAATAATCATTTATGGTTGACATTACAATTATTGCGTGTAACAAGCATTACAAACGATAATTTGGGCAGAAAGCCAAAAACTAATTGCTAGACGATGTCCACATCTTACCAACATTACCTCACATCCCCCACTTGCCTGGATGGGTGCAGCTCCAACAACACTCAAGAAGCTTGACACCATCCAGGACAAAGCAGCCCGCTTGATTGGCACCACATCCACAAGCATCCACTCCCTCCACTATCAACGGTCAGTAGCAGCAGTGTGTACTATCTACAAGATGCACTGTAGAAATTCACAAAGATCCTTAGACAGTATCTTCCAACTCATAACCACTTCCATCTGGACGGATAAGGGCAGCAGATACATGGAAACACGATCTCCAAGTTCTGCTACAAGCCACTAACCATCCTGACTTGGAAATATATCACTGTTCCTTCAGTGTCACTGGGTGAAAATCCTGGAACTCTCTTCCTTGCAGCACTGAGGATGTACCTACACTAAACTGACTCCAGTAGTTCAGCAGCAGCTTGCCTTGCCTTCTCAACGGCGACTAGGGATGGGAAGGTGATGGCCTAGTGGTATTATCACTGGTCTGTTAATCCAGAGACCCAGATAACATTCTGGGGACCCAGGTTTGAATCCTGTCGCAGCGGATGGTGAAATTTGAATTCAATAAAATATCTGGAATTAAGAATCTAGTGATGACCATGAATCCATTGTCAAATTTCAGAAAAACCCACCTGGTTCACTAATGCCCTTTAGGGAAGGAAACTGCCATCCTTATCTGGTCTGACCTACATGTGACTCCAGACCCACAGCAATGTGGTTGACTCTTAGGGATAGGCAATAAATGCTGCCTAACCAGCAACGGCTCTCATCCTGTGAATGAATGAAAAAAAATAAATATTGGACCCCCCATGAAGGTCACTTCCATTGGCTAAGTTAAAACAGAAAAATCACTAGCAATTCCACTTCAAAATAGCCACCATGGATCTGGAAGGTACTTTGCCTATTGCCCATGGTGCCACCCTGGTGGATAGATGGCCTTTGATGTTTCTTTCCTCATGACTGATGACATGTGTCGAAGATGCTCATCATGTCTTGTAACCATGCAGTCCCATGGATGATCGGAGATCTTTTGCTGACAACACCATGTTGAAATTACCCACTGTCCATGATTTAAGGGGTGATGTGTGTCAGGCTCAAAATTTTATATTCTCAGCAAGTTGCTTTTAAAACTTCACCACCTCTCAGCCAACATGTGATGTTGTCTCCAGTAGGACCATTCTCATGGCATGACTCACTGTGGTATACAATAAGAGAGATTCCCAAAACTCCATATAATTTCCAATATGGGGAGGAATCTGTGGCATTCACCCCAAATTTCCATACTTTGCACCTCTGATTATTCTGCCATTAATTATGCATTCCTTTGTCTTTTTTGACCTCCCCAAATACATCACCTTACACTTCTTCAGATAAATTCCACTTACCATTTCTCACCCCTGACAGAATCATGGATATTCACCTGGTATCTACAGCTGTCCTCACCTGCAAACTTCTCAATCATGATCCCTACATTTACATCCAGATTATTAATATAATCCACAAAGAACAGGGGAATTTGTACCTGCAGAATTCTGCTGGGAGTCTTGAAAACACTACTCAACCATTACCCTTTGTTTTCTACCAATGAGCTAATTTTGTATCCAGCTTGTTACATTATGCATCGCATGGGCTTTTGTATTTTCTTAACCAGGCTGCCAAATGGGACCTTGTCAAAAAACTTGCTAAGGGCAGCACATCCTGGTGATCAGCAGCAGCACCAGAGGCAGCTTGTTCCAGCGATCGGAGGCAGCAGTGGTAGCAGCAAAGGTGATCAATGGAGAATGTCCAGGAGAAGGCTGACTGAAACTCTAGGCCAGGGCAGGACATTTTCCTTTTCTTTTGGATGAGGACTTTAAGATCTGGGCATTTTTCTTTTCCTTTTGGCTCTGTTTCTTTTATTTCTTCATTTGTTTCTTTTTAAATTCTGGTTTTGTAATTTGTATTTTAAGATGGCGCCAGAGAATGGCAACATTGCACACTTTCACTGTACTCTTGTATTCCTGTACTTGAGTACACATCACAATAAAACTTAATTTCAATGGATAGCTGATTCACTGCCAGCCATCTTTTGCCACTGCTGAATTAGTCCTTATGCTTCAGCATGGAAGAACATGAAAGTCCCAAAGTGGAGCATGCTTAAGGAAAGAATCTTTACCTACAATCGCAAGTACAGGCATGGGAAGAGAAATTGTTGAATGCAATGGAATAAATTTGATGCAACAAGTAGTAGTTGAAATATGAGACAAATGGTGCGGAGGTAGACTATAGAGGAGAGACCTTCCAGGAAGATAACTGAGGGTGACAATGAGCTAATCTAAGCTATATGAGTAATAAAAACAGAAAGTGCTGGAAATACACAGCATTTGTTTTTATTCGTGGGACATGGACATTGCTGACTGGCTAGCATTTATTGCTGGTTGTTAGTTGCCCTTGACAAGGTGGACTGCCTTCTTGAACTGCTGCAGCCCACATGCTGTAGGTTGACCCATAATACCCTCAAAAAGAGAATTCCAGGATTTTGACCCAGCGACAGTGAAGGATTTAATACATTTCCAAGTAAGGATGGTGAGTGGCTTGGAGGGGAACTTGCAGGTGGTAGTGTTCCCATGTATCTACTGCCCGTGTCCATCTAGAGAAAGTGGTTGTGAGTTTGGAAGATGCTGTCTAAGGATCTTGAGCGAATTTTTGTAATGCATCATGTAGAAAGTACACACTGCTGCTACTGAGTGTTGATGGTGCAGGGCGTGGATGCTTGCGGATGTGGTTCCAATCAAGTGGGTTGCCTTGTTCTGGATGGTGTTAAGCTTCTTGAGTATTGTTTGAGCTGCACCCATTCAGGCAAGTAGGGAATATTGCATCACAATCCTGACTTGTGCGTTATAGATGATGGATAGACTTTGGGGAGTCAAGAGGTAAGTTACTTGCTACAGTATTCCTAGTTTCTGACCTGCCCTTCTATCTACTGTGTTTGTTTGGAGAGTCCTGTTGACTTTCTGGTGAATGGTAACCCCAAGGATGTACATTGTGGGGGTTTCAGTAATGGTAGCCTTTGTAGTATCTATTGCCTCCAATTGTTTCTTGATATATCACATGGAGCGAATCAAATTGGTTGAAGATTGGTATCTGTGATAGTGGGGACCATTGGAGGAGGCTGAGATAGACCATCCACTCAACACTTCTGGCTGAAGATTGCTGTGAATGCTTCAGCCTTATATTTAGCACTAATGTGTTGGGCTCTTCCATCATTGAGAATGGGCATCTTTGTGGAGCGTTCTCCTTCAGTGAGTTACTAATTGTCCACCGTCATTCACAATTGGATGTGGCAGGACTATAGAGCCCAGATCTGATCACTGGTTGTGGGCTCGCTTACCTCTGTCTATCACTTGCTGGTTATGTTGTTTGGCATGCAAGTAGTCCTGCTTGGTAGCTTCACCAGGTTGACACCTCATTTTCAGGTACTGCTCCTGCCATGCCATCCTGCACTCTTCATTGAAAACTGAATTAACATTTCAGAGGTTTCTTTCTCCACAGATGGTACCAGACCTGTTCAGTATTTCTAGCACTTTGTTTTTATTTCAGATTATTGAGCATCCACAGTATTTTGCTTTCATTTCAGTCGCACAGATTGATGTTTGTAACTTCACTAGTGCTTGTGGCCCAGTGCTTTGGGTGGATTGGTAATCATGGACACACAATGTCCATATATATTATTTTGTGCAACTCAAAGATCTAGCCAGGTTTACCATCACAACAATATACTGTCAACACTTGCTTCTTTTCTTTACTATTTAATAAGATCAGGCTTAACTTGAAATATCGTGCAAAGCTATTCTGTTGCTTTCCAAAAATGAGATTCATAAAACAGCACAGGATGGCAATTCTAACGTTTTAACCAGAAAAGTCAAAACTTCTCCAAGCAGAGGTACTTAGGGCTGAATCATGACAGCCAGAAATGCCTGGAGACAAAAAGAGGTAAAGAACACCAAAAATGTGGGAGTCACAATGGGCCATTGAATATTAATGTTGTCAATACTAATTTCTGAGCTTAAAATAATTTTAGAATGCAACCCTAAGGACATTTTAAGTGCATTACTGGAATGTTTGAAAAATGGTGACTTTTTACCCAGTGGCTCACAGATCAGTGGTTTATTAGCATCATCAGTTTGGAAGTTAATTTTTGCACAACATTCTGTTTCTATCCAGTGTCTTATCCCGTTAGGCACTGTGAATACTTCATACAGACACTTAAAAGGTGATGTCTACTGTTCTAGAAATTGGATGTGTCTGTCAGCACTTGATCTGAAACATTATATTATAAAACTAGTATAACTGCTTCACTGAAAGCAACATTTCAACATTGTGCTGAATAACACTGAGCAACAGCAAAAAGATTTTTTTCTGTGCTTAGACTGTAAAGTTTTACTATGTGATAGTTCAAATGGAAAGTGCTATTTGATCTTGAGAGAAATAGTCTTTTGCTCTAATGTGCTGAGCTTGCTGAGTTTGAAGGTTGTGGGTTTAATTATCACTCCAGGACCTGAAAGTATAAGACTGACACTCCTCCCACTCCACTGCAGTACTGAGGGAATGCTTCATTATTGGTCATGTCATCTTTCAGAAAATATATTAAATCAATGTCCTGTCTGTCTTCTCAGGTGGACATAAAACATACCAAGAATGGGAGTGGGAGTTAGATAGATGGAGGTTTCAAAATTTGAAAAGTTGAGGCAATAAGAACAATTGAGTATTACTTTGAGTAAAACCAAATAAAGTGGGACAGAAGGGAACACAGAGCTAATGGTATTAGTATAGAAACTCAGAGGAACAGAGGGATCTTTGAGTGCTTATCCATAGATCTCTGAAGACTACAGCACAGGTTCATGGTTAGTTAAGAAGGCATGTGGGACAGTTGCCTTTATCAGTTGTGGCTCAAATTATAAGAGCTGAGAGGTTATGTTGGAACTGTACAGGACTTTTGAATAGGCTACACCTGGATTACCATGTACAATTCTGGTTAGCGCACTGTAGGAAGGATGTGATTGCATTGAAGGCTGTACAAAAGAGATTCGCCAGGAAGTTGCCTGGGCTGGAGCAGTTTAGTTGTGAAGAGAGGCTGGATAGGCTTTTGTTGTTTTCTTTAGAGCAGAGAAGGCTGAGATAGGACTTGATTGAGGTGTATAAGATTATGAGGGGCATGGAAATGGTGGTAGAAAGTAGCTGTTCCCCTTAGTTGAAGGATCAATATCAAGGGGGCATAATTTTAACGTGAAAAGCAAAAAGCTTATCGGGGACTTGCAGAAAAATCTTTTCAATAAGATGGTTGGTAAGAATCCGGAATGTACTGGGAGAGTAGTTGAGTTTGGAAACCTCATAACCGTTGAAAAATACTTGGATTAGCACTTAAAATGTCATAATATTCAAGCCTATGGGCCTAGTGCTGAAAAGTGGGACTAGTGTACATATAGAGTAATAGTTTTTGTTGGTGCAGAGTCGATTCTATAATTAATAAATGCAAAGAATTGTCCTTAAAAATTATATGCTCTGTATTGATCATTGAAAATATTGATAATGAGATAGAAAAATTAGCAGTGTAAATAGTGATAAACATTTAGATCTAATCACCATTACAAAATCATGGCTGCAAGGTGATCAAGGTTGCGAAATAAAAAATCCACCATATACAATGATTGAAAAAACAGGCAGAATGACAAACAGGAGGAAATGGTCTGATAATAAAGCATAAGTTAAAGACAATAGTGGGGAAGGATCTTAAGTCAGAATGCCCAGAGGTAGAATCAGTACACATGAAGACTGGGAACAATAATGATCAGGAACAACTGGTGTGACTATTTACCAGCCCTCCAACTCTATTTATACCTTTGGTTTGACTAAAAATAATTGGAGCTTTTAACAAATGCAGTGCAATAATTATAAGGGAATTTTATCTACTTGTGGATGTGACCAACCAAATTGAAAAAGGTACGCTGGATGTTGATTTTACAAAATGTTTTTAACATAGTTACCTGGAATATATATTGTGGATAAAACTACTGTAGACCTACCATTTTGTAACGAAAATTAGTTAATTATCAAATCTATTAGTAAAAGATCCTTTGGAGAAAACAAAGTGATCATAATTCAATTGAATTTCATATTAGGTTTGAGAGCAAATCTGAATCTAAAACAAAAACATTCAACTTCCACATGTATTATCAGGTGAGTGCTAAGGTTGATGGGGTGGACAGGCTAAAAACTGTGGAGGCATATTGATTCACAGGTGACAGCAAGTGAGGGAAATTGTTGCAGGCAAGAGCATGAGCCTTGGTGGGAGGTGGATGTGGTATGTCATGCCCCACTGGGGTGGTGAGTCCACTGTAAATCAAGCCCTATGATTCTTGTAGTTGTCATCAATGTTAAAGATCGTACCAAAGTACAGCAAACTATGTTATAACCGACACCTTATCAATTGGCACGCTTGATAAACCAGCAAAAATTATCTACCTCAAAACCACAACCTACCACAATGCCCAAGTAGATATTCTGTAAATAAACTATAACAGTGATGTGTATACCCCTGCATTATGTTTCTATTACTTACTGTGTGTTTTTAGGAGGGGTATTGATGTTTTTACATAAATCTGATTTGATTTATTATTGTCACATGTACTGAGACACAGCAAAAAGTATTGTTTTGCGTGCTAACTAGACAAATCATACCTTGCATAAGTACATCAGGGTAATAGAACAGAATGCAGAATATAGTGTTACAGCTGCAGAGAAAGATCAACTCTAATACATGAGAGATCCGTTCATAGGTCTGATAACAGTGGGGAAGAAACTGTTTTTGAGGGATTTTTTGAGGGATGTTGATATCTCGAACCTTCGCTTGATTGGGGTTTACTGCGGTCATGTGTACCTCTTGATTATCCAGAATATTTGATCAACCGGTGCACTCCTGGTTCTATAGGTGCAGGTTAATAAAATGTTTGCTGTACGCAAAATTTTCTAATTGTCTATATATCAAACATACGGTTAACGGGAAGCAAATAAACAAATAAATAAACTAAACAAATAAATAATTCTAGCAGGTAATCAACTAAGAACTGTCAACATATGACTCTACCAGTTAAAACTCTAACCCACTTATAAAACTCATAAACCTAACCCACTTATAAACCTACACACATTTAGAGACACAAAACAATCATTGTTGTAATGGCTGGAGTGAAAGTCTGGGAAGAAAGTTCGATTGTCCCAGTCCAAAGTATTTGCTGAGATTCTCCCTTTGGCTTGCAAGGACTTGCTGCTCCTTGATCTCTCTCTTCTCCAGGTACTTTCACTTTCTTGCAAGGAGGCACAGAGTCACTGGTTAATAACTTATTTAGCCTCTGACTTATTTATTAAAAGCAACAGCTTACAGCAACTGGTCAGGGAAAATAAATTGGCTTTCCTCAGGCTTTAGATAATCTTTTACTGCAGAGAAAAGGAGAAAACTTCCCCTTCTGGAGATCTGAGGTTTCTGCCTATGTCATTTACACCTAAAAGCTGTTCAACTACCTACAAGCCAATCACATAGTTGTTGGATGGCAGAAAGCCTTTGTCATCAATAACTGGCCACCACTCCACAGATTAAGCAGCTACTTCTTGCTGACTGAATCTCATTTTCTACAAACACCCTGTGCTAGTTTGTCTGCACTTTTCTCAGTGGTCGAACAAACAACATTGTAAACAATATTTACAATAAGCTTTGGTACCTAGCTTTTTGAAAAGTACAGCATTTCCTTTCACAATCCCTGTTTTCAAACCAGTTCTTTCCCCGTTTCTGTCTATGATCAAAAATGCAGGAAAGTAGCAAGCCTTTCCACTTGTTAGCCACATCAGGAACCATGCAGGACAGCTCTGGACTGGCAGTGCTTGCCTGGGAATGCAAGTCCTTTAAATCAGGAATACTGATCCATTCCAGGATATCTCTGCAGTGGTGAGTTGTTTTAGGAATGGCAAATGGTAGGATGCAGCTAGAATTGGGTGAGAGGGATGCCATCTAGGCAGGATAGGTAGTTCATGAGTTGAGTTTGGCAAGAAATGCCAAGAGATCTTGCTAGCCTGACAGCAAGAAACCCTCTATGAAACTCAAGGAAACTGACATCCAAAAAAGTAAGGTTCAGACTCTACTGGTAATCCAGTTGTTTGAACTTGTTCCTGTCCTATCAAAATGGCTCGTTCTAAATGCAACTTATTTTTCCCTTTGCCCACCCACACTTGAACTGTTCTGATGTCCTGAACCATTTTAAGCAATTCTAGTTACCTGGTCCTGAGCAATCTCCACTATAAACATCCACAATTCATGTTTGTCCCCATCAGGATGGTCTGTGGACCATTTATAATTACCTGGAGCAGTGGCATAACTAATCTCCATTCATTAGCCTGGACAAACTGGGATATCACATTCATTAACTTGTCCTTTAATGCTTATCCTAAAAAAAATGGTGTCACCAAAAGAACTGGCATTGGTCCTGAAATAAAAACAAAAAGTTCTGGGAATACTCCCTTACCTGTAGACAAAGAAATAGTGTTAACATTTCAAGTTGAATATGACTTTTCATTAATCCTTGTTATGTCCATCTTTATAGCATACTAAAATAAACACTCTTGTTCCTTCTTTGTTCTTTTCCAAATCACGCCTCCTTCTTAACTATTTTTTCCATTACAGGGATGTTGTTTCCTGTGTCAACCATAGCAACTTTAATAAATGATTTTAATTCAATTGTCCACTCACTGTTAGTTTTAAATGGTGATCTCTGCCTTTTCATGTATTTCTCTCTTTCCACCTTTGAGAACATAAATTTTGTTAAAAATTGATCCATTCAAATTGTCGACTTGATTTGAGTGTGACACAAATGTAAACTTATAAAGAAAAAGACATTGGATTGTCTTTCAACCATTAACACTAGAATTGTACAGTTTGACAACACAAAAGGAAGCCATTCAGCCTACTGTCAAGTCTATGCATGAACAATCCAAAACCAATCCCTCTGCTCTACTCTCTCCATATAGTCTTACACATTCTTGTGCTTCAAATATCCATCGAACTGTTCCAAGGAAAGTTGCAATAATTACCAACCTAACCATTGTGTATGGTAAAGCATTCAATCCTTCTGCACAAAGAACTCATTGTTGGTTTCCCGATTAAGAAAATAGGCGTTCCTAGAGTGAATGAGGAACCTCTGCTAAATCTTCTTTTCCACTTAAAAATCGTAGAATAGTGACAGCAAAGGAGGAGAACATTCAACCCATCAAAGTCACAGCTCTCCGAAGAAGCAGATCAGCTAATGCTTAAAACATTTTTTTTATCTTAAAGAAACTTATCCAACTGTCTTTTGAAAATCACACCATCTGTCTCCATAACACTTTCAAGCAGTTCTTTCCTAACTATACTCTGTTTAAAATATTCCTCATTTTGCCTCTGATTCCTTTGCCAGTCAACTTATATTTGTATCCTTGATGCTTCTGCCAAAACAAAGTTCCTTTCTCTATCCAACCTTTCATGATTTTGAATGTCAGTATCAAATCTACTCTTAACCTTCTCTTTTCAAATGAGATAAGCCCAGCTTCATCAATCTATCCAGGTAACTAAACTCCCTCACCTTTGAAACAATTCTCAGAAATCTTTTCTAAACCTTCTTTCAAGCCTTTGCATTCTTCCTCGGCCCAGAACTGGCCAAACCGGGGATTTATTATAACTTTGTTGCGTTTGCACTCTATGCCTCTATTTATAAAGCCCAGAATTCCATAGCATTATTAACACATTCTCAACCTACCCTGCCACCTTTAATGAATAGGTAACCCCTTTAGAATTAAATCCTTTAGTTTAAATAACCTCTCCTCACCTTTCCTACAGATGTATTATTCCACGTTTCTCTGCAATAAATTTAATTTGGCACACATCTACCCTTTCCTTGAGCTTATCTTCCTCACAGATCACAATACCTCCAAGTTCTGTGTCATCTGTAAATTTTGAAAATGCATCCTGTATAGCCATGTCAAACTAATTGATGTATTAGCAGGTAAATCTGTGCTCTTAGAACCAATACAGAGGGCACCCCGCTGTATTGCTTTCTCCAACCTGAAAAATTGGCACTTTCTGTCCCTTATCACTTCACCAACATTTTATACATTTTGCTTCAAGTTTACTGGCAAGTCTGCTATGTGTCACTTCTCAAGTGCCCTTCGGAAATCCATGTCCATGACACATTAAAGCATTATCCTCAGCTACCCACTCTGGCATGTCATCAAAACACTCAAGCAAGTCAGCTAAACAGGATTTGTCACTAACAAATCTGTGTTAACTTTCCTTCATTAATCAACACATATCCAAGACACTGTTAGCTTTGTCCTGTTTTATCATATCTAATCACTTTGCTATCACTGAGTTTAAATTTACTGGCACGTAGTTACTTGTCTTTGTACTTTTTTTTATCCTTAGGCACTTTTATGAACAAGGTTGCCAGATTTGCTATTTTCTGGTTCTTTGAAATCACCTCATAACTAAGGAAGATTGGAAGATAATGGCTAGCCTTTACTTTCTTCAATATCTTTGGACACTCTCATCTGTTGCTGGTTACTTAGCCATCTCGAATGCCATCAGCCTCTGTAATACCTGGTCTTCGGTAATTCTTAACCCATCCACTGCCTTAATTATCTCTTAGATGGCAAAGAAGATGCAAAATATCATTTATGGTCTCAGCCATGCACAGATTCCCTTTTTGGTCCCTCTTCCCTGCTGATTGACCTTTTTACTGTTTATATTTCTACAGAAGACTTTTGATTCTCTTTTTTATTATTTGCCGGTCTCTTATCACACCCTCCCTTTGCCTCTCATTTCCTTTCTGCTTCATCTTTCTCTAATTTTTTTTCCATCCAGTGAGTTTTGGTTTTGGTTGCTTTACTTTTCACTGTTTGCAGAAAGATCATTGTTTAGTTACAGGTTTGCCTGTCACTCTTTCATTCTAGTTTACACAGGGCAGATCTGTTCACAATACACTGAGATTATTCCCACTGCACCCCCACCTCCAAATTAAGTATAACTCTACATTCAGGGAGTCAGTTAGTTGGACAGTTGGTTTACAATGCAAAGTGACACTAACAACGTGGGTCCAATTCCTGCACTTGAGGTTACTATAAAGGCTCTTCTTCTCAACCTCTCCTCTCACCTGAGGCGTGATGACCCTCAGGTTAAACCACCACCAGTCATCTCACTCTGAGAGAGCAGCTCTGTGGTCTGGTAGGACTATGAATGAAAGTAGAGTCACAGGTAGACAGGATAGTGAAGAAGTCGTTTGATATGTTTGCCTTTATTGGTCAGAGCATTGAGTATAGGAGTTGGGAGGTCATGTTGCAGCTGTACAGGGCATTGGTAGGCCGCTTTTGGAATACTGTTTTCAATTCTGCTCTCCCTGATAATAGGAAGGAGGCTTTGAAACTTGAAAGGGTTCAGAAAAGATTTACAAGCATGTTGCCAAATTTGGAGGGTTTGAGCTATAGGGAGAGGCTGAATAGGTTGAGGCTATTTTTCCTGGAGCATTGGAGGCTGAGGGGTGACCTTATAGAAGTTTATAAAATCATGAGGGACATGGGTAGGGTGAATAGCCAAGACCTTTTTTCCCAGGGTAGGAGAGTCCAAAACCAGATGTTATACATTTAAGGTGAGAGGGGGAAAGATTTGAAAGGAATCGGGGCAACTTTTTTATGCAGTGTGTGTATGGAATGAGCTGTCAGAGGAAGTGATGGAGGCTGGTACAATTACAACGTTTAAAAGGCATCTGGATGGATATATGAATATGAAGGGTTTAAAGGGATATAGGCCAAATGCTGGCAAATGGAATTAGATTAATTTAAAATATTTGGTTGGCATGGACAAGTTGGATTGAAGGGTCTATTTCCATGCTGTACAGCTCTATGACCTATTACTCGAGATTGCTTGTTTTTCTTAATTGGTAATTTTTCTAAACCTTGCGATCACTTGAGTGTGCTTCCTCTGATCCAGTGGAAATAAGTGTCACTTTGCAGCGACTGCTTTCCATCCCAAGCACTGACCTGATGATTCTATGAAAGTTCACTCTTGTATATCTGTCAATAATGGTGTACCAAAGCTGCATAAATTCTAACTGCAGCCTAATCATTTGTGTCAATTTATGATGACTTATTTTCCCTTGCACTGTGTCTCAGTTTGTAACCTCCCCAAATGCTGCTTTCCCTTTTATGGTTTTATAGACTTGAACACGCACTGTCAAAAAATTACACACTTGAACTCTAGGTCTTTCTGTTTAGCAACCCTACAATTACTTTCCTTTTCAGTATACATAACTTGTCTGTATCAAATCTCTCACTTTCGTTTTCATGGCTTGACAAATCTACACTTTATCGATAAAGAAATTTCAATAACGCGTTCCCAATGTTCAGGCTCAGATCATGTACGTACATTGGGAACAGAAGTGGAACAAACACTCACTCCTGGAGTACAGCACTTTTAAATTCGAGCAGTTAGGAAAGTGTCTACCTGCCAGCTTACCCATGATGCTACATTTTTTCGAATACCATACGGTCTAAATATTTTAATAAACTTCCTGTAGTGTACTTTATGATATGGCTACTTCGTGGGTGCTTAATAATCATTCCTATCTAGTTCACCGTGGTAACATCGTTTTCATATGAAATTGATTTTAGCTTCAAAGTGGGCCTGTTATAGAAAACGACGTTACAAAAATGCCCACAAACTGCTCTAAAATGTGATTGCACGTAAGGAAAAATGATAAATATCGATAGAATTTGAACTTTTATGAATAAGAACTCGATACGACTAATTAGTGATTAATAGATATGTTAATTTACCACCTTATATTTGCACACCATCACAGAAATATACCATCAAAATCAGCCAACCTTTCTAGAGTTTCAGAGATAGTAGGAACTGCAGATGCTGGAGAATCTGAAATAACAAGGTGTAGAGCTGGATGAACACAGCAGGCCAAGCAGCATCAGAGGAGCAGGAAGGCTGACGTTTCGGGCCTAAACCCTTCTTCAGAAACTTTCTAGAGTTTCATCGCTTTTCGATTTAAAAGACCGCAATGTGTGTACATGATGTGCCTACAAAAACAATACCGGAGCTACTGGGATGGGGAGGATGGTGGCGCCTGATCCAGGAGCTGGGGAGAACTATTTGTTCCTTGAATAATACCAGATGATCTTTCGTGTCCATTTAAACAGGCGGACACCTTTCATTCGCTCCAAAGGAAGATACACACACCATGGGTGATGGAGCGCTTCCTGACACTGCAGTGAAATGTCAGCGGCACACGAAACTTCACATCGTTAAACTTCACCCTAGAATGAAGTGACTGAACTGCTCATTCATAGGTCAATGTATGTCTTAAAAAAAACGCGCAGCTAAGATTTGCATTTGTCAATGCGTGTCAAAGGTATTCTCGGACTTCGACTTGGACTGCATTTCCGCGCCTGTGTTTCTCAGTTGGAAATAACACCGGGAAAGGTAATAACATGCAGCTGGAGAGTGACATAAGGAGGAAAAAAATCGCGTGTTTGCTGTGTGAAACCTAGGAAATTATATCACACAGGAACCTACACGAGAAAATGAACAAGTCTCCCTTG
>NC_063334.1:2578229-2589544 GCF_021869965.1 Rhincodon typus | reverse complement strand
CATATTTATCTACATTATACTTCATCTGCCATGCATTTGCCCACTCACTCAATTTGTTCAAATCACAGCTAAACATCTTACAGTTCATCCTCCCATCCAGCTTTGTATCATCTGCAAACTTGGAAGTTCCCTCATCTAAATCATTAATATACATTGTGAATAGCTGTGCTCCAAGCACTGATCTCTATGGTACCCCACTAGTCACTGGCTGCCACTTGGAAAAAGATCCATTTATACCTAATCTTTGTTTCCTGTCTGCCAACCAGTTCTCTATCCATGTCTGTACATTACCCCCAATCCCACATGCTTTCATTTTACATACTAATTTCTTATGTCAAACTTATCGAAAGCCTTCTGCTAGTCCAAGTAAACTACATCCACTGGCTCCCCCTTGTCAACTCAATGCAATATGTCCTTGAAATATTCCAGTAGGTTTGTCAAGCATGATCTCCCTTTTGTAAATTTATGTTGATTATGTAAAATCTGCCAGTGTTTTCCATGTGCTCTCATTCCAGGAGGAAACAGTTCATAATAGAGCAGAAAGAGCCAAGAAGATGGTGGCTGTCTGTCATTCAGCTCCTCACCCCTTACATGAAAAGGATCATGAATCTGATCACACCAGAGTGGTTGACTGACCATGTCAAAGCTCCTGAACTGGTATTGGAGGTCTCTGCAGTTCTTGCTATCTCTTTGTTGAACTGTGTTGTGACCTCCTGACCAAAGGCAATCTCCCTTGGTTTGACTGAGAACTGCCGACAACCATGACAAGCTTCCTGGCTTTGTGTCTGTGCTAAACGGCAAGACAGTACAGTAGTACTGTGAGCCTCGTATCTCTGACTGAGGGACCAGGCACAGAAAGGCAAGGCAAGACAAGGCAGGGATGCTGTGAGCATCCAGGTGGGTTTGAAGTGAGTCAGCAAGCAGACAACATAGAAATGCAGTCTGGTCCAGTTCATGAACTAGGTGCAGGTCCCTGACCCCTAACTGTCCTTGCTCTTGCACTGCATTAATAGTTACCATTGGGTCTTTAAGTGGTCCTACCTTCTCCCTAATTATCCTCTTGTTTTTAATGTATCTATAGAATACCTTGGAATTTTCTTTAACCCTACATGCCAAGGTCATTTCACAGCCACTTCTTGCTCTCCGAATTCCCTGCTTGAGTACTTTCCTGCTTTCTTTATATTCCTCACGGGCCCTGTCCCATTTTAGATTTCTAAACTTTACATATGCTTCTTTTTTTCCTTTTGACTAAATTCACAGCCTCCCTCATTATCCAAGGGTCCCTTATCTTGCCATCCTTGTCCTTCCTCCTTACTGGAACATGCCGGTCTTGAATACTCATCAGCGGGTCTTTAAATAGTTCCCACATGTCAAATGTGGACTTGCCTGATAGCAGCTCCTCCCAATTAACACTCCTTAGCTCCTGCCTAATACTGACATAATTTGCCTTCCCCCAATATAGTACCTTCCCACAAGGTCCTGACTTATCCTTGTTCATAGCTATCAAAACTAAAGGAGAGATAACAAGGTGTAGAGCTGGACGAACACATCAGGCCAAGCAGCATCAGAGGAGCAGGAAAGCTGACATTTCGGGTCTAGACCCTTCTTCAGAAATGGGGGAGGGGAAGGGGATTCTGAAATAAATAGGGAGAGAGGGGGAGGCGGATAGAAGATAGATAAAGGAGAAGATAGGTGGAAAGGAGACAGACAGGTCAAAGAGGCAGGAATGGAGCCAGTAAAGGTGAGTGTAGGTGGGGAGGTAGGGAGGGGATAGGTCAGTCCAGGGAGGACGGACAGGTCAAGGAGGCGGGATGAGGCTGGTGGGTAGGAGATGGGGGTGGGGCTTGAGGTGGGAGGAGCGGATAGGTGGGAGGAAAGACAGGGTAGGGAGACGGGGACGAGCTGGGCTGGTTTTGGGATGTGGTTGGGGGAGGGGAGATTTTGAAGCTTGTGAAGTCCACATTGATACCATTGGGCTGCAGGGTTCCCAAGCGAAATATGAGGTGCTGTTCCTGCAACCTTCGGGTGGCATCGTTGTGGCACTGCAGGAGGCCCAGGATAGACATGTCGTTCAAGGAGTGGGAGGGGGTGTTGAAATGGTTCGCGACTGGGAGGTGCAGCCGTTTGTTGCGAACTGAGCGTAGGTGTTCCACAAAGCCGTTCCCAAGCCTCCGCTTGGTTTCCCCTATATAGAGGAGGCCACATCGGGAACAGCGGATACAGTATACCACATTAGCAGATGTGCAGGTGAACATCTGTTTGATGTGGAAGGTCTCCTTGGGGCCTGGGATGGGGGTGAAGGGGTGGTGTAGGGGCAGGTGTAGCACTTCCTGCGGTTGCAGAGAAAAGTGCCGGGGGTGGTAAGGCTGGTGGGGAGTGTGGAGAGGACAAGGGAGTCACGGAGAGAGTGGTCCCTTCGGAAAGCAGATAAGGGTGGGGAGGGAAAAGTGTCTTTGGTAGTGGGGTCAGATTGCAGATGGCGGAAGTGCTGGAGGATGATGCGTTGGATAAAACTAAAGGAGTTGTGGTCGCTGTTTCCAAAATGCTCCCCCACTGAAAGGTCAGTCACCTAGCCAGGCTCATTAGCCAATACAAGGTCCAGTATGGCCCCTCCTGTAGTTGGACTATCCACATCCTATTTCAAGAAACCTTCTTGGATGCACCTAATAAATTCTGCACCGTCTAAGCCTCTTGCACTAAGGGAGTCCCCGTCAATATTGAGAGAATTAAGGTTACCCACTATGATAACTCTGTTTTTATTGAATCTTTCCATAATCTGCCTACATATTTGTTCCTCAATCTATCCTCAATTTAAGGTTGCTGTTGGGTCCTACAGTACAATCCTATCAGATTGCATTCATCTTATTTCTGAGCTCCACCCATATTGCCTAAGTGGATGAGCCCTACAGTATGTCCTCCCTGACTGGAGATGTAACATTCTCCCTGATTAGTAATGCAACTCCTCCACCTCTTTTACCTTCCTCTCTATCTCGTCTAAAACAACAAAATGCTGGAATATTAAGCAGCCAGTCATGTCCCTCTCTCAACCAAGTCTCTGCTGCAGCCACAACATCCTAGTCCCATGTACTGGTCCAGGCTCTAAGCTCATCTGCCTTACCTATAATACTCCTCGAGTTGAAATAAACACACTTCAGCCCATCAGTACCATCGTGTTCATTTGCCTGTCTCTGCTGTCCTTTCCTTCTGATTTATTGATTCTAACATCTACCTTCCCCTCAATCCCTCCACTTGCTGACCTGCTGCTCTGGTTCCCAGACCCCTGCCACTCTAGTTTAAATCCTCCTGAGTAGCACTAGTGAACCTCTCTGCGAGGACATTGATTCCCCTTCAGTTTAGGTGCAACCCGTCCCTCTTGTGCAGGTCACCCCTGCCCCAGAAGAGGTTCCAATGATCCAAGAACCTGAAACCCTGTCCCCTGCACCAGCTCTTTAGCCATGTATTCATCTGTCCTATTTTTCTATTCCTTGCCTCACTAGCACATGGCACTGATAGTAACCAAGGGATTACTACCCTCAAGGTCCTGCTTTTCAGCCTCTTTCCTAACTCCCTGTACTCACTCCGCAGGACCTCATCCCTCTTACCACCTATGTCGTTGGTACCAATGTGCACCACGACCTCTGGCTGCTCACCCTCCCCCTTAAGAATTTTGTGCAACCACTCAGGGGTGTCCTTGACCGTGGCACCAGGGAGGATTCTTAAACACGGCCATAGAAATGCCTGTCTGTGCCCCTAACCAGTGGGTCTCCTGCCACTATCGCTTGTTTGGATCTTGCCTAACCCTGCCCTACAGCAGAGCCAGTTGTGATGCCACAGGCTTGGCTGATGCTGTTATACTACCCCTGAGAGGCTATCCCTCCTACCTGTATCCAAAACGGTATACCTGTTAGAGAGGAGAATTGCAAAGGGAGACTCCTGCACTACCTGCTAGCTGACTGAACCTGTGGTGTGACCACCTCCCTGTAACTAGTGTCTATCACACTGTCTGCCCCCTGTATGCTCCTCAGTGTGTCCAACTGCCACTCCAACTGAACAGCACAGTCTGTGAGGAGCTGCAGCCAGTCACACTTCCTGCAGACATAGTTGTCAGGGACACTAGACTGATCCCTGACCCTCCACATCAGGCAGGAGGAGCACACCATTGTCCTAACTGCCATCTCAGCCCCTTCACACTAAGAAAGATAAAAGAATCTTAACTTGCCTTTACCCTGCTCATTAAAGCACAGTATTCACCTAAGCCCACACTTACACTAACTAGCTGCACTAATTAGTTAGGACCACTTAAAGATAAAGAAGGAAGCATGTGCTTGGTGACAGAGGCTGTGGGTGAGATTCTAAATATGTACTTTGCATCGGTATTCACCCAGAAGGATATGGGGGATAGTGAGATTTGTGTGGAGTATGCTAATATGCTATGGCATTTTGAGATCAAGAAAGAAATGGTGTTGGATCTCTTGAAGAGCATTAAGATGGATAAGTCCCCAGCTTATTGAGAGAGGCAAGAGAGGAAATTGCTGGGGCCTTGACCAAGATCTTTGTATCCTCTCTAGCCATTGGAGAGATCCTGGAGGAGTGGTGAATAGCTAATGTTGTTCCTTTGTTCAAGAAGGAAACAGGGATAATCCAAGAAACTATAGACCGGTGAGTCTCACATCGGTGGTTGGGAAGCTATTGGAGAGAATTCTTAGGGATAGGATTTACATGCATTTGGAAAAGCATGGCCTAATTAGGGACAGTCAGCATGGCTTTACGCAGGGCAGGTCATGTCTTACTAACTTTATTGAGTTTTTCGAGGAGGTGACAAAGGTGATTGATGAGTGTAGAGCAGTGGATGTTGTTTACTTAGATTTTAGTAAGGCTTTCGACAAGGTCCCTCTTGGCAAGCTTATTCCAGAAGATTAAGATGCATGGGATCCACAGTGACTTGGCTACATGGATTCAGAATTGGCTTGCCCATATAAGACAGAGGGTAGATGTGGAAGTGTGTTTTTCTGGCTGGAGATCCTTGACTAGTGGTGTTCCGCAGGGATCCGTACTTGGACCTCTGCTGTTTGTGATATATATATAAATGACTTGGATGTAAATGTAGATGGGTGGGTAATAAGTTTTCAGATGATACAAAGATGGGTAATGTAAAAGGTTGTCAAAGGATACAGCAGGATATAGGTCAGTTGCAGAGCAGAGAAATGGCAGATGGAATTTAATCCGGGTAAGTGTGAGGTGCTGCACTTTGGGAGATCAAATGGTAAGGAAAAGTATACAGTTAATGGCAGGACTCTGAACAGCATTGATGTACAGAGGGATTTTGGGGTTCAAGTCCATAGCTCCCTGAAAGTGGCCACGCAAATAGATAGGGTGGAAAAAAAGCTGTATGCATGCTGGCCTTTATTGGTCGGGGAATTGAGTATAAGAGTCAAGATGTCATGTTGCAGCTTTATAAGACTTTGGTTAGGCCACACTTAGAGTATTGCATTCAATTCTGGTCACCACGTCACAGGAAGGATGTGGAGGCTTTGGATAAGGTGCAGAAGAGATTTATCAGGATGCTGTCTGGATTAGAGGGTATTAACTGTCAGGGAGGCAGGAAACTCTGGTTGTTTTCTCTTGAGTGGTGGAAGCTGAGGGGAGACTTGATAAAAGTCTATAAAATTATGAAATGCATAGATAGGGTTGACAGTCAGAATCTTTTTCCCAGAGTTGAAATGTCTAATAGTAGGGGGCATGCAATTAAGGTGAGGGGGGAAAGTTCAAAGGAGACATGACAGGCAGGTTTTTTTACACAAAGAGTGGTAGGAGTGTGGAATTCTCTGCCAGGAGTGGTGGTTGAGGCAGATACGATGCGGGCATTGAAGGGATTTTTAGATAAGCACATGAATATGCAAGGAATGGAGGAATATGGACCAAGGGCAGGCAGAGGGAGTAGTTTCATTTGACGTCATGTTCGGCACAACATCATGGGCCGAAGGGCCTGTTCCGGTGCTGTAAGTTCTACGTTCTATGTTCTATGGGTGCAGTATTGAAGTGCTGGAACAAACTAAATGGATCGGAGATGTGCCATGAAGGTTTACAGCGTCTGGTTTGCCTCAGCCAGGTGGTGGAACAGGAAACTGCATAAGAATGAGGGAGGATGTGCAATTAATATTATCATTAACAAGCAATAAACCCCCTTCAGACAAATTCACTGTTGCCTAGTGCAAGCCTCACCTTGATGCCCCAAATTTAGTTAAAAGATGCAGTGAGCTTTCCCATCGTCGAGGGTCCATGCTGGATCTCTCAAGCAATTCTGACACATTTCTCACCATAGCCTATATCATGCAGATCCCTTTGAAATTCTGCCCATCACTGGGGCAGGATATCTGGGTTACATGTAACTCCAGACCTGCAACAATGTGGTTGACTCTTAACTGCCCTCTGAAATGTCCAATCAGATCAAGGGCAATTCGGCAAGGAAATGAGCAATAAAAGCTGGCTTTGCCAGTGACACCCAGATCCCATCAAAGAATTTTAATAATGTAGCAATGCTAGGATTTGAGATAATAATTACAGCCCTTCCTCCTCATTTTTGTAGTGCTCCCTCTGGTCCCTCAGTCACTAGAGCTGCACTCCCACTGCAGCTATTGGTGACAGCTAACTGGCCTGCTTCATCTCCCAGTTCTTAATTGACTATCCTGCCTCTGCAGTCCACCCTCTCTTTCTAATTGGGTGGTGGAAGTGGAATGGCCAGTTGTCATGAAATTAAACTGGCATGTGAACTATGGAACTGCACAGGATTAGAGTCCAAATGTGCACAGCATTGGCTTCCTGGCATTCATGGCATAATTCAAGCAAACCTCCCTGTGCCTTTGAGAAGATACTGAATTTGAATAACCTTTGCAGACTACTGATTATCATGCTGAGAAATTTAAAGAACAATCTGATGGATATGGTGACCTCTCAGTTGGTTCCCTGTACTAATAAATAATCCAAAGAATTGTGTTCTCAATGGAATATCACAAGCATAATATATATTAAGGTTTAGTACTATACTTGGTCCAAGGAATGGTGGTTAGCTCAGTTGGCTGGATGGCTAGTTTGCAAAGCAGAGGTGATACCAATAGCAAGAGTTCAATTCCAACTAAGGTCACACCTTTTCAGCCTGTCCCCTCACCTGAGGTGTGATGACCCTCAGGTTAAACCACCACCAGTCATCTCTTTCTAGTGAGAGAGTGGGACTTTTGCAGTTGCTGCTACCACTTGTTACAAAAATAATGACCCATGAAGTTTCCATATCATTGCTGCATTATGAATGATACAGCATCACTTTGAGGGTAGCAATAATTATGCTGACCATTGCGTATTGCAATGTTGTTCACATTGAATACTCTGCGTTGATCAAATGTTTAATTACTGCAACATTAAGAATATAGCAAAATTGCTGCAATAACAGCATGCTAATCCCCTGTCCACATCCTCCCTCTCTCACAATACACCCTGCCCCTGTACCCCATTTCTCACACTGGACCTTTCTCCCTGTACTCGCTTTTTCACACTAGACTCTGGGCATTATGCTTTTACTGTTCTAGATGAGACCCCCATTCCGTGTTCTCAGAGATTCACACTAAATCCGATTAACTGTACATTAACTCTTCACCGACTGTATCATAGATTTCTGTTCTTTTATCTCAATTTCACAGTAGACCCCAAACACCGTTCTCCTATTGTTTCACATTCCAGCCGCTGTACCCCCACTGTCCCATGCTGGACCCTAGCTGCTCTGTACCCATATTATCACATTAGATGCCTCGATATCTCAGTCTTTTGAGCTGGACACCAGCTACTGTATTTGAATGTTTCCCTTTGGTGTCCTATACCTACAATCTCAGTCCTTAATTTTGACTAACGCAAAATCAATCATTGAATATTTCTTCCAACAATCATGTTTTCTCCTTTTTTCCTGATTTTCCACTCACCAATTTCCTTCCTTCCTTGACATTTCATTCAGGATTAATATCACACTGAGAAAGAACTGGAACACTTGTTCTACTGGTGACAAAACAGAAAAACACAGAAACTAGAAGCAGGAGTAAGCATTTGGCCCTTCCAGCCCCATTTTATTCCCACTCTCTGTTTCCTGTCTGTCAACCAATTCTCATTGCATGCCAATATATTAGCCCCATCCCACGTGCTCTAACTTTGCCCACTAACCTCTTTTGAGGGATGTTATCAAATTCCTTCTAAAGAGCCAAATATGCCATATCCACTGGTTCTCCATTATTTATTCTACTCATTACATCCTCAAAGAACTCTAATGGATTTGATAAGCATCATTTACCTAACATAAACCCATGCTGGCTTTGTCCAATCCAGTTATTGCTCTTCAAATTTTCTGCTATCACATCTTTTACAATAGAGTCAAACATTTTCTCCATTACTGACATTGTAATTCTCTGCTTTTTCTCTCTCTCCCTTTTTAAGTAGTAGGGTTACAGTTGCCACCATCTAATCTGTTGGAACTGCTTCACAGACTAAACCTTTAATCTTTAGTTAGATATGTGTGTGTGTGTGTGTGTTGCATTATTAGTTCTTCTTTCATTTAGTAACTGATAAACCTATTCTTTGTTAACTCAAGAAAGTCTCATTAAATTGGCTCCTTTTAAAGAAAACGCATTCAGTCTGGGTGAAAAGTATCTACAAGGGAAGGGATCCTTAATAAATCAATCCTTTTGTCACCAACTGAGGGGACAGGTGTATAAAGAAGGGGAGCCGGTCTATCCTTCCTCACCAGAGAACTTGTCAATTTGGGGTATCCCATCTAAAATGTAATAAATTGGAGAACCTTGTCTAGGAACTGGTTGTAACAAGTTAAAATAAGGGACTGAAACATTGCTGCAAAAGTAATTCAAACATCAACAAGCAGGCATGACATTCCTAATCCATCAACGCCTAAGGGTTTCCACAGTAAGGCTGTTTGTGTTGACATGTCATTCAGTGATATTATATTCTGATCTCATCTCTCGAAGTAATTCAAACATTTTACCCTCTAAGTAAATGTAACAACAGGGAACCCACCTGGATAAGTGCACTCCAGCCGGGCTCACTGTCTGCTCAACCGGATGAACCCAAAGAACAGCTGTGCAAAGTCAAAAGTCCAACATTGTGCTGTGTTCTGAATAAACCTGTTGGTTCTTTGTGTGCCATCTATCAGCACACTCAGTCAGGAATAATAAAAGTGCTGCCTCCAAGGGTTATTAATAGTCAATTCAATATTGAGTTTCTCCTTGACTCCCATACAACTAGCAACATTTCACCATTCCCAAGCATGAAAAGCAAACTGAAATATGAGTGATGTGCATTTTGTGTATAGTTCAGATAAGGTGGTTTGATAATGGTGTCTCCTCTGGCTCTGTTACTGGAGGAGATTCTGAGAATACAGCAAAGAGAGACTAGGAATACAATGTAATTATGTAATACAGTTTTCTGATGGTGGACTGTGTTCACTTGTCTCATTCCCATGTCTATCAAGTCATATTTTTATTGATTGTAGTTTCTTTTCACACAGGGAGAATTTAGCTTTGATGCAAAGAAGCTGGGTTGGAGGCGGTCAGTCCACTGAGCTGGTTATTGGTGGAGTTGAATGTGGCAGCACATTGATGGGGTGCCAGGGCTAACTAGTTATATCTGGATTTGTGAACAATAGGTCTGCCAGTAAATGTCAGCCTCAAGTATCGCTCAGAATCATCTTCCCCCAATACTCAGCCAATACATAGAGCTGCCCTTTGGCATTACTTGTCATGAATTGGAGGATACACTGCTTTATATCAACACAGTGCTTCAACAATAAGTGACAGGGGAGAAATTATGGATAGGAAATATGATAAAAGACTATTATATTATCAACATAAAATCCTTTATTGAATCCAATATATACAATCTACAATACAAGGCACCTAAACAAACATTTCACATAGAATTAGAAAGAAACTGCAAAATAGTTCCAGGTTATCCAGGTCAACCAGCCTGCCAGTGTTTATTTTTGCAAAAGGACCAGAGGCTTTCTCTGTTTCTTATCTCTTTATCTTCCCTTCTTCAAACAGACTATCTAACCGATTCTCAACGTTGATCTGTTCGCTGCTTTAATCACTAACCCTGAATGTTACATTCCATAATATCACAATGTCCATCAAAAAACTTTCACTCAATGTCATAAAACTCTTTTATTTAACCTTATGTCTGTGTTCTCTTGTTTGAGACACTTAACAAAGGGAACTGTCTATTGTACCTGAGATAGTAGGAACTGCAGATGCTGGAGAATCCGAGTTGAAATGGTTCGCGACTGGGAGGTGCAGTTGTTTATTGCGAACCGAGCGTAGGTGTTCTGCAAAGCGGTCCCCGAGTCTCCGCTTGGTTTCCCCGACGTAGAGGAAGCCACACCGGGTACAGCGGATGCAGTATACCACATTGGCAGATGTGCAGGTGAACATCTGCTTGATGTGGAAAGTCTTCTTGGGGCCTGGGATGGGGGTGAGGGAGGAGGTATGGGGGCAGGTGTAGCACTTCCTGCGGTTGCAGGGAAAAATGCCGGGTGTGGTGGAGCTGGAGGGGAGTGTGGAGCGGACAAGGGAGTCACGGAGAGAGTTGTCCCTCCGGAAAGCAGATAAGGGTGGGGAGGGAAAGATGTCTTTGGTGGTGGGGTCGGATTGCAGATGGCGGAAGTGTCGGAGGATGATGCGTTGGATCCGGAGGTTGGTGGGGTGGTACGTGAGGACGAGGGGGATTCTTTTTTGGTTGACCCATTGTCTCCGCCTGCTCCTGCCCCACCGAACTGATCTCCAACTATCTAGACTCCATTTTCTCCCCCTTGGTCCAGGAACTCCCTACCTATGTCCGTGACACCACCCACGCCCTCCACCTCCTCCAGAACTTCCAATTCCCCGGTCCCCAACACCTCATCTTTACCATGGACGTCCAGTCCCTCTACACCTGCATTCCCCATGCAGATGGCCTTAAGGCCCTCCGCTTCTTCCTGTCCCGCAGGCCCGACCAGTCCCCCTCCACTGATACCCTCATCCGCTTAGCCGAACTCGTCCTCACACTCAACAACTTCTCTTTCAATTCCTCCCACTTCCTACAGACAAAGGGGGTAGCCATGGGTACCTGCATGGGCCCAAGCTACGCCTGCCTCTTTGTAGATTACATGGAACAATCCCTCTTCCGTACCTACACCGGCCCTAAACCCCACCTCTTCCTCCGTTACATTGATGACTGTATCGGCGCCGCCTCGTGCTCCCACGAGGAGCTCGAACAGTTCATACACTTCA
>NC_063334.1:2555427-2577829 GCF_021869965.1 Rhincodon typus | reverse complement strand
GGAACCCTGCAGCCCAATGGTATCAATGTGGATTTCACAAGCTTCAAAATCTCCCCTCCCCCTACCGCATCCCAAAACCAGTCCAGCTCGTCCCCGCCTCCCTAATCAGTTCTTCCTCCCACCTATCCCCTCCTCCCACCTCAAGCCGCACCTCCATCTCCTACCGACCAACCTCATCCCGCCCCCTTGACCTGTCCGTCCTCCCTGGACTGACCTATCCCCTTCCTAACTCCCTACCTACACTCACCTTTACTGGCTCCATCCCCGCCTCTTCGACCTGTTTGTTTCCTCTCCACCTATCCTCTCCTCTATCCCTCTTCTATCCGCCTCCCACTCTCTCCCTATTTATTTCAAAACCCCCTTCCCCTCCCCCTTTTCTGATGAAGGGTCTAGGCCCGAAACGTCAGCCTCTCTGCTCCTATGATGCTGCTTGGCCTGCTGTGTTCATCCAGCCCTGAACCTTGTTGTCTATTGTACCTGTTCTCTTTGTCCCTTCATTATCTTAATCAAATTAAGCTAATTGCATCTTAATTTCCTCTGTTCCAACAAAAACAGCCACAATTTTTGAGTCTTGCCTCATCTTAGTCTTTTCTCATACCAAGCAGCTTTCTAGTGGGCCTCTCCTGTACTGCATTAGTACACACATAATCTGCTCTGTGGTGTAATTCATATGACTTATAATTCAGTATAACTTGAACATGATAAATTATTAATTTTCATAGCACAATAGAGGTATTAAAATGATAAATGATTTCAATAGGGTAAATATAGCGAAATAATTTCCTCTGGTGGGAGAATCTAGATCAACATAAGAACAAAGAAATGTGGGACTTGGAAGCAGGAATAGGCAATTCAGCCCTTCCAGCCTACTCCACCAGTTAAGATTATAGCAAATGTAGTTGTTGTTTCAACTTCGCAACTTTCCAGTTTTTGACTCCCTTGTCTATCGAAAGTATATTAAGCTCAGCCATGAATAATTTCAATGAGTCAGCCTCTGCTATTTTCTCGGAAAGAGCATTCCACACACTAATGTCCCTCTGAAAAAAAGATATTTCCTCATCTCAATTTTAAATAGGAGATCCTCAATTTGTAAATGGTGTTCCTGATTCTAGACAGCTCCACAAGGTAAAACACCCTCTCAGTATCCCCCATGTCAATTTCCTTCAAAATCTTATATATGTTTCAATATGGTCATCTCTAATTCTTCTCAACTCCAATGGGTAGACGCCCAACTTGCCCAACCTTTCCTCAAAGTAATCCCTTAATATCAGGAATCAGTTAAGTGAAGGTCCTTTGAACTGCATCTAAAGTAATTATATGTGTTTTCAATGAGGAGACCAAGGAGGCATCACCTTTAGATTAGGTCATTCAGGGATTTTATGATTCATAAGTGACACCAGTTAACATTTTTTTCACACAAATGACAGTAGAAATCTGAAACCTTCTCTCCTAAAAGCTGGGGATTATGAACTTTTCGAGGTTTTGCTCTATAAAGCTTGTGTAAGCATGACTCCAGGCTCCTTTTGGCTTGTCAGTTTAATCCTCCATCTTGCTTAGTTGTTGACATTTCCGTAGTGTCCTGTGCTGTTTCAGTGAAACATAATTCAAGCACAGGAACACACCCTCAGCTTTCACAGAGGCACTTTCTAGCCTTCCAGACTCAACACTGGGTTCAACAGTTTCAGACCTCAGGCCTTGTCCCCTAATTTTGTTATGGTTGTTTTGCATGTGCTGGTCTTAATCTTGTTTTTCATGTTGTTACTTTCAGACATTACTATTCATTATTCTGTCATTCAGATCCTCCTGGGTCAAATCTTTTGTTTCCTCATAACATCTATTACCACTCTCTGCCCTTGTACCGTGAACTATCTTGTCAGTTAATCATTCATGCCCTTCAGTCTATCACAAACCTTTCCTTTAGTTCTACCTTCCCTCCTTTCAATTGCTCAAAACCTTTATTTCTACTTGCTTTCCATTTTGATGAAATACACACTGGGCAGGATATTACATGGCCCAACCAGATCTGGCTTGGCAGGGCTAGATGCACACAACATAGTTCAGGTGGCTACTCCACCACCTTCCCACCCACCCACCGTAGCCCCAACACATAACATAAGGGATGTGTGTGTGTGTCAAAATTGACAGTCTTCCTGCCGTGTGTAAATAAATAAATAAGGGTCTATTAAGCTGGTTCAAAATGCAATTAGCCATTGTAATACCCTGCCCACGCTATGATAAATTTGGTGTGGCAATTGATTGTTTTAAATGTTTTCTTAAAAAGGAAGGAAGGAAGTAAGTTTGAGGTGATACAATCTCCATGGGGTTCTGGACAGGAAGCATCACTGGTTGAATAGTTTCCCACCCTTCTGTCGAGAACCCCCCCGCTCCAGCAAGAAGATTCATGGGTATGGAATGGAATGTCGTGGAGAGGATAGTTAGTGCAATGACATAACCTTTCCTGACCTCAGTTTACACACATATTCAGTCTGTGGTGGATCTGTTGGTAAGGATTATGGTTTCCTTATTGTCATGCAATAAATTTCTCTTGCAGTTGACAGAATTGAAGGCTTTTATGGTGTTAAAGGCTACCATGAATGAAGATTGCTGCTGCTTTATGCACTTATTTTGGACTTGTCTTGCTGTGACGATCCATGTGCACTGCATCTCTTGACGGACAGAATCCACGCTTTGACTCTATTAGGGTAACTCTGGCATGTTACAGATTCCTCGCTGGCCTAACTGAGTGCCTTCATGGATCCAATCATGTTAGGGGTTCTGGGAAATGACACTGGACAGGAATGAATCAGTAAGTGTAACAAGGCACTCCGAAGCCATTGCTTCTGGCTGAAGTAGTTGAAATTATCCATTGCCCATTGTTAATTGTTCTTTTCAATTTTATTCACGTCATTACAGCATTTCATGCTGCCTAACTGTTTAATAGACTTTATGATCTGTTTTGTTCTCATTAAAATTAATATTTTTCTGAGTACTTGGCCTCTTACATTAATTTCCTGCAGCTTGTTTAAATTTTTGGCCATCAGTGGCTCATTGCAAGTCCAAACTCTCCTTTCCCTTTGTGGATTGCCTTTTTGCTGTTAAAGAAGATTCCTGAAGCACTGAAATAAATAGCCTCACACAGACAGACAGACAGACAGACAGTCTCCTAATGTAGGTTTCAGTCTACGTCAGGAAGATTAAAATTTCCTGTTGTAATTAAATTTCAACATTCGTTTTCCTGGCTCTCCTATTGCAATCCGACCCTGTGTCTTTTACTTATTGGCACCTTGGAACAGATTCCAAGCAGTAACCCAATCCCTTCCCCTTCCCATCTTCCAAGTTCCACCCAAACAAACCCTGCCAATTCTCGGTTCCTTCTCCTCAGCAATACTCAAGAAATCTTCAGATAAACAGTGTCACTCCATCCCTCTCCTTCCTGAGATGCTCATAATCCTGCAGAATAATTCCCCAATCATTTTTTGCCAAGTTTTAGCCACTTTAAAAGTATCAGTTAGGTGTCCATTTCTCGTCATTTCATTTCTTTTGCAATTGCACAGCAGTTTTTATTTGCATTTTACTTTTAAAAGATATAGGCCTGAATCTTCCAAGTAGTGGCAACAATGCATAGCATTACAAAAACACTTTCTATTTAATATTGCTTAAAATACTTAAGTATGGAGTAGTGGGGCTAAAGTGAAAATACTTTTGTCTTACTAGCTGCTGTATGTGAAGATTTTCCCGGCAGAATGCTGTTGTGCTTTTTTTCATCCACGACCTTCCAATTTCAACTATGAAGAAAATGCACCCAGTGAACTTTATTGGAGCTGACTAGCTCCCTTTTTTGGTATTAACTAAGGTATTCTGGCAAGATTAAAGGTCCAGTCCTTGAATTATAATGAATGGAATGCAAATGGGTGTGAAAGCAAACGAATGTGTAGGTGAGTGAGTAAGAGGATGGGTTAGATGGGCGGATGAGGAGGTGGATGAGCGGGTAGGCACGTGAGGTGAGTAAGACACTGAGTGGTTAGGTAGCTGAGTGGGTAGGCTATTGAGTGGGTGAAGTTAGTAGGTGATTGAGGCTGTAAGAAGCGTAGGTGGGTGAGGTCAGTAGGTTGCTGATGGAGTGAGGTGTGTGAGTGGAAGGCAAGTAAGTAGGTGGGAGAGGCAGCAGATGGGTAACTGATTAAGTGGGTGGTCATGTAGGGTCAGTTGGTTTGGAGCAGGTTGGATGCGGGTGGTTAAAAAGTGGTCTTGTTGGGGAGAGAAGTAATCCAGTCTGGTCTGGGAGCCGTCAGATTTGTCCAGGGAGGTGGCCAGAGGGTTAATGGTATTGGCTATTCGGAGAATTTAGGTTGAGTTGGGGGTATAGTTGAGTGTCGGGGTGTAGTTGGGTTGGATTAAAACAGAAAGTCATTTAGAAGATGTGGTCAAGCTGAATTGGGAAGAGAGGAGTTGGGTCAGGTCAGGGGTGTAGCCAAGTTGTCACATGGGATAATCAGGTGGTGGGGTAGAAGAGTTGGGTCGATGAGATGGATGGGTTGGGGGAAGAAGAGTCCTGTTGGTGGTGCTAGTGCTGGTTGTGGATGGGGGAGTTGGGGTGGGGGGCAGTTTTTGAGTTGGATTGGTAATATATGAGTCGGATCGGAGTGGTAATCAGGCAGCTGGGGGATTGGCAGGGGTGATCAGCTGGGGAATTACTCAGGTATTAAATCATATAACTTTTATCTGCCTGACAATTCCAGGTAATTGTCTAGGTCAGTCTCACAGAACTGTCCCATGTCTCTGGTTCTAGCCTAGATTCAGGGCTCCTGTAGCAGGTGGATTACTCTTTGAAGTTTAACTTTCCTGAGAAATTCCATAGGGTCCAGACACACACTTTCTGACATACTTCTATTCTCCAACAATCTAGAGCCAAGAAATTTAGCCCATAAAAGTTTAGCTGACTGATTGAGCCCACCCTAGTCAACTGGGTTAAAGCTAGCATCTTACAATATATCCCTCTAGTGTTCTCACACTCGGCACTGAGGTTACATTCTCAATTTAATCAAAGGCTGGGCTGTCAGGGTCCTATTCTTGATCCAGGCTGTAGGAGTGTTCTACTGAAGGTACCACACTTCAAACCATAACTCTGCCTGAACTCTCAGTTCAGATTCCATGGCACTATTTGAAGGAATAAAGGAGTGTCTCCTATCCTGACCAATACTTATCCCTCAGTAGCATCATAAAACATTATAAAACATAGGAGCAGAAGTGGGTCATTCAACTCAATGAGTTTGCTCTGCCTTTGAACATAACAACTAGGAGCAGGAGTAGGCAAAAAGGCCTTCAAACCTGCTGTGCCATTTAATACGATAATGGCTGATCTCATCTCGCCTCAACTCCTCTTTCGCACCTGATTCCCATAACACTTTAACCTATTACTAAATAAAAAATCTGTCTAACCCTCCTCTTTCTTCAATGTCCCATCATCCATTGCATTCTGTGTAGTGAATTTCACAGATTCACGAAGCTTTGAGAGAAGTAATTCCTCCTCATCTGTTTTAAATCTGAAACTCTTCATCTAAAACTGTGACATTTAGTTTCCTTACAAGTGGAAACATCTGGCATTTAGTTCTCCAGTATTTGATAAGGATTCAAAGAGATCGTGGCTGATCTGATTATCCTCAAGATTACTTTCCTGTTTTATCTCCACAACACTAGATTAATTTATGGAATAAAAATCTATCTGTTTTGGAACTGAATATATGAAATAACCCTGTCTTCATTGTCCTCTGTGTTAAAGAATTCCATAGATACACAATCCTCAGAGAAACAAAATCCTCCACGTCTATCTTAAATGGGCAACCCCTTACACTGAGATTAAGCCCTGGTCCCAAACTTTCCCACAACGAGAAACAACCTATCACATCCATCCTGTCAAATCCTCTAACAATCTTATATGTTTCAATAAAGTGTCCTCTCAGACTCCCAAACTCCAATGAGTACAAGCCCAACCTATTCAATCTCTCCTCATACAAAAATCCCTCAAAACCTAGGATCAACCTAATGAACATTCCCTGGACTGCCTCCAATGCCTGCATATCTTGCCATAGATAAGGAGCCCCAAACTGTTCACAGTATTCCAGCTGTGGTCTGACTAATGCTTTGACTGGTTTTAGCAAAACCTCCCTGATTTTATACTCCATTCCCTTTGAAATAACTGACAGACTGTTTGATCATGATCACATTGCTTTTATGAGATTTTGTGTTCAAATTGTGTCATACATTTTTGCAGTGATTATACTTCAAAAGTAATGTAGTGTACTTTGAGATTTCCTAAGGTCATGAAAGGTGCTATATAAATTTAGGCATTTATTCAACTAACTTCCGGGGAGAGGCAACATCCAGAAGGTATTTGATAATGTATTTGACAACCTTTAACTACATGAAAGGTTAATACATAAGGTAAGATCACATGGGCTTGGAGTAATACAGTAGCTTGGATACAGGATTGGCTAACCAACAGAAAGCAGTGCGCTGGGATAAATGGGCCCTTCCCTAGTTTGCAAGATGTAACCAATGGGGTACCCATAGGGTTCAGTCCTCAGGCCCCAACTATTTACAAACTATATTAATGAGTTGAACACAGTGATAGAATATACTATAACCAAATTGCAGATGTCACTAAAATAAGTGAGAAATAAGTTTCAATGAAAAAATAAGAAATTTATAATTAGATATCAAATGATTAGGTGAATGAGTCAAAATTTGACAGACAGAATTTAACGTGGAAAAATGTGAAGTTTTCCATTTTGGTCCTATTTCTTAAGTCCAATAGAATAGATTCAAAAATCAATGGCTGATTCAGGGGAAAAGAGTTCTGGAAATTCACTTCTGATCCTGGAAGTTAATCACAAAGACCACATGGTACATTACCCAACAACCCCTTGCCCCCATATTCTGTACATGGTGATGCCAATCTTCTCTACAAACATGGTCAGCATCTCTGAATATTTGTGGTGAATCTGAGGCCTTAGCATCAACCAGTGATTTATTCCAAAGCATATTGATTTTTTAAGGGAAGAACACTATCGTGACATTCCAACCACTTAATCTAATCAATGTTTACATCATTCATACACATAGGTCCTCACTCTCCCTAATTCATTTAATTTGAATAATCTGTCCACTTGTAGACAGTATAGTGTAGCTTTCATTATTTTAAATACTTCAATCAAATATCCACAAAGTGTAGACTTTTCTCAAGTAAAACTCCAAACTCCATGAGCTTGCTGTGAAAGCTAATGGATTTTAAACTAAATATTAGTCAAGTGGTTTTCAATCCTCTGCACCTAATCTTGAACCTCTATATCTAACGTCATGTGGAGCAGCCAGAATTAGACAGAGTCAGGCTCATATGTACCCAGCCAAATCAGACAACAGGACAAGACTAGCCTCAAAACTGCATTCAATAGGCATATCTATGTTAATGCTGACACTGCAACACTGTCATTTTTATAAAGTTCTTCCCTTGGGTAACCACAGCACCTGCTTATTTCAAACAATAAAGCAAACTGAAGAATCCTGAATTATAAAGTGCCAGTGTAGACCTCAGAGTGCCAGCAAGCCAATGAAGTGTTGATGTTGTTGTATTATAGGAAAAATATTTGGCAAATTATGATTTGCAAGGTGAGGACAAACAGCAAGTGTATTTATTTGTGATATTGGTTGAGGCACTTGATGAACACTGGAGACAAATCTTCTTCAAACAGAATAATGATGTATATTGAAAAAATATTTATTCTTGATGGGATGTGAGCAGCCAACATGTGTCTTTCATCCCTAATTATTCTTGAGGAGGTTTTGGTGGGCTGCCTTCTTGCAGCACTGCAGACACGGATAGAGCCAGGTAGAGGCTACAGGATTTTGCATCAACGAAGAGGGCAAATACTTCACTCTCATTCAAAATATGGCATGTGCTACAGCACAATACTCCTGGAGCAAAGCATTGAAATATACCCTTACATCCCTTGACCAAACTTGATCCCTATGACTTGGAGGTTCCAATGAAATACTATGGATTAGAGCTGACTTGGGGTCATCCTGTTATGGCTTTGATTTAATTTTCCCATCCTTGAACCTACCATTGAATAGGCACAAGCTGCATGATATTTCTGCTTAAAACATACGAGATGTAAATGAATCTTGAGCTCAAAATAGCTCACCGTGGGGTGAATGTTGTAGAGTCATAGAGGCCTACGGCGCAGAAAAGGCCCTTTGGCCCATCAAATCGATATCAGTCAAAAACAAGCACCTAACTATGCTAATCCCATTTTCCATCATGTATTTCTTTTGTTTCCATATGGTATATTTGCTGAAAAATCTTGAGTCTTAGAGAAAGTTCATGATGTTTTTCCAGATTATTTTGTGCCAAATGTATGGGATAACCCCAATATGTTAAGCCATACTTTGAAATTGATACTGAATTCCTAATTTATAGAGCATGGAGCACCAGTTGCAATACAAATGTTGTTATCTCTTAGTCTTATTCTTCATTCCTGAATTGTCCTTATTGTTTTGAAATTTTATTCCACCAATATCACCTGTTGTCAGCCAAAACGCTGGCTTAGATTTCTCTTCTTTCTTGTGCATGATCACATGCACCCAATGGATCAAGCTCAACAAACTATTCTGGACTCCACATGTTACCAGAAGATTCTATTACTCATATTATGAATTCCCTTACTTTTGCCTGTTCTTCCCGAACAATCACTTGTGTTATGTGCTATTGATCAGCTCATTGTTCCCACACCCTCTCTAAACCTCTTTGGATTTCCACACCCATCGTTTAAGTTGCTGCTCAAAATCCACAGGCTAAAAGGCGGCTTACTTCATTTTCTGAACATGGGGTCATAATTCACAATGCACCCATACCAATTCCACTGGAGATGAGCAGCATGTAAATTTGGTGCAAGCACATTATTACCATGATTAGAACATAAGGCTGAGCATCAGCCATTCTCTTGATGACCAGTGCATTGGCAAACTACCAGTTGCCTTTGCATTCACCGTGGAATTGAACAGCATTGTGGTGTAGCTAGCCTTGATCAATTTGTCTCTGTTCAGGAGAAACTGTGCTGAATTATATTACTCAAATTGAAATGTGGGAAATAGAAAACCAGGGTGAAGAGGGGCTATAATGTAGCCGTGGTAGAGGAACTAAGAAGAAAGCGATACACCATGGTTCTAATGGTGGTCAGCAGGCTTTCAGTGATCACCCTCAATCAAGAATAGCGTTAGGAAAGTGAACTCCTAATGCCTAATAGGATTTAGGAGTTGGCTACTTATACCCTCAAGCCTGCTTTTCCATTTGATAAAACCATGGCTCATATAATTATGGTCTCAACTCCACTTTTTTGTCTGCACCCCATAATCTTTGACTCCTTTGTGAATCAAAATTCTAAGTAACCCAGCCTTGAATCCATTCTAGGACCCTGCTCTATTTTTCTTTGGGGAAGAGAATTCCACAGGCTAATGACCTTCTGAGAGGTTCTGAGAAATAAGAAACACCATTTTTAAAAAAATGGTGTACCCTGTTCCAGATTGCCCCACAAGCGAAAACATGCTCTCAGCCTATCAAGTCCCATCAGGATTTTATATGTTTCAAACAGTCATCTCTAATTCTTCTAATCTCCATTAAGCAGAGGCCCAACATTTCCTCCAACTAATGCTTTAATGCCTGAAATCAGTTGAGTGAACCTTTTGTGAACTGCATCTTAAGTAATTATGTCCTCTCTCAGGTAAGGTACCATACACACTACCCCAGACGTGGAGGTGCTGGTGTTGGACTGTGGGGGGCAAAGTTGGAAGTCACATGACACCAGGTTATAGTCCAACAGGTTTTTTGAAATCACACAAGTTTTTGGAGTGCAGTCCCTTCGTCAGGTGCAGTGAGAAAGCACAGCACACAGATGCAGAGTTTATAGGCAGAGAGATCAAGGGGAGAGCAATCAAAAGATCATACAACTGGTGTGAGTGGAGTGTCAGATGATAAGTCTCTGCAGGTGACCAAGAGTGTTAGACGGTGTGTAAAGTGTTTTTAAAGTCAATGTCAGTGCTGGACTGTCATAACAATCAGGCAGAACGATAGGAATATACAAACGGTGATATCTCAGATCAGGCACTGAATTGTAGGTGTGAGACCTTGTTCAGAATCAAAGTAACATGTAAATTCATTCAATGGACCTATATGGTCTAAGTTATGAATTCCTGTATCACATCAGCCAGTATGAGACAGTCAGGATATTTCACACTTTTGAATAAGCCAGGAGATGGCACCTCGACCTGCAATTTTATTAATAAAATCAATTTGCACTTATTCCTTTAAAGTATAAAAATGAGCTAAGGCACTAATTAACACAATAATCTGACCAAACCGGATGCTGAACTAAAGGAGGAACTATTAGGAGGGGTAACAAAATGCTTGGTCAAAGAGGTACATTTTAATTTGGATATTAAAGAAGGGGGGGTTGTGGTAGAAAAACAGGGAATTTAGAGGAGAAATTCCAGGAATAAAGAACAAAAAAATAAAGCTGGGAAACTTTAGCAGGTAACTTAGCAAAACCTCCATGACTCAGTATGCCAAATGTACCAGCTGACAACTGAAATCTGCTGTCGACGTCTATTCCAAGCAGTGACAGAGGAGTCACGCAAAGTCACTTTGACCATCTGGATATTGCTGGGGGATCTCCGAGAACCTGCTCATTATACTCTGCTCCACAACGTGCCAGTAGTACACATATATTTATGCATGTACCAAATTCGGAACATCCTACTCCTGTGCTTTCTTCTGGTTCTTTTCCTTCTTCAGCACCCTCCAGCAGGAATAGATATGATGCAACACTTACAGTGCAGTGGTTGCCAACAAATTTTTCCTTTAGCGAGCAGTCTATCCTGCTCTGATCTCGCTTCAGTTCTGCCAGACTTTCAACACCAGCTTTCAAACAGAAGAATTCCCCCAGAAAGAAATGAACTTTGAGAAATCTGAAACAAAAACAAAGTTGCTGGAAAAGCCCAGCAGGTCCAGCAGCATCTGTGAAGGAAAAAACTGAGTTAACGTTTCAGGTCCGGTGACCCTCCCTCAGAACCTTTCTGGTTCCTTTCTGAGGAAGGGTCACCAGACCCGAAACGTTAACTCTGTTTTCTCCTTCACAGATGCTGCCTGACTTGCTGCGCTTTTCCAGCAACTGTGTTTTTGTTCCTGATTTACAGCATCCACAGTTCTTTCGGTTTTTACTTTGAGAAATCTGAATTTGCCTTTTTAATTTCTTTTAAATGGGAGATTCAGAAACAAAAAGAAAAACATTAGTATTGTACTTGACCTGATGTAAGGAATCTTTGCTCCCAGGATCAGTTCCTGGAGCTGCTGTTCATATCAGCTTAGTCAATACCAAAGCACAAATTACTGTTTAGCCAATGCATTATTCCTGTGTTAGCAAATTAAAACACAGCCTCATGCAGAGGATCTCCACTCCTGCCTTTTCTTTCGTCATACTATACACCCTACTAATGTCTAAATCTAGTCTGGAAATAGCTGTACTTGCACAAACAGAAATGATAAAATCAGGCTGGTCTGTATTAAGGTGCTCCAGCCTGCCTTGCACTGATGCTTTACTCCTCTTGCATGGCTCCTAAAAGTCAATCTTGTTCCTGCTTTGGTTTTTCACAGTCTGTGTTTGTGCAGAGGCTTGAAACGGCCCTGCCTTTGGGCTTCATAACAAAGTGACTGAGTCACCTCATTTGAAGACAGGTCTCAGCATTGCTCTACCTCAAAGAAGGACCCATTCTCACTTCAGGCAAATAAACCTGTAACCAAAAGAACCCAGCACTGAATTTGCACACAAATGGGTGATTCTGGTCCATGTATGTGAGCTCCATAAATACAACTTGGCTTTAATTTCTTGACAATGGATCATGATTATTTAAAATTAATTAGTTTTAGACTGGTAGGAACACCCTGGGAAATCCTAGTCCTGCTATTCAGATCATGGGTTGGTGTTGTAAGAGAGTTCTACTTTGTTCTGAAGAAAAAATTCTAAAGCAGTTTGTTTAAAAAAAGGCTTGACATTTAGTTATAGTGACTTTTTTTGCAGTGACTGATCTGTTCCAATATTATTTGGTTCTGCAAATTACACTAAATCCCACACTGACATGTAGACTGAAATTACTTTTCTGTCCAAAAAGATATTGAGGTGCTTGAATGGAATTAGTAGGCCCAGTGAGGTGCCTAATGGAAATGAATTTACACTATGTAACAGTGCATTAGTTAGTACTGATTTAGCCAATTGACCAACCTTCATCCAAGGCATTAAAACCAGATGGGATGGGAAACAAGAGTTACATGGGGAGTCAGAACACAGTTCCAAACAAAGTCATAGAATCCCTACAGTGTGGAAACAGGTCATTTGGCCCAACAAGTCCGCACTGCCCCTCCAAAGAGCGTCCCATCCAGACCCAATTCCCCTGAATTTCCCACGTTTAACACACCTAGCCTAAACATCCCTGGATACTATGGGCAATTTAGCATGGACAATCCACCTACCCTACATATCTTTGGACTGTGGGAGAGCAGAGCTAAACCAGAGCACCCAGAGGAAACCCACACAGATACAGGGAGAATGTGCAAACTCCACTCAAACAGTCACCGAGGGTAAAATCGAACCAGGTACCGAGTGCTGTGAGGCAGCAGTGCTAACCATTGAGCTACTGTGCTGCCCAGTGCCACTAAATCACTGAAATAACTCCACGGAGGCCAGTATCCCATCACAAAGTCACTCTTTATTTACACGTGGAGAGTCCTTGACAGTTATCCAGCTTCCTCAGAGCCAGCCCTCAAAGGGAACAGAACGTGTGACTCCTGTTTTTATCTATCAGCCATGGCTCCCTGATTGGACTCCGTTAACAGCCCCAATCAGGGAACTCACTCTATGAGGTCCACCTGGGTTGGAGTCCAGAGAGAATTTTGTTGAAGACTGGCTCTGTGATCACTGAAACGGCCATGCTATTATTGACCTCCGTTAAAAGTGAGTGGCCATTTAACTACGAGTTTATTTTCATTGGTTCTGATTTAGACAATGAAGCTAAGCAATTGCCTTCGCTCAGATAGTGTTCCCCAAGCTCAGTCAGCCTGGCGAGGGTATCCTTTTCCATCAGCATACCACGTAACACATATGCACCACTTGCTGCATTTTCCAATGATAAAGCCATTTATAGTGCCTGTTTGAAGTCCAGTTGGACTTCAACTAATAGGCGCCTTTGCATGCTTACATCATTAATTCCACTCTCATTGCCATTGAAATAACTGCACAGAGGCCGGTATCCCGTCAACAGGTCATCCTTTATTTACACATGGAGAGTCCTTGACACTGATCCAGCTCCCTCGGAGCTAGCTCTCAGGGTGAACAGGATGTCTGATACTCCTGTTTGTATCTGTCAGCCAGGGTTCCCTGATTGGACCAGATTAATAACCCCAATCAGGGAACTCATTTTCTATGTACCCACCTGGCTAACCTCGCTATAATCACTACAGCCACATTCCTGCTAACATGGTTTCAGAGGGCTTGTAACTCAGAATCCTGCAGCACAAAAGGAGAACATTCATTCCATTGTGCTTGTGCTAGTTCATTGAAAGAGCTATCTAATTGGTGTCACTTCCCTGCTGTTTGTCCATAGCTCTGCAAATTTTCATTTTTAATTGTTTAATACTCTTTTGAAAGTTATTGTATGTTTCCACCACCCTTTTCGATCTCTTCCTGATCAGAACAACTTGTTGTGTGAAAGAAATTCTCTAAAATTTCCCATTGAATCTTAATTAGTTATCCTTTGGTTACTGGTGCCAGTGGAAAAAAAGTTTCAGTTGGCTTTTCTAAAAAAAAAATTAGTAACTTTCTCCATCTTAAGTACGAGAGAGGTGTTCTTTTGTATGTTGTTAGAGAGATTGGGCAGCAACTGGTGAGTGGGAACTATTATCAAAAGGTGAGGATCATTGCAAACATGACTATATTGTTGCCAAGCAGTGCGAAGCCTTGTAATATTGTCAATATTGTCAATGTGTTATAGGGCTTGTTGCCTATGATTGTACTCAAAGACAATTCCCTAGCCATTTGATGGCACCTCCTGTTGAGAGAATATGCAATTATGGAGTCCTGTTCATTCCCTCAAGCCAGAAGTGTTTTGTAGCCAATAAAGTGCTTAAGAAATGTAGGGCTGGATTTAATGCAAGCAAGAGAGTTTCACCCACCAGCTGCAGAACCCTGCTGCCTCTTTTAGGGAATGCCCCCTGCATTGTGCCACTCAGGCACGTACCTGAACAACTCTGGGACTTTCTTAGGATCAAAGATCTTGAGACAGAAATCGCATAGGCCATGTGCTGCAGACCAATCCAAGGCTGGCAGGTCTACTGAATGGCAGTACCACTGGGCACATGTGGCTATTGCCAGTACTACATCCACATGAGACTCAGGACAATCACTGGATGCCTGACCTCAGCTGAGTGAAGCTGACCAGGGGAGTGCAGCAGCATCGACTAGACGGTGGCTGTCAGCACTCAGTGCCTTCAAATGGGGACCTGCCTCTGCATGGGTTTGCTTGTTGTGCCAACCCCCATCATTCACTCCATCAATATCGGTAGCAGTGGGATGAGGCTGTAAAGGGGGCATTAATTTAAAAATCTCAATTGGCAGCAGATTGGGAAGGCAGTCCATAGATCATCGATTCACTGACATCATCACTGTGCTGCTGGAAAGATGATTGGAGCCCCATTCTCCTGCCTGATTAAATACTACCAAATGCACCATGGGAGAAGGGTATGAATTTCTGCCTGAAATCATTTTTGTAATGCAGGAAGCAGAGTAGCTAATTTGTGTGTAGTAAGGTCTCACAAAAAGACAAGGTGCAGAATCTTATAGGTCCCTGAACAATATGGTTTATGTTGAGAAATTGGAGAGAATCGCATGAGAAATTAAACAAGGCCTATCTCAATGTAGGGAACAACTAGTTATACTTTTCAACAGAATTCTGGACATTGGGCTAAAATTCTTACTAGGGAGTATTGAGATGTCTATTAATGAGTATTATTGCTTATTATCACCTACATTAATACTGAATCCCACCTTATTAATCTGAAGCTCCCGATCGTATTGTGGGGTGAATAGAAGCCAAAAACCAAGAATTACCAACATGAAATTCGGACAGGATAACTGGTGCCTGCAACTCACCATTTACACTTCCAGCCACCTTCTCGGAGGCCTGGTACCAACAATTCAGGGCATGTTCCAGGATGCATGCAGCCATTGCCCCATCTCCAACCTTTCCATGCTATCAAGGCACACCTCTGATCCACCTACAGTATACTTCTGTACTTCAATGTTGGACTTTGGATTGCATTGTTTAAAGTTAGTGTCATTTCATTTTTTTGTATTTTTGATTGTGGACTGGAATGGGAAAAGGACTGATTTAAGGATTGCGTAAAGGATTACTGCTCTTTTTAAAAGTTAGTTACTGACACTCACTGTAAGTGCGGTTTACATTGCTGTTTGTTCAAGCAGTAGAAGATGGACTGCAGTCTGGCTGGAGCTAGTGGATGTTTATAAAGGGTGTTTCGGATAGCAACAAGTAGCTATTTGATCCCAGGTAGCTGAACAGTTTGTGGGTGAGAATGATTGGTCAGACGCATTCGGACCTCCAAGAAAAAAATGAAGGAGCTATCCTTTTCTCTACTCAAGCATAAAGAAAGCTGATGTATTTTCCTTCAGCTGTTGCTGTAAACTGTCATTTCCACCTAGTCAGAGACGTTATATTTGAACCAGTCACCCTGTGCCTCTTGCAAACAAGTGAAAGTAGCTGCAGAAGGAAGATCGAGGAGCAGCAAGTCCTGACAAGCTAAAAGGTCATTTCAGCAAACCCTGTGGATAGGAGCCAATGAACCAGCTTCCTCTTCTTTCCCTCTACCCATAACACTTCTTCTTTATGTTCTGTCTATCTGCATGTACATATGGGGTCTTTATAAGGAGGTTAGAGTTTTAACTAGTCAAGTTATAAGATGACTGTTCATGATTGTTTACATTTACCCAGAATCTATTTATTTGTAAGAGACAGTAATTCTTGTTAAGTGCATAGACTTGGCTCGTGCTTTCTGTTAAAGTAGGTCCAAAAGACAGGTAGATTGTGAAATTTTAAAAATCTTTAACTTTTGCAATGACTCCAGGAATAGCAAGACTTAACTTCCAGTGCACTACCCCAGTGCTGCATAACAACCAATGTCATTAGAATGCTGCTACAAGACCACTTTCTGTGTAGGGGCAAGCACCCAGCTCACAAACCAGACCAGACTGCTCGCTTACTTTCTCAGCACTCGCTCATTTTGCACCTAACCTAAATGCTCAAAGCATCCCCACCCTGCTTTGTCTTTATGTTTTGCACTTTGTCCCCTCAGCCACAGTTTAAAATTTCATAGTACTGCTACCTTGCCTTGCTGTTCAGTGCAGACAAAGCCAGGCAGCTAGTCATGCTGGTCAGTGGTCAGTCAAAGGGATGGACATGTTGTTGTACAGAACAATGCTGCCTCAACTTGATGCTTGCACAATATGCCAGCAGCTCATGTAGAAACACACTGCATATGCAGCAAGCAAATGGTCATGTCTCAAAGTCTAAGGAAATGGTCCTCATTTAGGCCCAAGGAGAACCTATCAGTCAGGAGCTCCCAACAAAACAAGTCAGGAGATGCTTATCAATCTAGGGGCTTGGATGTAGTCATTCAGCTCTTGGGACGGTCAAGATCGGGGTCCGCTCCTCATAGGGACAGGCAGCCCAATGTCAGGCACTCCATCACCCATCTTGGCTTTTTCTGCCCTACTGGATTGAGAGAAAGGGGGGTACTGAGTGACAATGGATAGCACAGCTGTTAGTGTTGGTGCAGGTAGGGGAAAACTGGTGAGATGTCCCAGTGAATGACTAATCGATGGAAAGGCCATGCACTGTTAATAGTGTGGGGGAAATGGGTGGCTGAGAAGATACTGCATAGAGTAGTGAGCATGGGAGAGCATGAGCCTTGATGGAAGGTGGGTAAAGTAGCAGAGATAGAGTGAGTATGAGGTATCAGAGAGAAGGTGATGGCACTTACCCTAGTGGAGGGGAGGAGGTCAGTGACCTTCTTTTTACATTGCTAGGCATTCCTCAAAAAGACTGAGACAGCACTGACCCAATGTAAGTTCAGACAAGACTGGCATGGCCTGTTGTTGTAGCCTCCACTGGCAATCCTGGGGAAGACAATATCTCTGTTCTGAACTATTCCATCCACAAGGACCTTTAGGATCCTGTCTGCAAAGCTGGGCATTGATTTCCCCTTGTCTGCCATGTCCTGGTCATAAATGTAATAAAAGGTACAGGGGAGCTCCAGACTGGCTCAATTGAGTGCATAATAACTTTTGAAAAGTTGGCACTGAAGGCAGGTATCCTGGGATATCCTCTCAGTGGCAGCGGCTATGGCGAGTAGGAGAATCAGATAAAAAGGGGTATCATAGGGGTATGGTAGGTAGTTAATGAGGTGAGCTGGGGACAATAGCATAAGAAAATCCACTAGACTTCATGGAGAAAAATCCATCACTAAAAGCTTGAAACATTAAAATAACATTCGGTCAAACTACCAGATTCAGCCAACAAAATAAATTATTGGACAACATATTTTAGGTGTTAGTGGAGGGATAAACATCAGCCAGGAGACTGACCAAGCTCTGCTGGTGGATCAGTAACCCTTGCAGTTCCTGTACCACTTCCCATTTAAGGCAGGGCTTGGAGACAATGGTTCCCTGCACTGTCTATGTTAAATAAGACAATAAAATCTCCCACTTCTGTCACCTCTCCTACTTCCCTAATGCAAGGTCAATGGTAAATTGAGAGATTTTCTATGTCACATTGCTCCCTCCCCGAAGTCCACTCCACTCAAATGGAGGGTTATGGTAGCCTTGATGGCCACTGGCAACACTATCTTTACTGGAATCATGTCAAAAACTCTCACTGCAAGATGGGTGGTTGGCCCTTTAGGTAACACTAGCAAGAGATCCCTCATGCAACTTACAAGACGGTTCTGCTTTAATGTGTGTTCCGGCAACACGAATTGGTTATAAACGTGACTGATGAATAGGTGAACGATATTTCTAAAATGCAAACTTGTGTTGGCTATAATGTGATTCTATCAGTGCACAGAGGAGCACATGTTGATATCACATGATCGTTTTGCGGGCTTTGACCTTCACGTCACATTGTTAGCGCCAAAAGAATCTTCACGCTGGCATCATGTGATCATTTTGCAGACTTTGTTGTGAAGTGCTTTCTGTGAGAGGTACAGTATTCCGTGATTTTTGGGGTTTTTTTGCAAATTCTGCTGTGTTACCCACAAAAGTGCAAGGACAAACTGACAAGAATTTTAGCAAGAAGCATCCTGGTGATAAAATTGCGTGTGGTGAACGTAAAAGGGCTACAACACTGGAAGAGAAGCTAGATGTTATAAAGTGTTTTGAACGTAATGAGAGAGCATGTGACATAATTCGTGTAACAGAAATAAAGGAATCTACCTTATGCACCATGACAGACAATGCAGAAAAGATTAGAGCAAGCTGTATTGCTGAAACAAGTCTGAGTGCTAGCAAATCTGTGAGGTCACAGACAAAGGAACTTGAGGAGATGATGCTGCTTGGCCTGCTGTGTTCATCCAGCCCTGCACCTTGTTGTCTCGGATTCTCCAGCATCTGCAGTTCCTACTATCTCTGAGGAGATGGAGCTGCTTCTAAGTGTGTGGATAGAAGATCAAATGAAAAAGTGATCTGGGACCACATTCCTCATCATTAAAGAGAAAGCCTTATCAATTTATTAAGATCTAACAATATAAGCTGAAAATCCTGCAGATGTGCCTGTCTTCAGTGCTGGTAGTGGCTGGTTTGCTGGTTTTAAGAACCGCTGTGCTTTTCATAGAGTGCCAGTGCAGACAAGGAGCATGCAATGGCATTTTCTCCCATAGTAAAAAAATTAATTGATGAAGAAGGCTACAACTTGGATCAAATTTTCAATTTGGATGAGACAGGTTTATACTGGAAGCAAATGCTTGCATGCAGTTTGGTGGAAGCTTCTCCCAGACGTTTTTAAAAAAGATTTTAAAGGCTTTGATCCATCAGAGGAGCTCCCAAGAATCAAATAACATTGTGTTGATCTTGCAAAGTAAGTTGGATTTGAAGAAGTGGAGAGTGAGGATGTTGAAGAGCTGCTTGAGTCCCACTGTGAAGACCTCTCTAACAGCTGATCTACAACAACTTGTCGCTGAGGGGCAAGTGGAAGCTGGAGATGAAGTCCAGGATGCAGCACCACGAGAGCTTTCCATTTCTGTTTTGTCTTCTATCCTGAGGGAAATTGAGAAGCAGTTGCAGCGATTACAATGCAGAACGCAGCAGGGCAGCAATTTGCGGAATAAGATCTTCTTTGGCACCCTATGAACAGCTTCATCATGAAAGAAGAAAAAGGGCAAAACAGTAAAAACTGGATCTCTTTAAAACCAATCCCCAAGAAACAGTCAGAAGACAATGAACCACAGCCATCCACTTCTGGATTAACTATTTTTCACCCGAACCCTGCAACCACAACTGCACCTGAAGGTGATGATGATGATGACGACCCTCAGCCCCTGCATTAACAACAGAGCAACACAAAACTTCCTCCCCCATCAAGTCATCTTGACATTTTTTCAAGGTATGGTGTTAAATTTACTTTTATTTCATCATTAGATATTAATTAAACATTTATTCAAACTGTGCAATCCTTTGTGTTTGGCTTATGAGTGATATTTTTGGTGGTCTGTCCCTAACCCTGCTTTTCCCATAGGCACTGTTATTTCTATAAGGCGGTTTTCTATAACGCAATGTTGTGCAGGAATGCAACTATCACATTATAGCAGAACCGACTGTACCATGTACTCAGCTGGAAGTATTTCAGAAGTAGCATTTATTTGGCAGACAAGTGATGCTACAGGGCTGCATATTTTGGCCTACCATTTTGACCAAGTTTCTGATTCTCTGTCCTAAATTTTCTTTTTTTATTCATGATCATATTTTGCTTCATAACACACCTCAGAATGTATATTTATATTAGAGATGCTATATAAATGCAAATTGTTGTTATGGTAATTATCTTATTGTATCAGGCTATATTTGGTTAAATGTATCTCATGGCAATATATCAATGAACTTTTTTGATTTTTTTCCAGTTACAGAAATTGGGAAAATGTATTTCAGATTTATAACTGGATCTGACTCCCTGCCAAGTTATTCTGTACAGCTTTGTTATTTGGAATCCAGGATACCCACTAAGATGCACTGTTGGCAAAACGTTCTCTTGAATCTGCCACAGCAAAAAAGTATAAAAACGAAGCTTAAGAAATTCACGTCACATATTCACAGAGTTATGGCGCAGAAGTAGGCCATTCGGCCAATCGTGCTTGCACTGGCTCGTTAAATGAATATCATTACCAAGTGCCAATCTGCTGCTTTTCCCCTCCATATCCCTTAACATTATTTTAATACAAATAACCATCCAATGCCCTGACAAGAGTTTAAACTGTGAGCCAGGTGATAGTCACTGCAGAGTGCTTGAAGCAGTGAGGGTGTGGGGTAAGCACCAGAGGCTGCTTTCAATTCACTACACGGCGTAAATCTGAAAGCACAGCACAGACACGCACAATGTATTGTATAATCGTCCAGAGGCAAGACATCCTGCCCGAACTAGCTGTACCCTTGGAGGCTGTAAAGTCTGCAGTCAAATTAGTCCAACAGCTGTCAAGCTGAACGAGGGTTTTGCTGATGAGTGTAGCCTGCAGAACCTTGCATGTTACACTGTGGTTTCTATAGATCAGGCAGTTGAATTCCCCCACATACACAGAAGCCGAGGGCACAGCCTACACACCTGCTGACTTTGTCAGGGGTGTTGGAAACAATCCTTTGGCAGCCTCGTCTGAACGCGTCACACTCTAGGGCAGGTTATACACACACACGTGTTGGCCAAGTTCATTTCACTGATAAGACATTTAACTGAATTTGGTCATGTAAAATGTGAACATGTTTGTGTGCATCGGACAAGAAGAATGCCATAAGCGAGTTTTTGCCTGTGCAAACAGGTAGATGGGCGGAGTCAAACCGCGCTGCGTGACATTTAGCTGTGGGTTGTGTCTGTGGTGTTGGCAAACTTACTTCTGATTTTTTTTTCTCCCACAATAAGCCGAGGATTTTTTTGGCTAGGAACCAAGTCAGTGCAATATTGTGTGTTTTATTTAGTGGCATGACTTGCCAGCTAAGAGCTAGTGGTCTTGAAACAGCAGAATGTTCTATGATAGCTTGTTGCTGTTTATTGGGTGAAGTGGATGGTGTTTTGCATATGCTGTTTCATTTCCTCTCAGAACAGAGTGCCAAGCACTGCGGTGTAGAAATGTATTTTCCTAAAACGGCTTATACCTTTCGTGCATGACGCCACATAGAAGCTCATGGTTTTGGTCCAAGATCTCCCACACTTTTCTGGGCCACTAGGTGGAAAAATAGCTGAGTGTAAATCCCTGCCAGAGAGGAGCAGAGTCTTCGTTACTCTGAGATGCCTCCTTGTGGCTGATTTGGTCCGAGACAGTCCAAAGTTGAGGAACAGAGTCCCCCCCCATCCGAAACATCAGCCTTCCTGCTCCTCTGATGCTGCTTGGCCTGCTGCGTTCATCCAGCTCTACACCTTGTTACCCCCGAATTGTCTGCTTCCTGGAGCAGTCACACACATTCTTTGGGGAGCGTGGGAATCGGAAGAATTGAATGAAAAGAGCAAGCTGGAAATAAACAAAGGATAAGGCCTGAAAGAAAGAATTCCAGCACAATTAAGTCTCTGACACTCATCAGAAATAGGAACCCTGAGATAACAAGGTGTACAGCTGGATGAACACAGCAGGCCAAGCAGCATCAGAGGAGCAGGAAAGCTGACATTTCGGGCCTAGACCCTTCTTCAGAAATGGGGGAGGGGAAGGGGGTTCTGAAATAAATAGGGAGAGAGTGGGAGGAGGATAGAAGATGGATAGAGGAGAAGATAGGTGGAGAGGAGACAGACAGGTCAAAGAGGCAGGGATGGAGCCAGTAAAGGTGAGTGTAGGTGGGGAGTTAGGGAGGGGATAGGTCAGTCCAGGGAGGATGGACTGGTCAAGGGGGCGGGATGAGGTTAGTCGGTAGGAGATGGGGGTGTGGCTTGAGGTGGGAGGAGGGAATAGGTGGGAGGAAGAACAGGTTAGGGAGACGGGGACAAGCTGGGCTGGTTTTGGGATGCAGTAGGGGGAGGGGAGATTTTGAAGCTTGTGAAATCC
>NC_063334.1:2528803-2530427 GCF_021869965.1 Rhincodon typus | reverse complement strand
AAGTCGCATGGGGTCCAGGGTGTACTAGCTAGATGGATAGAGAACTGGCTGGGCAACAGAAGACAGAGAGTTATAGTAGAAGGGAGTTTCTCAAAATGGAGAACTGTGACCAGTGGTGTTCCACAGGGATCCGTGTTGGGACCACTGTTGTTTGTGATATACATAAATGATCTGAGGAAGGCATAGATGGTCTGATTAGCAAGTTTGCAGATGACACTAAGATTGGTGGAGTAGCAGATAGTAAAGGGGACTGTGGGAGAATGCAGCAGAATACAGATAGATTGGAGAGTTGGGCGGAGAAATGGCAGATGGAGTTCAATCCAGGTAAATGCGAGGTGATGCATTTTGGAAGATCCAATTCAAGAGCGAACTGTGCGGTAAATGGAAAAGCCCTGGGGAAAATTGATGCACAGAGAGAGCTGGGTGTTCAGGTCCATTGTACCCTGAAGGTGGTAACGCAGGTGGATAGAGTAGTCAAGAAGGCATACGGCATGCTTTCATTCATCGGACGGGGCATTGAGTACAAGAGTTGGCAGGTCACGTTACAGTTGTATAGGTCTTTGGTTCGACCACATTTGGAATACTGCATACAATTCTGGTCGCCACATTACCAAAAGAATGTGGATGCTTTGGAGAGGGTGCAGAGGAGGTTCACCAGACTGTTGCCTGGTATGAAGGGTGCTAGCTATGAAGAGAGGTTGAGTAGATTAGGATTATTTGCATTAGAAAGACAGAGGTTGAGGGGGGACCTGATTGAGGTCTACAAAATCATGAGAGGTATAGACAGGGTGGATAGCAAGAAGCTTTTTCCCAGAGTGGGGGACTCAAGTACTAGGGGTCACGATTTCAAGGTGAGAGGGGAAACGTTTAAGGGAGATATGCATGGAAAGTTCTTTAAGTAGAGGGTGGTGGGTGTGCCAGCAGAGGTGGTAGAAGCGGGCACGATAGCGTCATTTAAGATGTATCTAGACAGATACATGAATGGGGAGGGAGCAGAGGGATACAGATCCTTGGAACATAGGCAACAGATTTAGATAGAGGATCTGGATCGGTGCAGGCTTGAAGGGCCGAAGGGCCTGTTCCTCTGCTATAATTTTCTTTGTTCTTTGTTCTTTGTTCTCATTGTTAGTTTGTTCCGCGTACATATATTTCAAAAATAGGCATTGCTTGGTGTATTTTACGTTTGCCACTTTTTGTACTTTAATATGAATCATAGTAAAATACCGAACATGTAAGGAGATATTAGGAAGGCAGAGATATTAGGAACACATATTAGGAAGACAAAAAAGAAATGTTTTAATCAGAGTCTTAAAGGAGGAAAAGGAAGTAGAGTGACAGAGAGGTGTATGCTGGGAAATCCAGTAGTTGAGGTCTAGGCAACTGAATACACTCCCACCAACTGTGGTACCATTACGATTGGGGGTGCATGAGAGGCCAGAATTGGAAGAGCACCGATCTCACAGGGAATAGTGAAGTTGGAGGAGACTACAAAGATAGGGAGGGTCAAGGCCATTGAGGGATTTGAAAACAAGAATTGGCTTTTTAAAATCCAGATGTTGTTTGACTGAGACATATTGTAGGCCAGCAAGCACAGGCCTACAAGGGTCAATGGGACTTGTGAGTT
>NC_063334.1:2513140-2528303 GCF_021869965.1 Rhincodon typus | reverse complement strand
AGAACACCTAAACACTAGTGTGAGGATTCAAGGAAACAACTCCATGAACAAGTTAAGTTAACCAGTGGATTGGACAGGGAAGAAAATTTTGTGTTTTTTTGAGTAACTGTAAAATGATGGCATTGGGAAGTGGTTGGGACTTCATTTAGCTATGTGTTATGAAATCTTCCAAACTACATTATGTTTATTGTTGTTTGTTCCTCTTGTTTAATAAACCTGTTTTATTGTTGGAAGCAAATCTGCAACATTGGATGTTTATGTTTCAGTGAAAGACTGCCACAGTAAAGAAAAGATATCTATCAAGCCAGATTTCATTCTGGGATCTGACTCATCCAGTAGTAACATCAGTTGGGACCATAACAATATGTAGTCATCTTTCCTCAACTGACAATTTTTCTCCCACTGTGACTGACAGCGCCTTCGACTACATGTCTTCTTTTGCATTATACTTTTGCTGTTTCCCATTCCCTGCACACTTAGAGCTGTGATAAGGTTCCCTCTATCCTTCCCTTCCACCCCAGCAGCCTTCATTATTGAATGGATCATCCTCTCCTCCATTTTCATCACCTCCAGTTACAACCAAACGCATCTTATCGTTCTCTCCCCTTACCTTTTAATCCTCGGGAATCTCACTTCCCTCCGTGCGACCCCAGTCCACTCCTTGATCTCCCAACAAACCCTCTGCAACGTTCCATGCAAGCATAGGTGATGTTACCTGCCATTTCACCTCCCCTCTTCTCAGCATGAAAGGCTCTAAACGCACCTCCCCGGTGCAATAGTGATTTATATGTAGTTCTTTCAATTTAGTGTACTGTCATTGCTGCCATTGTAATGCCATCAGCTCTACACTGCACTGAGGAAGGATCACCGGACCCGAAACGTTAACTCTGATTTTTTTTTCTTCATAGATGCTGCCGGACCAGCTGAGCTTTTCCAGCAACTTCTGTTTTTGTGGCAGCTACACAAAGTCACTTTGCTTTTCAGCTTGAACATAGCATTTCCTTTGCAGACTTACTGAATCAAACCTGTAACATGCTTTTCCAATACAAACATTTATAATGTTGCATCAGCGGGGCTTGAATTTTTTCAATGAAATGGCTAATGGTGAAGATGAGAGAAATCCAGCTGTTCTATTGAACTGAACAGTCACCTTGTCAAACTACTGAGTAATAATGAATAAAATAGAATGATGAACTATATTTTAATGTGTTCATAGCTTTACCATCCTTATTTTAGTAAACTCTTTCAGTGCTGTAAGCCCTCCTCCAAAACACACTTTCTTTGAGAAATATGTCTCTAGCATTTGGGTATTCAATAATAAGCCCCTTATATTGTGAAAGATTTGAAGAACATAAATAACTGGCAAAAGTCTCTTTTAATAGTCTTGTTATGTTCACTGCGAAAATGTAACTTAATTCAACTATTTAGCTATGGGCAAAAATCTTGCTAGAAAGCAACACAACTAATTAATTGCTAGCTCCAAAATGGCTAAAATATAGATGGGAAATGCCTTGCACGGGAAATACTTGTGTAAAACAAGTGAAGAGGAAAGTCGATCGGTGCATTCCTCTGCCATGGCGTGTTAATATTATTACAGTTATGCTGCTCTTTTTGAGGTTTTGCCTTACCAGCATTCATTTTTTATACCATCCAAATTTCATGTACATTTGTTTTGTGACTACAAAAGCTGGAGTTTTTTTAAAATTAAGGACATTGGCTTTAAGACTAACATCTCATTGAGGAAGCTGATGCTCAAACCACATCCAACAACTGGTTCTGAGAACTCTTCAAATTTTGATAGCTGTGACAAATTATGCGAGAGAAGCTAGGCAATCCACAAGGGGTAGTAAGAAATGCAGATGCTAGAGTCAGAGATAACACTGGAGCTGGAAGAACCTAGGCAATCCACAACACACAAACTTTCAACATCTTGAAATTAAGCAGCCCACTGCATTTTAGGAAAAATCAATTCACCCTATTTCTGAATGTTAATTTTTTTTTGAAAAAAGGACAAGATCCAGATCTGAATCTGTATCTTTGCTAAAAAATTATTCAGTTCTTCCTTGGGCTACCCCCTATCTCTCTATTGTTTTCCAGAAATATATATATAAATACTAGTTTTTGAGAAATATTGTTTACAGATGGATAAACTAATGTTCGTAGGCATTAAATAGGTAGAATACTTCAAAGTTGACATTCACAAGTTTATTTTTGAAAGAAGCCAACCCAAAAATATATTAAGGATATCTCAAATTCAATTATTGCATAAATGAATTATTAAATTCCACAGAAATTGTTTTAGACATCGCTGTTATGCTATAATGGTTAAATCTTTATTTATTACCTCTACTACGAAAAGTGGGAAATGGTAATGTTTTGCCCCGTTTGTTAGTCTGACTGCTATCAATATATCTTAAAAGCTAATTGACAGATTTGAACAAAACTTGGTTTGCAAAGTAAACTTATGAATTCTTGTAAAGATGCAATTCAGATCCTGGAACTTTTTAATGGAATTATCCATTAGCATTGACGAGTAGGGTGAGTTGACTTTTTTCATAATTGTGATGTGGCTTGTTTTATTTCAAATATTGTTGAGTGTTTTGGATTGTCTGGTTTGCTGTGATGCAATTTGTCATAGCTGCCAAAATGTGAACAGACTATTTTGGAACAGATTGTTGGGTGTGGGATGGCCTAAAGCTTCCTCAGTATGATGGAAGCTCTTAATAAAGAGGAGGAGCTGTAGAAATAACAACATTAAGATATGATAGTGTGCTGGAGGTGTGCACTCTGTTGAATGACCTCTTTTGTATAGAATGTTTGCATGTGTTGCTTGTCATTTGTTTTCACCTTTAGTTTTAGGTCTGCCTCTTATAAGGTTCTGTCTCTTTTTCAGTCTGCATTTCTGATTCTGTTTCAGATTATTCCTAGTTTGTGTTTTTTTTTCTTCGCTATTGCTGTACATTTTAATTTCACGGTTTCTATTATGATTAAGACTCATTAAACTTAAGACAGATGGAAGGCCATTGGTCATACTTAAATGAGGGACTCTGGTATTTAAATTTGCTCTTTATTAAAGGCCATTAAATTGCATTATGTGGATTAATTATATGATTGTTATTTTCTTAGAATTTATAATGTGTAAGTTGAATTTTGCTGCCATTTTACTCATTGGTATTGTCTAACTTCATAGGTGGCATGGTTCCTTCATTTCCCTATCACCCAAGTCCATGTGACCCCCCTTTCAATGAAGACAGTGATAAGGTGAGTTTTTTTATTATTTAAATTCTAACATTCCCCTTTTCGAACTAAATGAGATTTGATACATGCAGTAGCCTGGGTTATTGCTAATTTGTCCTCTTAAAAAATTCTGCATATCTAATTCCAGTCGAAAGATACTTTAAGTAGTTGCTGTAGTCTTTCCAAATAAAAACTGAAAGAACTGCAGATGCTGTAAAACAGGAACAAAAACAAAGTTGCTGGAAAAGCTCAGCAAGTTTGGCAGCATCTGTGAAGGAAAAAACAGAGTTAACCTATCGGGTTTTTTTCCTTCAACGTTTCGGGTCAGAACCTGTTCGGAGGAAGGGTCACTGGACCCGATAGGTTAACTCTGTTTTTTCCTTCACAGATGCTGCCAAACTTGCCGAGCTTTTCCAGCAACTTTGTTTTTGCTCTAGTCTTTCCCATCAACTCCCAACAATTTGATGAATAAAGCAGTATACTATTAAGTGATAAATGTGATAATGAGTTGTTGTGTTTAAGACTATTGTTGATGCTCATCGAGAACGTGGTCAAAGTACAGGGGACGCTCTTCGTGAGAATGATGCAAAAGAAAAGATAGAGTAGAAAAAAGAATTGCCCTTTCAGATATCAAGATGAAAACTAAGAATGGAGATGATTTAAAAAGTGTTTTACTAATAAAGTAAAAAGTACATTGTTTCTAGTTGAATAGATTTTGTCAAGTATCATTAAGAGCTAATTACAATTAGTCTGTTCTACATGGTGTCAAAAACAAATCTATACAAGCAAGGTGAAAATTAAGATGCAGCATTTTGGTCAGTATCTGCTTTTTGAGTAATGTTTTCTATGGACAATATACTTTAGGTGTGTTTGCTCGATTTTACTGTTAGGAGCATCTCAGACCCCAAATATTAAGAATTGTTCATCCAGTATTTGAATCAACATTTTATGTTCAAAATTGGATTCAATACATGAACATATTTGTTAGAGAAGTTGATGTGATAAACTTGTTTTTGGTTTATTTGCTTTGGTGAATTACATGATTATAAACCTGTAATAACAATGCAGTTTTATTTTTATGTTTTGCATGAATAATCAATTCAGATAAGTTGGATTCTCTCTGTACTGTCTAGCAATCATTCACCTGATTACTAATTAGTATGCTAGTTATTATCATAGATGATTATATTATCTGAAATTAATATTTTGTATTTGAAAGAGACATATTATTGCAAACAAAATTCATTTATAAAAACCGAAAGAACTGCAGATGCTGTAAATCAGGAGCAGAAACAAAGTTGCTGGAAAAGCTCAGCAGATTTGGCAGCATCTGTGAAGGAAAAAAATCAGTTAACGTTTTGGGTCCGGTGACCCTTCCCCAGTTCCGAGGAAGGGTCACCAGACCCAAAACATTAACTCTGATTTTTTTCTTCATAGATGCTGCCAGACCTGATGATAAATTCATTTATAGTTCGCTGCGTTGTTGTTGGAATCATTCTAGAATTCTCGCTTAGCTCCCATATTTAAAAACTAATGTAATATTCTGACTTTGCACAGTTTGAGTTTCTGATCACAGGGCTCAATGCCAGAAGCACAGTCTGAAAATAACTCTTCCATCTTACCTTGTAAGAAAACTGTTTCACATTAGTAAAATCAAATTCTAGCAACTTCCTTATAGTGAACCATTTTATCTTTGTTACAAAAGAAAAGAACAGGCGATATGAAGAGAATGTATACACACAGCCTATACCCATATATATTCTAATTGTGGTGCTGATTGTAATTCTTGTGGCTGGGCAGCCAATTCTTGGGAATATATTGTGAAAACTCATATGATTAGCTAAGTAACTTTTTGTTTGCTGATGACCATTTAGTGAACACAGTTACGTTGACCCACCGACTGCTCATGCAGTTGAATAATACTAGAGTCTGGTTTGTTGAACAGTTTACATAATGATGGACTAAGCCACACTTTCACACCTTCGTGTATACACTCCTGGGGGAGCTGGGTCACAGATGCTTTATTTCAGTTGTCATATTTCAAGATGCACTTTTAAATTACAATTGGTAATTTCACACATTGGTTTTATTGTGTGCTTCAACTAAAATATTTCTTCGTAATACAGGGCACTATTAATGAATTGATACACTTTTTATACTGTTTGATTATTACAATCAGTATCGTAAAAAATGAGACTGCAAATCTGCAAAAATGGTTTACCTTTTTGATGGAGTATGTGTCACTTTATTCTTTGAAATAAGTTTACTTAATTTTTCTAGGGAAAATGGGTTTTCCAAATTCCCACTGTTTGAATACTTTTCTGTTATTGCCTTGCAATTCTTTCGTGATCTTTAACTGTTGTGTAGAGATTCTCTCTCAGGAACTTGTAGAAACACATGGATTTAATATTTTTATTTGTAAATCTAGAGCTTCCTGTTAATTCATTTAAAATGTCAAGATACACCTGATGGATTTTTTAAAGTCTCTTTTAAAAATACTTATTTTGAAAGTGCCTAAGACCTCCACTTTTGACCCTGAAAGATATCCAAATTACTTCGAATTAGCTGGAAGGGGAACGAGTTTCAAACATTTGAGCTAGCCATCTCGTGCTGCTACTTTACAGTAAACCCAAAAGTGATATTTTTATGATCAAGATGAAAGGAGGTGCACTGTCTTTCTCCAGTTCCACTATATTCTGCAGTTCATGATATAAATTTAAATGTTTCACCAAGTTCCCAATATGACAGATTGTATGCTTTCGCTAAATTAGATGGCACTGGGTTTCTTTCAACAAATGCAAAATTATTGATTTTATTATAAAACCAAACTACTTTATTTTAATGAACAAGCAAAGTGGTCAACATACTTAATCTGCAACGTAAAAATATAAATGTTTATTCCTCTAAGTTACCCAAAACACATACAAACTAACACACAGAAATTCTACAGAAATTAACTATGGGAAAAACACTTTTTTTGGCCAATAAGCCTTCGTTGTTGAAGACAAAATGGATAAGGATTGAGATTTTTGGATGGCTGTCAGCCTGATATTCTGGCATGTGTAGATGTGCCACCTACCATAAGCAGTTGCTTCTGGGATCTTGGCAGATGCAGCTTGCTCAGGAAATACAGTATTAAGAATTCTTCTAGTTGCTTTTCAAGAGGACAGTTAGGTTTCAGGCTGAATTCACCATAATGGCACTTCAGAAACAGGAGGCACAAGATGGTGGGCACAGTTGTATTGTTTAAAAGATATTTGGATAAGTACATGAATAGGAAAGGTTTGGAATGATAGCCACCAAACGCAAGCAGGTGGGATTAGTTCAGTTTGGGATTATGTTCGGTGTGGACTGGTTGGAACAACGGGTCTGTTTCCGTGCTATACAACTCTGAGAAGATTGCTCTGTAGCAGGCTTACCCCTCACCAACTGAAAATCTAAAACCATCTCCAAGTCTGCACAACACAATTCAAACAGAACAACCATAAAATACAGTCATTAAATCAGTTAGGTGTTTTTCCTGAAATGAAATGAAGTGAAGCAACAAAGTTCAACAATTATCTGAAACCATGTGGACCAAGGAATGTCGTTTTAAAAAAAAGTTCTAATGTCTTTTGATCTTTTAGTAAAAAGAAAATCCAGGTATCCCCACAATCCTTCAAACTGAAGTCCACAAAAATTATTAAAGATGAAGCTATCGTAACACTATTCTGCACTATCACAAGGCTGCTGAGAAGCCAAAAAGATGTTCTGCATGTGACACAAATGTTATCTAAGTTTCATTGCTGATTGGGTGCCTCATATGGAAACTGTACGTCCCAACACTGTACTTTCAGTGCATTAAATTGTGCTTCTGTTGTATGTTTGGAATACCCCAAGGCTGTGATTTTTCCAATAAATAACATACTGTAGTTTTTTTTTGTCTTCAAGTTAAAACAAAAATGTAATGGCAGAAATGATTTGACAATATGGAAAATAGTGGCAAGACACCAGAGGGTACAAAAATGGACACAGTAGGAGAAATAGATTGATATCTGATGGCAGTTTGAATCCATTCTCTTGGGCCACATCCTCCACAATGTGTGTGATATAATGCCCTCCAAATTGCCAACCTCTAGCAACTGTCAGTATGGGCCAGATTCTGTTTACTGGCCTTTTGGACTGTTTATAAATTTTCCCATGTCTATTAAGTCTCCAGAACCTTTGGAATGCATTCCCAAATTGCCCTGAACTTACAACTGACTCCAAGATACCGACAGCTCACTCAACTCAACAACTCAATCTACTTAGATGTTGAGACCGAATATTGCAATCATACAAGCAACCAAGCAGAAATCAGTTACTTCACGTCAAATAGGATTCAAACCTAGTGTTGTCTTGATCAGAATACCTAATTTGCTCATTTGATAAATTCAATGAATTGCTGGGCAAGCTCCGCAAATCCCTAGATACTTGAGACTTCCATCTTCCGTGCTCTTATTACACTGTGAGAAGAGAATTCCACAGGCGGCTGATCTGCTGAAAGGAAAAACAATTCTGTTTCTCTCCAGCTTAAATGAGAGACCCCTTTTTTGTCTAAACTGCCCCTTCATTCTGCTCTCTTCCACAATGGTAAACATCCTTTCAGTATCTTTGTACATTTCAACAAGATCGCCTCCAATTCTTCTAAACTTCTAATTACAAGTCTAATCTGTCTGTCCATTCCTTGAAAGATAATTCCCCTTATCCTAGAAATCAGTCTAGTGAACCTTCTCTGAATCACTTCAAATGTAATTATGTCCTATCTTAAATAAAGAGATGAAATTGCTCACAATACTTTAGATGTATAACTAAAACTAGCAAGATTCCCCCCATTTTTTAATATTTCTTTCCCCTCGCAATATGCCACACACCATTCTATTTGTCTTCCTAATCACTTGCTGTACGTGCATACTAAAGTTGTGATTCACATACCAGAACACCTAGATCTCTTCAACCCTCAGAGTCCTGCAATCTCTCTCCATTTAAGTAATGTGCTGCTTTTCTTTCTTCCTGCTGTTGTGGATAAGTTCATTATACCTGTCTTCGACATTTTTGTCCACTCAACCTATCTATATTCCCGTCCTCGCATATCACCCCACTAACCTCCACATCCAACATATCATTCTCCACCAATTCCACCATCTACAATCCGACCCCACAACCAAAGATATATTTCCCTCCCCACCCCTATCTGCCTCTCGTAGGGACCCTGCTCTCCGCGACTCCTTCATCCACTCCACACTCCCCACTAACCCCACCACCCCGGGCACCATTCCCTGTAACCGCAGGAAGTGCTACAACTCCCCTCCCCTCCTCTTCTCTCCCACCCCCCCCACCCCTACCTCCATTCAAGGCACAAAACAAACCTTCCACATTAGACAGGGGTTCACCTGCACATCTGTCAACTTTGGTCTACTGCATCCACTGCTCCCGATGTGGCCTCTTCTACATTGGTGACACCAAGCAGAGACTTGGAGACAGTTTTGTAGAGCATGTGCGCTCTGTTCACGACAAACAACACCACCTTCCGGTCGTGAACTTTTTTCAACTCCCTCCCACTCCCTGTGTGACATGTCCAATGACGCCACCTGCAAACTGGAGGAGCAGCACCTCATATTCCGCCTCGGGAGCCTACAGCCTAATGGCCTAAATGTGGATTTTACCAGTTTCGGAATCTCCCCACCCACTGCCTCATCCCATGACCAACCCTCCCTCTCATCCCTGACACAACCTGTCCATCTTCTCTCCCACCTATCTGCCCCTCCTACCTCACTGACCAATCCTCACCACTCCCTACCTGCATTCACCTATCACCATCCCACCCCTCCCCTCTCCACTTCTGAGCTCCTTTCCCTCTCCCCATTTCTGTAGAAGGGTCCCACCCTGAAACATCAACTTTCCTGCTCCTCTGATGTTCCTCCTCTGGCCTGCTGTGTTCTTCCAGCTCCACACTGTGTTATCTATATTTCTGCATTGTCTTTATGTCTTCTTGGCAACTTACTTTCCCATCTATCTCCCAGGACTGATCCCTGTATCATTCCACTTGTTACATCTTGCTAAAATGACCCATCTATGCGCACTCTCTGATTCTTGTTAGCTAAACAATCTCCTATCCCATGTTAATATGACACATTCTGTCCAAACCACGAGCTCTCATTTTCTTTTTAATGTGGCACCTTGTCAGTTGTCTTCAGGAAATCTTAAGCAGTACTTAAGTACATCTGCAGATTTTCATATCAACTCTGCTTGTTACTACTTCAGAGTTCTAATAAATTAGTGAAATGTGATTGGAGGCATATAGTTTAAGAGCAGGGAGGTTATGCTGGAACTGTATGGAAAAACTTGGTTAGGCCATAGTTAGAATATTGTGCAGGAATCTACATCATAGAAGGGCTGTGATTTCACTGGAGACGGTGCAGAAAAAAATGAACAGGATGTTGCTTGAGCTGGAGAGTTTTAGTTGAAGAGAGATTGGATAGACTGGGGATGTTTTCCTTGGAGCAGAGGAGACTGAGGGTTACATGATTAAGATGCATAAAATTATGAGGGGCATAGACAGGCACTTGTCCCTCTGGTGGAGGGATCAATGACCAGACACCATAGATTTCAGAAGAGGGGCAAACAAGTTTAGAGGAGATGCGAGGGAAAAAAAATATTTTCATTCTGGATTCTGGGAAGTTTGCAACTCACTGCCTGTAAGTGTGGTAGAGGCAGAAAACCTCATAATATTCAACAAGTATTTAGATGTACTCTTGGGATGCCGGGGCATATGAGGCTATGCTGGAAAATGGGATCAGAATAGTTAGGTTTTTTGTTCTTGAGCAGTGCAGACTTGATGGGCGAATGGGCTTTTCCAGTTCTGTAGAAGACATTTATGACTCTTAGTACAGCTCACTCCAATGCTTTTCAATCTGCCTTGCATTATGGCCCTCTGCTACTATTTCATTTTTAACAAGACTCCCCTTCTTTAATTCTGCGTATTGCGGTAATGATGGGAGCAGTTATTCAGACATTACAATATGAACAATGAGTAAAACGTCTGTATTTAAATCTAGTTTGTTTCAGTATCTTGGGTATAATCAAAAGTGCAGAAAACATCAAAATTTGAGGGAAAGGTTTAAATACATTGAAAGCATTTCAAAGAAGGTTTACTGGACTAATACCTGAACTGGGTTGCTTGTTTTATGAGGCAATGACTATCTCCAATGAGAGACTTAATCTAACCACTGCCCCTTGATATTCAATGGTGTTACCGTCACTGTCAACATCCTGGCATTACCATTGACTAGAAACTCAACTGGACTCCCCATATAAATACAGTGGCTACAAGAACAGGTCAGAAGCTAGGAATACTGCAGCAGGTAACTTGCCATCTGATTCCCCAAAGCTTGTCCACCACCTACAGGGTGCATGTTAGGAACTCCCCACTTGCCTGGATGGTGCAGCTTCAACAACACTCAAGCTTGACACCATCCAGGACAAAACAGCCACTTGATTGGCACCATATCTACGCAGTCCTCCAACCACTCCCCCCGCCCCCCCCAACCCACTACCACTAACGTTCAGTAGCAGCAGAGTGTACTGTCTATAAGATGCACTGCAGAAATTTGCCAAACATCCTTGGACAGCACTCGGACTTCCAAACCTATGACCATTTCTCTCTAGAAGGAGAAGGGCAGGAGATAGGTGGGAATACCACAATCTGTAAATTTCCCTCTGAGCCACTCACCGTGCTAATATTAAAATATTTCACCATTCCTTCACTGTCGCTGGGTCAATATCCTGGAATTCTCTCCCTCATGGCATTGTGGGTCGATCTACAGCACATGGGCTATTGCAGTTTAAGAAAGCAGCTCACCACTACTTTCTGAAGGGCAACTAGAGACAAGCAACAAGTGCTGTCCAGCCAGCAATACCCACATCCCACGAGTGAATAAAAAAATTTAGAATGGACTATTGAAACTTGAGTACATTGGGGAAAACGCAACTGCACAATGCATTCCAGAGACCAGAAGATTTAGACCTATTTGACCCATCGTCTGCTCTGCCATTCAATAAGGTCATGATCAATCTAATAATCCTGAACTCCATTTTCCTAAACCTCTTCGTTTCCTTACTGATTTAAAAATACGTTTATCTCCGCCTTGACTACACTGAATGAACCAGCTTTGACAGCCACCTGTGGCAAAGAATTACACAGATTCACTACCTCCTGAAAGGAAATTCCTCCTTATTTCTCTCTCAAATGGGTGACCCCTTACTCTGACATTGCCTTTTGGTCCTAAGCTCTTTGACAAGGAGAAACCACCTCTTAACAACTACCCTGTCAAACCCTGCAAGAATCTTGTATGTTTCAATAAGGTCATGCCTCCTCCTCCTAAACTCCAGTGAGCACAGGCCCAACCTATTATAACTCTCTTCAATACAAAATTCCTCCATATCCAGTATCAACTAAGTGAATATTGGACTGCCTCCAATGACATTTCATCTTTCCTTAGTTAAGGGCACCAAAACTTTTTGCAATGTTCCAGATGTAGTCTAACAGGTGCCTTGTATATTTTTAGCAAGCCTTCCCTATTTCTATATTCCATTTACTTTGAAAGAGAGGGCAACATTCCATTTGCCTTCCTTATTATCTGCTGAATTTTAATGCTAGTTTTTGTGCTTTATGCATAAGGAATCCTTCCCCCTCACCCCCCCACCGAACAAAACACTTTGTAGTCCTTTACTGTTTAAATAATATTGAGCTCTTCTATTTTTCCTCTGAAGTGCATAACCTCTCATTTTCCTACATTCTCTAATATCTGCCAAGTTTTTGCTCACTTATCTAACCATCTATATCCCTCTCACTTTGTCATCCTCACTACTTGCCTTCCCACCTATTTTTGTATCACCCACAAACTTGGTAATAGTACATTCACTTTCCTTATCCAAGAAATTAAAGTATATTGTAAATGTTTGTGGTTCCAGCAGTGATCCCTGTGACATTTCACTAGTTATAGGTTGCCATTTTAAAAATGTCCTCATTATCCCAAGTCTGTCTTCTAAAATTTACCCAATCCTCTATCCATGCTAATATACTACTCCAACATCATAGATTTTGTCTTATTGAGTGGCCTTATGTGTTTTATCTTCTCAAATGCCTTTTGAAAATCTGCATGAGATCCAACATCTTCTTCCCAGAATGAAAATATGACTAGTCATGTGTAGAGTTAATCAAATTTGAAACAAAATGGTGATGTTGTCTGTGAAATTTTCTAATGTTCTTCAAAAGTCATTCTACTTAATTTGAGGCTTCCAGATCTAACTTTCGCCAGCAAAGTCAACTTCACTGATTCCCTGTTCTTTAAATCTCCAAAGACCCAACATCTCTGACCCCTTCCTATCAAACAGACCATGAGCACTCATGTGTCCTGCTTGGTGATTAACACAAACAGTCCTCTTCTGTTCTTCACAGCAACAGCTGCTTTGTTCTTTCACACAGTAGTGTCTGGCTTGTGTCTCTGTCTCAAAGCAGCTGCCCCAATGTGAAAACTGTCACTTGATATTTCACAATTTTTTTTTTGAGTTTTTCTTGCCCCTTGGCAACCAGTTTATATGGGGCTGTCTTCAAGCATGTATTTAGTATTACTTTCCCATTCTGTCTTTCTAAAATATTCTGCTTAACTTGAATTAAAGGATAGATTTTAAAACTAAATTATCTTGTAAAATTCAGTGTCATAACAATAAGCATATAGATGGTAAACAAATAATAAAAGGAGGGTAACTTTGATTAGGGATCAAAATGGGAATCTGTGCATAGAGGCTGGGGAAGGCTGGGGTACTAAATAAGTTTTGGCATCTGACTTTACCAAGGAAGAAGATGTGGCTAAAGTCATTGTGAAAGATAAGATAGTTGAGACACTGGATTAGTTAATAAACAAATCGAGGATGCAGGACAAAGGCTGGCTGTACTTAAAGTTGATAAGATACCAAGGACCGACAGGGAAAATTGTAGAGGCATTGCTAATGATCTTTCAGTTCTCCTAAGATCTAATGTAGTGCCAGAAGACTGGCAATTTGCCAGTCTTCACACACTTGTTGAAAAAAAGGTTTTAAGTATAAACCCAGCAAATATAGACTAGTCAGTTTAGCCTGTGGTGGTGGGGAGGTTTTAAAAACTGTTATTGGGACACAATAAACACTCATTTGGACAAGTGTAGATTAATTAAGGAAATCCAACTTAGAATTGTTAAAAAGCAAATTGTGTTTAACTAGGGTCTTTTTTGGTGGCATAATAGAGCAGATTAATGATGGGAATATGGCTGACGTGTTGCGCATGGATCTCTAAAAGGCACTGATAAAATGTCAGCAGTGTTGAACACAGTAGCAGCATGAGTACAACAGCACTTGCAAACCTTTCACATCTAGAAAGACAAAGGTAGCAGATGCATGAGAACCACACAATCTGCAGGTCCCCCTCCAAGCCATGCACTAATTCTGACTTGGAATTATTTAACGACTTCACTGTCTCTGGATCAAAATCCTGAAACTCTCTTCCTAACAGCACTGTGGAGGTACCAACAGCCCAATGACTACAGTGATTTTAAAAAGGCAGCTTATGACCATCTCCACAAGGGAAATTAAGGATGGTAATAAATGCTGGCCTAGCAGTGTGTGCTGGTTGGGTACCTTGTTGCAAAGAGCCAAAGGAATATGTTTGATATGATCTGCAGGTCTTTGGGATGTACAACCTACATATCTGGCATCACATACCATATTTGTGTGATAGGCAGTTTGTCTTTTCAGGCTTGATGGCAGCATGCATTGTGTTGCTGCTGCATAATAGAGCTTAATACAGTTAGCTTCATTTGCTGTTCAAATCTTTTAAGAGAATTTGTCCTTTCAGGGTGATCTGAGGTGGACTTGGCATTTTCTGGAACAGAACTGATGACTTTAGGATTGTTCATGAGTTTGTGCAGTATGCAGCAAGAAGTTATCCTACGGGATGACTTTGATGTACTTCAGCGTCCAGCTTGTCTGATGAACTAATTGTTCAGTCTCTATTTAAAAGGTGCTAATAAGGCAAAACCTATAGCACAAGGCACTGTAGGAGTCTTACATTCTATTGACCAGTGATGGAAGGTGTACCGTTAACAATAGTAAAGATGCCAATGGTGACTTCGTAGAATCAACCAGGAATTTGAGGAAAAGGAGTTCAAATTGACTGAGATAACAAGGTGTAGAGCTGGATGAACAGAGCAGGCCGAGCAGGAAGGCTGACCTTTCGGGCCTAGACCCTTCATCAGAAATTTTTCTGATGAAGGGTCTAGGCCCAAAACGTTGGCCTTCCTGCTCCTATGATGCTGCTTGGCCTGCTGTGTTCATCCAGCTCTACACCTTGTTATCTCAGATTCTCCAGCATCACCAGTTCCTACTATCTCTTCAAATTGATGGTTTGTTTGAATGCAGTGCTAAAGTATCTCTGGATTGGGAATGTCTTTGTTATACATATGATGTGCCTTTCATTTTATGCTGATGTGGGTTGGAGATACTGTAAACCTTGCATAATAAAGGAGGAATATAAAAGGAGCAGCGAGGAGAAATAGATCGTGAGTATTGGGTTGCAGATGGAAGAGAACTGACCAGGATTGCTGGGATGAGTTGGAAAAGTCAAGATCATGTTTTGAACACCTACGCTCAGTTCGCACTAAACAACTGCACCTCCCAGTCGCAAACCATTTCAACTCCCTCTCCCATTCCTCAGATGACATGTCCGTCCTGGGCCTCCAGCAGTGCCACAACGATGCCACCCGAAGGTTGCAGGAACAGCACCTCATATTCCACATGGGAACCCTGCAGCCCAATGGTATCAATGTGAAGAGATAGTAGGAACTGCAGATGCTGGAGAATCCGAGACACCAAG
>NC_063334.1:2457760-2512740 GCF_021869965.1 Rhincodon typus | reverse complement strand
ACCCCCATCTCCTACCTACTAACCTCATCCCGCCCCCTTGACCTGTCTGTCCTCCCTGGACTGACCTATCCCCTCCCTAACTCCCCACCTACACTCACCTTTACTGGCTCCATCCCCGCCTCTTTGACCTGTCTGTCTCCTCTCCACCTATCTTCTCCTCTATCCATCTTCTGTCCCCCTCCCCCATTTCTGAAGAAGGGTCTAGGCCCGAAACATCAGCCTTCCTGCTCCTATGATGCTGCTTGGCCTGCTGTGTTCATCCAGCTCTACACCTTGTTATCTCAGTTCTCTCATCAAGTTGGTAGAAGTACAGCCGTGTGCAGTATTGAACTAAAGCTTGTAGTTATGTGTTTAACTACCTCATCTTGGGTTAATAAGGGGTTATTATAACTGGCATTTGCCACAACTGCTGTAGGAATGTAACCACCTAGGCATGGCTAAGAAACTGCATTGCTATTCATGTCCGCATTGGACAAAATTGTATTTGCGTACAATGCTCTAGAGTGGCCTGGCTAGGATCCAAATGGAAAACGAAGTTTTGTTCCAGAGGACTGTTAGTATGCAGACAACCATTGAGAACAATGATGGGGAGCAAGGATTTAAAAATAAAGCACAGAATAGTTGAGAGTATCAGCAGGAGTAGTTGTGCTACAAGAAAAAAGACACTGCCAGGGAAGTTGTGCTGTATGGTTCATTATACATATGAAAAGGCTGTGAGACCAGTCAATTTTAAAATCATTAGCTACTTTTTCTTAAAAGGGGTGTGGATTTAACAGTATCTTCTCTACTTTCATCTTGCTTTGACAACTCATCCTCGGTGATCAAATGATACCGCACAGTTGAAAGCAACAACTCCAATGCATGTCATCGGCAACCAGCAGAAATGTAAGCTTGTTAAATATGAGAGAAAAGAGTAGAAGGGTATGCTGTTAGGATTTGATAAAGAAAGACCGAAGCAGTGCGTAGACTTGTGTGGAATATAAATACCAATAGGAATGAGTTTGGCTGAATGGTTGGTTTCTGCACTGTACATTCCATGCAGTATATTGTATTAGTCAGCAAAGAAATATACAGGAAGCATTTGGAATTCAAAAAAAATTCAGCAGTGTGCGTAATGGGCACCTGACCGCTGCAGTAGCGGTCCTTGTCAACTGTGGTTCAGTGCTAGCTTTACCACCCCACAGTTAAAATGTTGTGGCTTCGAAAACACTCGGCTCCTTTGAACCTGTATGATGCCTGTTTTGCTCAGAACTTGGTCATGGCAAAAAACTCTAAGGCAAGACACCGTCCACAAACTGGAGGAGCAACACCTCATATTCCGCCTCGGGAGCCTACAGTTCGATGGCCTAAACATGGAATTCACCAGTTTTAAAATCTGGTCTTAAAATTGGGAGGGTGCAGAAAAAAATTATAAGGATGTTGCTAGGACTGAAGGGTTTGAGTTATAGGGATAGGCTGCAAAGGTTGGGGCTATTTTCCGTGGAGCATCAGAGGCTGAGGGGTGACCTCATAAAGGTAAATGAAATTGAGGAGCATGGATAGGGTGAGTAGCCAAGGTCTTTTTTTCCTAGGATGAGGGTGTCCAAAACTGGAGGGTTTAATATGAGCGGGGAAAGATTTAAAAAGGACCAGAGGGGTTACTTTTTCACGAAGTGTGTGGTGTGTGTATGGAATGAGCTGCCAGTGTAAGTGGTGGAGGCAAAAGCATTTGGATGGGTATATGAGTAGGAACGTTTAGAGAATATGGCTAAATGCTGCCAAATGCGACTAGGTCAGATTGGGATGTCTGGTCAGCGTGGACAGGTTGGATCGAAGGGTCGGTTTCCAAGCTTTTATGACTTTACGTCCCCCAAGTCTCCTCTTTTCCTTCCAAGGAAAACAACTTCAGTCTATTCGATCTCTTTTTGTAACTAAATCGTCTAGCTCGGGCAACATTCTAATAAGTCTTTTCTTCACCGACTCCAGCACAATCACATCTGTCCAAAATGTGGATTCTGGAATTACATGTAAAGTCTAGCTGTGTTGCAACAAATATTTTATACAGTTCCTAAACTCTCTGCCTCAGCAAATAAAGGAAAGTATGCCATATTGCCTACTTAACCACTTTAAATGTCCCCCTACCTTAAGGCGAATGCTGTGTAATCTGTGGTGCTTCCCAGGGTCCTACCACCATCATGTATTCCCTTGCCTTGCTTGTGCTGTCCAAGTGCATCACCTTATACTTGTCTAGATCGAATTCGAATTGCCATTGACCAGCCCATCTCTATCCTCCTGTAATCTAAGGCTATCCTTCTTGCTGTTTACCATTCCATCAGTTTTCCTATCATCTGCAAACTTGCTGATCAACCCTTCTACCTTCAAGCCAGGGACAGTGTAAGGTGGGATTCTGTGAATATGTCTGCATGTGTATGTCGGATTTTTGCTTGGCTAGTCTGTGAGACTGATCTAATTTTGGGATTAGTAGATGTTAGTAAACGGGACTTTCCAGTGTCGACAGGACTATGTTTGTCATTCTTGGTGCCTAGGTGGATGCCAGGTAGTCCATCTAGTTTAATTTTTTAAAAAGGCTTTGTTACAACTGACTGGCTTGTTCGACCATGTCGGATGATGATCGTAGAGTCACGTGTACGCCAGATCTATGTAAGCGATTTTCTTCCCAAAATGGCATTAGGGAACTTTTCCAAACAATTATTTCAAGGTCATCATTACTTTATAATTCCGGATTTTTATTGAATTCAATTTCCACAGTCTTTTAAAGCACTATCCGAACTCAGGTCCTCATAACTAGTAAAAAAAAACAAAAATTGTTGGAGAAACTCAGCGGGTCTGCTGGCCTCTGTGCAGAGAAAGCAGAGTTTATGATTGGAGTCCAGTAACCCTTCTGAGAGTTTCTTCAGCAATTTTGTTTTAGTTTCAGGTCTTCAGCAGCCACAGATCTTTGTTCTATTTACCGCAGAACTAATATTCTGGCGCTTATTTTATTTATATTTTCAAAAAAATCTGTTTTATTCATAAATTATCCATAAGTAAATACCAAACAATTCCGTACGGACTTTGCAGAAAATACAACGGAATTTTGACATTTCGCGAAGGGCTTTAAATTTAGAGGCATTTTCCAAATATGAAAAGAGACTATTTACATTCCCACTAAGGGTAACTCAAAACGTAATAGACCTTGCTATTTCGACAGAAAGAGCTTAGACAAATGGTCAGTCTGCTCGCCACTGCCACCCACACCCGAGGTAGGGACAAGCAGCTGCTTTCCGCTTGCCTTTTACCTTTGGCTGTCCTGGGTGGGCGAAACCATTACGTGACGTTTGGGAGGGGGAGGTGGGTGTTTGGTGTGGGGGGTACGGGTTCTCGGAAGGCTGGAGCGAACCAACCGACGGCGACTGTGGTTGCTGCCGGGCTCGAGTAGGATGTAGGAGCTCAGGATGAGGAGAGGGGAAGCGACCTAGACGCCACTAACTTGTACACTATAGGTACGGAAACCGCGAACTGAATGAAAATCAAACCCACTCCACTCACTCACCCTCTCATTCCCTCCCTTCTTTCGGTCGCCGCATCGTTGCCAACTGCTAACGGAATCGGATGTCTGTCCCAAGTAGATTCATATATATTTTAAAAGATAATAATAAAACGAACAGAGTTTACTCTTCCAAGCGGCCCCGGGCTATCCGCTCCTCTCTGGAAATATGTTTTTTTTGGGGTGGTGTGGTGGAGGAAAAAGAACTCTTGCACAATCGGTTCACGAAGGGTCTGCTCCGACCGTTTATTGTTTAGGAATTGGAGAGCGCGTCAGTAAGAGCGGCGGCGTGATCTATGTTTGCCTTCGTGCTTTTAAATTTGAAAAGAGAAGTTGCTAACGGCTCCACCTGGAACGTTGGGGGGCGGGGGTCGCGCGCACAACAATACAGTCGGCAGCGGCTCCAGCCTGTCAGCGACTTCATCGCTGGGTGGGGGAGGGGTCGGGAGGGGATAGCTATCCCCTGCCTTCTGTTGCGCGCCGTGTCCCGGATGAGCCTCACGTGTGCTCCGTGGGAGAGTGACAGTCGTCTCGCCTCCCCCCAACCCCGCTCTCAGCTGGAGCCAGTGAAGTTGGGGTGGTGTGAATGCAATCGATCAGCTGCTGGCGAGTTTCCTGTTTGTTGACCCCTCTGGCGCATTCAGTTTCAGTTGCAATCCAAATATTACCCTCAAAAATCGTATGTTCTGCTCTGGCTGCATAACTTCACACAGTCTTTTTTAGTTTGTAGGTATTTTGTAGCTTGAGCGGTTAAAATTTGACGGGCCGTGAAGGAAACATAGTTCATGTTTTTTGCACTCGGCATTTGATTTATGAATAATGTATGAAAACATACAACCTTGATTATTTGTAACCATTTAGTATTACAATTGCAGTACTTAATCGGACCAGAAATATTGTGCATCTTTATTTTGACCCAGTCCTTTAAAGTTGTAATGGAACTGAAGAAATTTCAGTTGTTTTCTTGATATGTACCTTGTGGAATATGTAAGGCTAATTCCCACTGGCTCCCACTGTCCAGATAATATTGTTGATATATTAGGGAACATTTAAATGGATAATGATCATTCTACTTTTAAAGTTCTGAGGAAGGGTCACCGGACCCGAAATGTTAACTCTCTATTTTTGTTTCCTTCACAGATGCTGCCAGACCTGCTGAGCTTTTCCAGCAACTTTGTTTTTGATTCTGCATTTAGAGATTAATATTAAGGCCTGAACTATAAATGAATACGTGGGCCAGGACTTGGGGGAGGCGATGGCCAAATGGTATCACTGGACTGTTAATCCAGAGACCCAGATAATGTTCTGGGGACCTGGGTTCGAATCCTGCATGGCAGATGGTGGAATTTGAATTCAGTAAATATCTGGAATTAAGAATCTGAAGATGACTGTGAATCCATTGTGGATTGTCAGAAAAACCCATCTGGTTCACTAATGTCTTTTAGGGAAGGAAATTGCCATCCTTACCTGGTCCGGCCTACATGTGATTCCAGACACAAAGCAATGTGGTTGACTCTTTAGGGATGGGCAATAAATGCTGACCAGCCAGTGACGCCCTCATTCCATGAATGAATTTTAAAAAGCAGTAAAAGAATGGCACTAATTCAATACACTTGCATCTGTCCACAGATTTTTTTGTGGGCTTTAATGCACCTTCATTATGGCCATTAGCAGATTGAGAAAGTGTGTTGCTTCCTGTTTGACATGTGTTCTGGATCTCTCAGGGAAATCAAGGGTACAGGCGGCATGATGGCTCAGTGATTAGCACTGCTGCCTCACAGCGCCAGGGACCTGGGTTCAATTCCACCCTCTGGTGACTGTCTCTGTGTGGAGTTTGCACATTCTTCCCCCTATCTGCATGGGTTTCTGGGTGCTCCGGCTTCCTCCCATAGTCCAAAGATGTGCGGCTGGGTGGATTGGCCATGGGAAATTGCCCGTAGTGTTCAGGGATGTGTAGATTACATGGGTTATAGGGGGATGGGTTTGTATCTGGGTGGATGCTCTGAGGGTCAGTGTGGACTTGTTGGGCCGAAGGGCCTGTTTCCACGCTGTAGGGATTCTATGATCTATGAAATGAGAAGCTATTTATAAGTGAACTTGAGGCAGAAAATTAGCCAAGATAGTTTTGAATTTGGATCAGGCCATTGGGATCATATGATCTACTGTTTAAGAAATTGAAACAACAAGCCTCAAGCCAAGTTCACCACTTAGTAAGATTGTGGCTGATCCTCGAACTCAACTCCATTTTTCCTGCACAGTCCCATATTCTTTGCTATCCTTTGACCTTAAAACTCTACTTATTTCAGGCTTGAAAATATGTCCAATGACTGTCCACCAATAGCTCTCTGGGCTAGACAATTCCAGAAGTTCAAAACCTCTGATTTTTCTCTTTTTTCCTTTTTCAGTCTGAAATGGCTGACCTTTATCCTGTGCTTCTTTGTATCCCTGCTGAAGAACTATTTCTCTCAAGGCCTTGCAGAATTTTCTTGTGTATGTCAATGCATTCAGTTTTCATTCTTCTAAACTCCAGAGCAAAAAAGACCAATTTACTGGATCTGCCCTCATGGAACAACTGTCTCACCCAATCAGTGTAATGAACCTTTGTGTACCCCTCCAAGGCAAGTTTATCCTTCCTTGAATAGAGACCAATACAATCAATGATACTGAAGTATAATCTCTTTAACCACCGTAGACTTTCCAGCAAGACTTCCCCACACACTCATGCTCTGACCTCTCTGCAATAAAGGTCAATATAGCATTTTCCTTGATTGCTTGCTGTATCCCACCTGTATGTTAATATTGTGTTTCTTGTACAATGAGCCCTCAACACTAACATTGTACTTTTTCATTACTTTAAAAATATGCATTGTCTTATCATTTTTATCACTACCAAAGGTCTACAACTTACTCATCTAACATCTGCTTGCTCATTTGCTTAACTTGTCTTTATCCTTCTGCAAATCTTTTGTCTTTTTCTAGCTTACTTTCCGCCTAGCTTTGTGTCATTACCAAACCTAGATACATTGCAGTCATTCCCTTTTATCTGCACCAGGAATATAAATTGTAAGTACCTGTTGTTACCAATAGGTAGCAGTTGGCACTGACCCTTGCCAACCTCATTAGAACAAGCTGCCAAACTGAAAATTATGAAACAAAAACAGAAATCGCTGGAGAAACTCAGGTCTGGCATCATCTGTGGAGTGAAAGCGGAGTTAAAGTTTCAAGTCCAGTGACCCTTCTTCAAAACCTCAGAGTTATGTTTTGCACACTCTGATATTTGGCCTTTAACTGATCCCCTAGCCATGCTAATGTTTTACCCCAACCCCATAAGTTCTTGTCTTGTAAATTGTGTTTCTCACTGTACCACTTGAGAGGTAATACAAATTCCTGGCATCTTGTCGCAGCATTCTGCAAAATTTTTGATAGATAATGCACCAGCTTGCCTTATTAGTAGAGATCCAAGGATGGTGGATTTGCCCACAGGGTATCTGATGATCCTAAAAGTTTGTAAATTTTTTTGGATTAGGACCAGGAAGCTTTGCAATGTGGTTTTCATTGATTAAGTTCAGGCAATACTTTCATGTTCCCTTTGAGATCCTCAAGTCTTGTCATTTGCTGATCTTCACCTGAAGAGATTAACATTCAGATAAATTAATAATCTGTACCAGAAGAGAACACTCCTACATTGTGAAACAGGGAATGAGTGTGGATTTATCAGTGGTCTAGGTTGGATACTTTTAGGCAGAGTAGCTTGTTGCATGTGTTCAAAAATTTGATCAAGAAAAATACTCCTGTTAGTTACTTTTGAATTGGAAAGGAGGAAGAACTGTTCAAGGAGAGCATGTTCCAAAAAATGTTTATGTAATGTAATTTCCTAAATTATGCAAAATAAATTACCATATCACCTATTTGGTAGGATATGGCCTTGTTTTTGTGAAGTATTTCTGATTCTATGGGAACCTGGAATTTAGGCTACTTTCTCTATGCTTATCTGTTCAGTGATGAAAATTGATGAGTGTTCCAAAAATGCAGGTGCAACAGAACTTCTGACTACGGTATCAGTAGAAGGGCAATGAAGACTTAGTACAGGCACAAATAACCGGTTTTCTACATTAGTTTTCACATTAGAAGATACCAGCAGCATACCAGAACTTAGAGATTTGGGAGCAGAGGTAAATGTCGTGGCCATCACTAAGGAGAAGGTGCTGGGGAAGCTGAAAGATTTGAAGATGGATAAATCACCTGGAGTACACCCAGAGTTCTGAAGGACATAGCTGAGGACATAGTAGAGGCATTGGTGGTGAACTTTGAGGAATCACTGGGGTTAGGGAGGGTGAAAGAGAAAAATGGCTAATGTAACGGCCCTGTTTAAGAAGGGAGGGAGGCAGAAGACAGGAAACTGCAGACCAGTTAGCCTGACTTTGGCTGTTGTTAAGGTTTTAGAGTCCATTATCATGGATGCGATTGTGGAGTATTTGGAAGTGCATGGCAAAGTAGGGCAGAGACAGCATGGCTTTGTCAAGGGGAGGCCATGCTTGACAAATCTGTTAGAAATCTTTTGAGGAAGAAACAAGCAAGCTAGACAAAGTAGAGCCAGTGGACATGAACTATTTGGATTTGCAGAAGGCCTTTGACAAGGTACAACACAGGAGGCTGCTAAGTAAGATGAGCCCATGGTGATAGGGGAAAGGTAATTACATGGATAGAGGATTGGCTGACTGGCAGAAGGCAGACAGTAGGGATAAAATGATGTTTTTCACAATGGCAGCCAGTAACTAGTGGATTTCTGCAGGCGTTAGTGTTTGAACCACAACTATTCATGTTATACATTTAATGATCTGGACAAAGGAACTGAGAGCACTGTTGCTAAGTTTGCAAATGACAGTAAGGGAGGAGGAGAGAGACTGGTGTTAAGGAGGCCGGAAGCTGCAGAAGGACTTGGACAGGCTAGGAGAGTGGGCAGAGGAGTAGTAGATGGAATCCAATGTGGGAAAGTGTGAGGTTATGCACTGTGGTAGGAAGAATAGAGACGTATAGACTATTTTCTAAACTGGGAGAGGCTACAGAAATCTGAAGCACAAATGGACTTGGGAGTCCTAGTTCAGCATTCTCTAAAGGTTAGCATGCAGGTTCGGTTGGCAGTTAGGAAGTCTAATGCAATGTTAGCCCTCTTGAAATGATTGCTAGAGTACAAGACCAGAGATGTACTGCCGAGGCTGGAAAAAGGCTCTGGACAGACTGTATTTAGAATATTGTGAGCAGTTATGGAAGCATATCTCAGGAAACATGCTCTGGCATTGGAGGGGGTCCAGAGGAAATTTGCAAAAATGATCCCAGGGATGAAGGGCCTGTCATATGAGGGGTCGTCGAGGACTTTGGGTCTTTACTGAATGGCATCTAGAGGAATGAACGATGATTGCAAAATACTGGGAAGATCAAGTGAGTGTGGAGAAGTTGTTTCCTCTAGTAGGAGAGACTGGGACCCAAAGCCTTGCAGTGCAGGGATGACCTTTTTAGAACTGAGATGAGGAGAAATTTCTTCAGCTAGAAGTTAGTTAATCTGTGGAACTTGTTGCCACACAGGGCTATGGAGGCCAAGTCATTGAGTGTATTTAAGAGAGAGATCCTTGTTTGGTGTCAGGTGAAGTTAAAAGAATGAGGTTGAGAAAGGTATCAGCCATGTTCAAATGATAGAGCAAACTTGATGATCTGAATGGCCTAATTCTGCTCCTATATCTATGGTCTTGCTAATGGATAATTTCTTGTTAACAAGCTCAGGATATTGCCATCTTATTGTAGTGGAGGCAATTACCCATTTTAAAATAAGCAACTTAATCCCCCTGTTAAGATTGGATAAATGCAATATGAATCTGTTGAGTAGTCACCTTTAATGTTTTCTATCTGTCATATTTCTTGGTAATGTACCATAGTTTTTGCCTCTAATCCTCTTGGATATGCAATGTGAAAATGTAAATGATATGTTGTAGACTGCTAGAATATTTGACTTCCATAAGTGTCTTTCCAAGCTATTTGGGGCAAATAATAATCGAACAATTTAAAATATCAAAATTGCTTTCAACTCTCCAATAAGGACATGCTTACCCAATCAGTTCATTGATACTTTCTGTGTAGAGTATAATTGAAGAATCTGTACTGGCTGCAGCATCTGTCTCTTGCAGCACCTGAATGCCAAAATAATTTGTTTACACTCTTGCCTGAGTCTTCACTCTGAAAAACATCTTGAGGTTCCATGATGTGTTACTTCAGTAAATATGTAACTTCATTTTTTGATCTATAATACACTCCTCTGATAATCAAACACCGTTTACTTCAAGGTTATTGAGGAAAGGTTTGTGGCTTTGAAATAAATATGTGTGTATATGAATATTGTTCATGTTGTTAAAGGATAGAATTTTGTAACGTTGTCATGGAATCTTTACATTGACAATTTTGAAAAGAGGGTTTTTGAGAAGTGAAGCAAACAATGCTTATAATTTCACAAAAACAATGGTAATTTCTATTTTATCAGCACACCTTTATTTGCTGTTCATCCGATGTTACGCAAAATCTACCCTGTTCTAAAATGCAACGTTGCAAAATGTGTAATTGCTTTACTTGCAGCTGTCATCATTGCAACAAGATTGGTGTATGAATAAGAATAGTGCATCAAATTGGATTACTGTGACTAGAAAATTTAATATCGACTTGTACTGTTATTTTCTAGCTTGTATTTATTGTTTTGAAAATGGTCTGATTCTGAATATCTAGTAAAAAATGAATGTATGTTTTACAATGGCACTGCTGCTTTTGAATTGCCTCTTTCTTGATTATATTTTGCTATCACACAGATGAAGAATTTTGCATGATGTTGGACGATCATTTTAAATAATCCTGACATTCTGCATAGAAGTGGTACTGTCACATTTTTGTTTTGTTTGGAGGTTGCCCTGTGTTTCTGATAAATGAGATAATTGCTATATTTATTATCTATAAGTTGCTGAGTTGTAAAATGAAATAGGTTGTTGAAAACAACACTTTTTGCATGTTACTGCTTTTTATTGTACTAATAGCTAAAATCAGTATTTGGAATACTGTGTCTCATAACTCAGTAATACTATTTAGTAACAGGATTAAGTAGAATTAAATTCCTTAAATGTTTTCAAATTTCATATTATTAAAAAGCATACAATGTAATTTACAAATATTTAATCACCTTAATTTTCATACATTTTCATGTGATAAGAATGATCAGATTTTTTAAGTCTGGTTGGGGCTGAAAATATAAGAACTATAAATTTGTTAAATATTCCATAACCAGATTATCTGTACATTCTTTTGACATTCATAAAAGGGTAACAGAATAAATTTTAATAGGCTTCATAAATTATTCTAATGTTTAAAATATGGTCGTACTTGTATAAGTCGAGCAATGATTGCACAAGAAAGAAATTCATTTTTAGTAGTAAAATTGTTTAGATAAAAGACATGGTTTGGCCACGTGTCTTTTTAACTTTATTTATTTAATTTTCAGTTGTTTTATATTGCAGACTGTTGATGAAGGTAGAAGGGAGGAGCATAGGAACTTGAATTTAAAACTAGGAGGAAACAAAGGGGAATTCAAGGCACTTTATCTGAATGTTTAAAAGTTAGTAACTGTGCCCTTCGCATTTTAATCTGGATGTGTTTTTGTTCATTTTGTTTATCAACTAATTTGGATTAGACCTTACAGAGGTGATGCCTAAATTTGCAGGCAGTACTGAAAGTAAGAGGCCACAATATTTTGAGGATGAATGAAATCTGCAAGGGAATATTGATAACACTGGAATGGGCAAATGTACAAAAGATAAAGTTCCATATTCAAAAATGTGATGTGGTCTACCGTCATGGGAAAAATATATATAAATACTTTATGGGAATAATGCTAATGTAGAAGAGCAGAAAGAGATTTTGGGGGATCAAATTCACAAATCTTAAAAAGCAGTACCTCTGGTGGGTTTTATGGTGAGATGTATAGAATATATTAGTCAACGTATGAGTCTGCATAAAACTTGCATGAGAGCATAATCTTTGGACTTTTTTTATTGAAAGGTTGTTAAAACAACTGAAAAAGTGCAGTGGAGATTCACAATGATGTTACCATAAGAGATCAAGGGGTAATTTTAATGGTGATATTTAAAATAATAAAGGGATGGTTGATTTGTAAATCTAGAATGAGGAGACATGGCCTCAATCTTAGATGTCAGAGAATTAGGACAGGGAGGTTTTTCTTTACATAATGTCATGAAATTGTAGATTACTTTAACAATTGTAGTAGAGACCATGTCAACAGTAGGTTGAAGATGAAGGGAACAGTGCAAGAAAATAGGGTAGTCATGTAAAATTAAACTTTTGTTTATTGGTTGGGTTAAGTGACCTGTTTCAGTGTTGTAATTTCTCTGGAAAGTATTGGACATGTTTCAACAAGTTTCTGGAAAAATACATGTGAAGACTGCATTGCATGTTTCACTACTTCTTCTCTGATAATTCCATCTCTGATCTGTGTGGTGTACCATGCTTTATTTTTCCAGCTATTCCGGTTTCTGAAATTTATGAGCAATTTTGGAAAGTGAAACATTAATTCAGTCTGAAACTGAGAAATTTCACTGGAGTTTTATTTTGTTTGCTTGTCCTTTGTCCTCAAGGGCAATAAGGAATGGCCAGTAAATGATGTTCTACCTAGTGAGATCTACAATCTCTAAATTAGAAAAGAAATTGATGTAATTATGCTATTTATGAGTCTGATTATAATCTGCTTGAACCTGATGGTAAACTTCACTCATTGATTGATTAAAAAGTAAAGCTGCCATAGTGCCAAAGTACCATTGGACTTTCTCATTAGAGAGATGATTTGTGGCAAGTTTAATCTGAGGGTTACCGTACCGCAGGTGAAGGATGAGATTGAGGAGAGTCCGTGTGGGAATAGAACTTGGCTAAGATAACACACTGTGGAGCTGGAGGAACACAGCAGGCCAGGCAGCATCAGTTTTTTTTTTTTTTTACGTTTTGGGTCAGGACCCTTCTTCAGCGATGGGGGGGGGGGAAGGGGGCTCTGAAACAAATAGAGAGAGGGGGCGCGGTGATAGCAGGTAGGTAGTGGAGCAGATAGGTGGGAGAGATGGACAGGTCAGGGAGGTAGGGATGGAGCTAGTAAATCCCCGCCTCCTTGACCTGTCCATCTTCTCTCCCACCTGTCCGCTCCACTACCTACCTGCTATCACCACGCCCCCCTCTCTATTTGTTTCAGAGCCCCCTTCCCCTCCCCCATTGCTGAAGAAGGGTCCTGACCCAAAACGTCAGCTTTCCTGCTCCTCTGATGCTGCCTGGCCTGCTGTGTTCCTCCAGCTCCACACTGTGATATCTCAGACTCCAGCATCGGCAGTTCTTACTATCTCTGAATAGAACTTGGCCGTTGGCCTCACTCTGCATTTGCAAACCAGCTTTCTGGCCAACAGGGGCTAACTGACTTGCATTGATAATATTACATGGCTAACATAAACTTATTTCTTCTTCTTGCAACCGTAAATCAGTTCTGTGAGCGTGTGTAAAGTTTTTTTCTAGCTTAGTAGATGAGTACCTTCTAGGATGCTAGAGTTGAGGAACCCTGTTAAGTGTAGGTGAGACTGGTTTGTGTCTGTTATAACAGCTCAAATTTCGTAATTCCTGCTTCACTGACTCTCAAGCTAAATTATGCAAGTTTTGGCTTGGTTTGGAACCAGTTCCTGCTATATTCTCTAAACCTGTCAAGTGGTACTCCTTTCAAAGATCAACCAGGCAAAGTTAATTGATCTTGCATCAATGTCCCCTCATTCTAGATCTTTAAATCAACTGTTTCTTTATCCATCCCTAGTTTCTCTATCAAAGCACCCCCTTTCACTTTGCACTGTAATGCCCTTTGTCATTTAATCATTCCTGCCTTTCTCCCTGTCACAGATCTTCCCTGTTCTCTCTCTGTCTCTTTCCTTGCTGTGCTAGTTTTAAACCTGTCGTTTCTCTTAAGGCAGGCCACCTGAAAGATGATCAACTTGAACCAAGCTCTGTTCTTCTCTACATGGATGCTGCCTGACCTGCTGAACATTTTCATAATTCTGTCCTTATTTGACTTTTAGCATCCACTCACAAAACCACTTCTTAGAAGTTTAAATTGACTTTCAAGTTGTATGTCATCACTAATTCCTGAATTGGGGGGCAATTTTATCATGTAATCAAGTGCATTTTAAGGCTCATTCACAAAATATTCCAGTTTGTGATGTTCTTGGATCACTATATGCTCTTCTGGGGATTGTTCTGTTGCAAATAACTAACTAGAGCATCATTACAGTACTGTAATGCAGTTTAAAATGTTTATTTGGGCAAGTTATAAGTGGTTGTTCCTCGTTGTAAGTTTGCAACCCTACAAATAATTGTCTACTTCACATTCAAATTAATTTTCAGATCTCCAGTCCATGTTGTGGATTTTATTTTCAATGCAACTGTTATCCCAGTTCATGTTATTACTGTACAAGTTATATCTCAGAATGAAACTTGGCTTGATGGATCTATATTTTTTTTAAATTTTGGTTAATGTTGCAGTCATTCACTGAAACGTACTCATAAGGAGCTGTAGAGATCCTTTAACAACAGGAGTCCATTACATAAAAGACAAAACCAAAAACAAGGCTATCCAGATAGGTGACAGTTTTACTAAATAAAAAATCTTAAAACCCCAGTAAAACAAAGTCTTTGGGTATTCTTTTTTAATTAAAATTGATTATTGATTATTTTGATTCAAAAACAAGCTAATAGCCTTCAAAGTTTACTCCACCTATCAAAAACTACCACTGTATTAACAATTTTCAGTTAACACTCATGGTGATTCCTGCTGCCTGGCACATACTGGATTAGTTCACTGTACTGGAGGTACAGTCTGACCTAGATTCTTTTTTTTAAAAAAAAAAGTGTCAGGTTCTGAGAGAAGTATGGCTGGGGGTTATGAGGTATGTAGGAGGTCAGTTGAATAGTTATTAGTCTAACTTTTCCTGACTAATTACTTACTTCATTTCGTCAGAACTTTGACTCCTCTGAACATTCCAAGCATAGGGGAATGGCCCAGCAAAATTTTCTATTTCCTGGGCAATTCCTTTGGAGTCTGTTATGTTGAGAATTCCACAGGATGCCCATGCGTAACCTCCATCTAGTCTAGAATAATGCTGTCTGTCTGGTCATTGGAAAATCCAGGCCATAAAAATATCTTGTAAATGGAGTAATAAATCTGGTGAACAATCTCAATTGTTCTTCTAGGTGCGAGAACTTTCTGGCATCAAGTTTATTAAAAATTCTACTTGTAGACAATTAGGATAAACTTGTTGACAATGCCAATCAGGTGGATTTCTATTACTACTACTTTGTTAATTTATATGAGGTCAATAATGTGTTTTAGTAGATCCAGTGGCTATGGGTGCAGTAACCAACCGCTCTGAAATGATACCCAATTGAGCTTGAATTGAGTTGGATGTCCATTGACATAAATAATTTCTATCGCATCTGGTCCGGATGGGTTGCCTGTTTCCTCTAGGAACGGCTGTGGTAATTCTTCTGAGAAGGCATGTCAAGATCCAAGAATACATGTTCTAATGGAAATATATCTTGGCAGACAGAATTTTTTTTTGAACAGTGTTTGGAATAAAGTACTGACTTTTTGTTATAACATGGAGACAGATATGCAAATCAGATCAGCCTCTCTATCCTGTATATAAATAAATTAAAATAGTCAATGACCCTCAAAATTGACCCCAGTGTTCTTAACCATTTTTGAATAGCCAGTTTGTGAATAATTGATCCTAGATATTGGGTTTATACCTCAAACAAAAGATATAATTTATTAACAATACACTAAATTTAGCTAAGCAAAGTTAAACAACAAGGTTATCCAATTAAGGTCTTAAGATTTAAACCCAATCCTCTCTAATTCTTGCCCCTACTCTACACAAAGACAGACAAACAGACAAAATTAAGGGATAAATCAAAATGACAAAAATAAATAAGATGTAACTAGCTAGTTGACTTCACTCCATGATCTGTAACATCACAGGCGTATGGGGCTATGTCTTGCTTGGTTTCTGACGAAACCAGTACCTGCAGATAGCTTCTAATACACTCTGAGGAGCATTCATTTAATTCTTATAAGTGCTTCTATTCCCTGAACTTCTAATAGCCAAGTATGAGAGGTTAGGCAGGAAACTTTCAAATCAACCCTGTAGCATGGCAACCATGGCACACAGTATTCCAGAAGAGACCTTACCGCCATCTTGTAGAACCTCAACATGACATCCCAACTCCCATACTCAAAGGTCTGAGCAATGAAGGCAAGTGTGCTAAGTGCCTTCTTAAACACTCTATCAACCTGTGATTCAAATTTCAAAGAATTATGTATCTGAACCCCTAGGTCTTTTTGTTCCACAACACAACCCAGGGTGTTACCATTAATTGTATAAGTCCTGCCATTGTTTTGTTTTTACCAAAATGCAATACCTCACATTTATCCAAATTAAACTCCATCTGCCACCCTCAGCCCATAGACCCAATTGATCAAGATCTCTTTCTAATCTTTTGTAACCACCTTCACTATCCATTATACCACCAATTTTGGTGTCATCTGCAAACTTACTAACCATGCTTCTTATATTCTCATCCAAATCATTTAGATAAATGGCAAACAAAGGTGGACCCAGTACCGATGTCTGTGGAACACCACTGGTCACAGGCCTCCAGTCTGACAAACAGCCTTCCACCACCAGCCTCTGTCTACTACCGTCAAACCAATTTTGTATCCAGTTGGCAAGCTTTCCCTGAATCCCATGTGATCTAACATTAGTGATTTGTCTACCATGCAGAACCTTGACAAAGGCTTTACTAAAGTCCAAGTAAACAACGTCTACTGCTCTGCTCTCGTCAAATTATTTTGGTTACGTCATTGAAAAATTCAATCAAATTTGTGAGAGACAATTTTCCTCACACGAAACCGAGCTAACTATCCCTAATCTATCCTTGCCTCCCCAAATGCATATATATCCTGTCTTTCAGAATTGCCTCCAACAACTTACCCACCGCTGATGCCAGACTTCGAGGTCTATAGTTTCCAGCTTCTCCAAATAGCGTCAAACAATGACATCAGCTTAGCCACCTTCCTGTCCTCTGGCACTTTGTCTGTATTTATAGATGATACAAATATTTCTGCTAGGGACTTTGCAATTTCCTCCCTAAGTCTCAACATCCTGGGGTACACTTGATCAGGTCCTGGAGATTTGTCTACCTTTTATGTTTTCTAAGATCTAAAGCACTTTCTCTTTAATGTGAACTGTTTTCAAAATATCAATTTTTATTTCCCTGAGTTCTGTAACCTCTGTTTCTTTCTCAACAGTAAAAACTGACGCAAAATATTCATTTGCTATCTCTCTCATCTACTTAACACAAAGACGACCTTGTTGATCTTTAAGGGGCCGTAGTGTCTCTCTAGTTGCTCTCTTGCCTGTAATGTATTTGTAGGATCTTTTTGGATTATCTTTAACCTTATCTGCCAAGGCTATCTCCTATCCCGTCTTTGCCTTCCTGATTTCCTTCTTAAGAATGCCCCTGCACTCTTCATATGCTTCAAGAGATTCAATTGATCCAAGTTGTTTATATCTAGTGATTCTGTTTTTTTTTATTCTTGACTAGAGCCTCAATATCTGCATTCATCCACTGTTCCATAATCTTGGCAGCCTTGCCTTTCATTCTAACAGGAACGTGATGCCTACGAACTCTGACTATCACGGTTTTGAAGGCCTCACACTTGCCAGTTGTCTCTTTACCTGCGAACAGTTCACTCCAATCAATTTTTGAAAGTTCATGTTTCCTACCCTTAAAATTTGCCTTACTCCAATTAAGAACTTTAACTTTTATGGAAGACTTATACTTTTCAATAACTATTTTAACACTAATAGTATTATGATGACTAGTCCCAAAGTGTTCCCCTACTAAAACTTCAGTACCTTGTCCTGCTTTATGTCCTAAGTGATGGTCAAGTTTTGCTCCTTCCCTGGTAGGAACATTTAAATATTGCTCAAGAAAATTTTCTTGATCACATTTAACAAATTTTTCACCATCCAAACCTTTAACACTATGGTAGTCCCAGTCACTGTTCAGAAAATTAAAATTCCCTACTAACACAACCTTATTATTCTTACACGTATGTAGAGACATCTCAAATATATGTTTCCCAGTTTCCCTCTGACTACTGGGGTCCTAAAATACAATCCCATCAAGGCGATCATCCGTTAATTCTAAATTAAACGCGTATATTTTCCCTGAATGATTCCTCAGAAAGATCTGCTTTAATTACGGTAGTAATGTTTTCCTTAATCAAAATGCCAATTCCCCTTCTGTCTTGCCTCTCTTTCCATCCTTCCTATAACATCAAAAACCCACAACAACGAACTGCCAGACCTGTCCTTCTCTCAGCCAAGTTTCTGTAATAGCTACAGCATCCCAGTCCTATGTTCCCATACATGCCTAGCAAATCTCCCCACCAGGATATTGGTGCCTTTCCAGTTCAGGTGAAACCCATTCTTTTTAAACAGGTCTTTTCTGTTCCAGAAGAGAACCCAGTGATTCTGCACATTGCACCACCTCTTTAGCCATTGATTTATCACCCCTATCGTTTTATTCCTTCACTCATTAGAACTTGTCACTAGAAGTATACCAGAGATTACTACTTCTGATGCTCTGTTTTTTAACTTTCTACCTAACCTCTTTTATATTCTGTCTGCAAAGCCTTAACCTTTTTTTCTAATCATGTCATTCCTACCAATATATACAACAACTTCCAGCTTCTTTCTCTCTCCTTTGACAATATGCTTCAAATGTTCTGAGATGTTCTTAAACCTGGCATCAGGAAAGCAACATACTATCCTAGATTCAAGCTCGCTACCGCAGAATCTCCTGTCTGTGCCCCTGACGGGAGAGTCCCCTATAACAAATATTCTTATAAATCTTGACAAATCCTGTTTAACTACCACTTCTACTTTCCCCTGAGAGACTATCTCTTTCAACACTACCCAAAACAGAATATCTGTTTGAGAGATGTATAGCCAGAGGAAACTTCTGAACTACCTTCTTACCTTTCTTGACAGGCAGCCATCTATCTGGCTGATCCTGCTGTGTGATCACTTCTGTAAATCTACTAGGCATCACACTTGGTGTCTCTTGTATGCCCTCAGTGACATGAAGCCTAAAAAGAAGCAGCTCTCCATAGTACCTTGTATATAAAAATAAACTACCTTTCCTTACCCATGGATTAAATATTAAGCAAACAAAAGTAAACATATAAATATTTAAAAGAAATCAAACACTTAGCTGAATAAATGAAAAAAATGACTCCTAAAATTATCCAACATGCAGTTCTCTCCAGAGCTGTCCATGTGTAGACCTCTCCACAAGCTCCACATATAAACAATCTCCCCTTTGTGTATTTTTTTATATGTCTGCATAATTATCTTGCTCTCCCTCTGGGCTCTGTCTCCACCTATTGTTTGCTCATTTACCCCAAAGTCTACCCTGTGTGTTCAGCATACATACCACCTTTTCTGTTCTGAGGATGGGTTACTGGACCTGAAACATTAACTCTGCTTTCTCTCTGCTGTCAGACCTGATGTGTTTCTCCAGCAATTCTTCTTTTTGTTACAAAAAACAGCTTCTTTGTTCTTTTATTTACAAGTCCAGAGTTCACCTTTTCAGCTCACAGTTCACAGTTTCAAATCGAAAATTGATTTTTAAAAAATGAAATAATGAAAAATCAGCAACAGTTCTAACATTTCTTTGCCACTGAAACCGACAATTGTTTGGGTTTTTGCTTATTTTGGAAAATGTTTCTACTTTGTTGCGAAAGTGACATTCTTATGATAGAGCTGAATATTGCTTTAGTTTGTGTTCTTTTTGTTCCACACCTTAGATAAGTCAATCTTAGCATCTACAGATTTGAACACTCCTTGTGTAAGTTGGTCTTGTGGTTGTTTGGAGTGTTTATACTTTATTAAGTCGATGGATTCTGATGGTCTTCTGGTGTAAAGTTGACGGCTTCAGGAAATCATTCTTCATATGTAAAAGACCTGAGAGAAGTGAATCAGAAATTCCAATGATAATTGTCTGAAATTATTCTAGTTGTGATTCACTATATTCACAAGATTTAGACAATTTATAAAAATCTCTTGAAGTTGAGAACAGGTTCTGCTGGAAACTATTCTTTTATTGATTCTTGCTGTTTCCATAATATGATTGGTTCTTAAAGTAAAATAGTTGTCAGTTGAATATAGAGACATGACATCGTACCACTGAAATGATCCCATAAATAATAGTTTGATAAAAGAAAGCAAGGTATAAGAAACTCTGAAGGTGTTCCGTTTATCTATAAAAGCCGATTATTGATCAGTCATGTGCCAAGTGATAATCCATGAGCCCAGTTGCCACATTGAAAGCAACAAGAAATATACTGGAACTTCACTTTGTGTCAAAAGTGGGATTATTTTCAATGTAAGGGAACCAGAATTAGATTAATCGATCAGGTAAATGAAATTAAAATGATAGCTAGTGTGGTCTGTAGTTTTGAAGATATCACCAGAAACAATTTAACAATATCAAAATAGAAGGGCTTAGAAGGTCGGCAGCATTCATTTAAAAAATATTAATTCACAAGACGTGAGAGTCACTGGCTGGGTCAGCATTTATTGCCCATCCTCAATTGCTTTTGAGGTGGTGGTGATGAGCTGCCTTCTTGAACCGCTGCAGTACCTTTACTGTAGGTAGACCAGCAATGCCATTAGGGAGCGAGTTCCATCATTTTGGCTCAGCAACACTGAAGGAAAGGCAATATATTTTTAAGTCATGACAGCGAAGGAATTGGAGGGGAACTTGCAAATGTGGTATTCTCATGCATCTCCTGCCCTTGGTCCTTCTAGATGGTAGTGGTTGTGGGTTTGGAACAGGTTGTCTAAGGAATCTAGGTGAATTGTAAATTATACAAACTGGTGCTGCTGAGCATCAGTGGTGCAGAGAATGAATGCTTGTGGATATGGCGACAATCAAAGGGGTTGCTTTGCCTGGTTGACGTCAAGCTTCTTGGGTGTAGTTGGAGCTGCACATTTCCAAGCAAGTGAGACACATTCTATCACACGCCTGATTGCACCTTGCAGATGACAAACAGGCTTTGGAAAGTCAGGAGGTGAGTTACTCGCTGCAGGAATTCTAGCCTCTGACTTGCTCTTAGAGGCACAATACTTATATGGCTAGTCCAACTCCTTTTCTGGTCAATGGTAACCTCAAGATGTTGCATGCCTTGCCTTTAGGCTGTATACAGCCTGGATTCAAATGAGAAACATCTGAGAAGTCCAGCATTTCAGGCCTGCACAGTCCTCGTACAAATTTCCACTTGCAGAGTCTGGAAGAGGAGATGGGCCTCAAACTGCAACCTTAGGATTGCAAAAGATGACCTGGGAATGGATGGATGCTCTGGAATAATAGGAACTGGACCTCAGACTATAACTAGAGTCTGTCAGGCAAGAAGTTTGGGTAGTTACATTAACAGTTGGTATTCGAGAGTAATCAAAAGGCTGTAGTGAAACCAGGAGGGATAAGTCTGGGGTATTTTGGGTGAGTGCTGTTAGTCAGTGCGAGATTGAGGTCAGAGGTAGGACCAAAGTCACTAGTAAGATTGGAAATCGTGGGACTGGCAGCGATGGTGATTATGATAAATAAGTGTTATAACTTACTTTTTATAGTATTGGCTTTTGTAGAGAGTCAATATTGTTGTTAGCTGTCTCAACTGCAAACCAAAGTTGCAATACACTGCTGAAGACACATTAGGTGTCTTATGCGCATCTGGAAGGGGCCCAACATCTGGTGCAGACCTGGGTAAAGGACACCTTTTATGTGGCCTTTATTAAAATGGAATTTGGCACAGCTTGCAACAGAATTTCACACTTGCTCGTGTATGAACGAGTGTCACTTTGTACCTGTCACAACAAAAATTGGGCACATGGAGCTGAGCATTTATGATCAGGTCTGAAATATAATGCATTATTAAATTATGATGCTTCACAATCTGACAAATTTGACAAGAACTAAGTAACCAACGAGTCAAAGTATTACTAGTGGCAGCCATTAAATGTGGTATTGGAATAAAATGATTGCAAATATTAAATAGCTAACAACATTGCTCCAAATATCCACAATTACAATGGATCAATAAATTTCAAAATAAAGGTTACTGATTCTCTGCTGCTAGTTACAAATTGTTAGGTTCTCATTTAATTAAATAATTGAAATAAAGAAGCATTTCCTATTCATTATACACCATAATCACTGTTTCCAATGTGTATACTTGATTATCTTTCGCTCTCTAACTGTACTTTGCAACTGTTGATTCCCAAACTTTGACTCTTGATTTAATCCACTCATTTGTCTCTTTCTGTCCTATCAGCTGATTCTATGCATCCTCCACCATACCCACATTTCAAAAGTTATTCTCCTCTTTCTTCAGATGCAACTCTTGCATCCAGAGAGGAAACAGACTATGCTACTAACTGTACTAGACATTTTTCAGCTTCATGTTGATGCTTTTGAATTTCCAGAAGCTACTTGGAGTTACTGGCCATGCCTATACCTGTAGCTGATTTAACTTAAATTTTATTCTCGGATGTAAGTTTTATATTCGTCACCCAGGCAAGATAATTAAACTATCCAGGTTTAGTATCTTAGTGCTTCAAACTGTTATGATCCAGCTGATGATAATACCAGACAAATCAGGGCCAAGAATGAAACCTGGCCTAATAGACATGTTTAATTTTTGCAGTTAGTTAATGTGGTGGTTATTAACACTGGATATTCAATCTTGTCCATATAACGTCAAGAAAACAGCAGGCAGGGAGCAGAGTCAAAAGAATGCACAACACCATTTATATTGCACGCAGGTAGAATTCAACATTAGACAAGATGGTGAGCTAAGATATCTCACAATGCCTTACCACTTAAAAAGGTAAAGAAAGCCAACTGGAATACAAAATATACAATATATTCTGTCCCCTCCCCCTTTAAAGGAAATGCCCGTAACCAAAATATAATCTTAACCATGGAATGAGGATTGACTGTCTCAATGCCCTGGCTTAACACTGGGATTATTCTGCTCCAAAAACATTGTCTCTGAAAATCAATGGAATTGCAAAGGTTCACTCAATGTATTCCATCACCTGAACTCAATTCTATTGTTATCTAGTTCAGTAAGGCCATCTGTTATCATTATTACAAGATATCTAACACCCCTATTACAAGAATTCTACCCTGCCCCCGCACCACCTCCGCTCCTTCCCACAGTGAGACAGCTCAGTTCACTTATGAACTAACATCATAATTAGGAAACTAGTGATTGAGAAGAATCTATGTACTGACAAAACTGAAGAACAAATCACAATTAACAAAAACTTTTAAAAATTATGAATTTTTTATTTTTCCAGCTGTTTTAATATCTATAAGCCGTCCTACTTTTTAGTGGTATGGCTTATGGATATCAAAACAAGTTGATGAAAGTCATCACCTTGTTCAACATCAGTTACAGTTAGCAATAAAAGAAATAAAAGGAAAAGTTTCTGGCCTCAAGTATAATTTTGGTACTGCATGCTGTATTTTTATGAATCCCTACTGGGGAAAAAAATGACCAAATAGGAGTGTCATCAGGAAACTATTTAGTCTCAAATTGCTGATGAATTAGCAGAGAATATTTCAGTGCATCTCATGGAAACATCAGATAGAACTGTATGCAACTCTGACACCCTAAAGCCTGATGATAAGGCATCAACTAACACCAAGCAAGAATGTGGAGAAAAGTAAGTGTATCCAATGTACTCTGCAGCACACTCAAAGCTCTGAGCTGCCTTTAAAAATAACTCGACCATCACGTCCATTAGAACCCAAAATATAAAGAAAATTTTATCAAGATGTTTAGTTAAAACAGGTTAATCCAATTGAATCAAAGATTGATTAAGCAAATATTGAAGAAACCCAATTGATTCACATACTCTGTACACCTTGACATAACGAAGCAGAAAATGTTGCTTTGCCTGTGTTTCCTGTAGATCCTATGACTCATCAATTAATAAGACTCAAAAGACAAAGCCACTATTCATATAAATGCCTTCTAACATATGAATTTTAAATAGGTTCTAAAATAACTCGAGAGGCTGATAAACCATCACCAACTCACCCTTTGTCTACATGTGGAACGTCCTTGACACTGATCTGGCTTCTTCAGAGCGAACAGAGTCTTTGACACTTCTGTTTATAGCTGTCGGACCAGATTAACAGCCCCAATCAGGGAACTCGCATTCTATGAGGTCAACGTGGCTGACCTGGTTACAATCACTAAATACCTCCCCCTCAGAGTCCAAGGACCTACCCCGGTTCTTTTTTCTGTAGCTCCTCCTGGGGTGTTTTAGCATTGGACCATGTTCCCCCAACTCTGCCTCTGATATGTGTGGCCTCTAATGCACATGGTACCTCGCCTTTTGTGCCCAGAACACCTCGGAAGAAATTCATTCTCCTCTTCGGGGGCAAAAGGCATTGAGGCAGCAACATCTTCCAGTGTCCATCTCAGAGTCCGAGATATCTTCGATGCTTGATGGACAGGGAGAACCAATGGGTTCTCAATCAGTCGGAAAGGAAGTCAAGAAGCTGGGCACATTTTGCTCCCACACTGTTTACAAGCTTGCAGCTTTCATATGGTCCACATGCAGCTTCAGGACCATCGCACCTACCTGAACTTTGTATGTCACATGACCTGACCTCACACTGACTATACCTCTTACCCATGCAGGGCCATTCCCATGGCTCCTGCACCAAACTTCATCCCATGAAGTAAACTGTCTCTCTCGCTTAGCAGAGTCTTTTATGTCTAGCAGTGACGTTCCTGATGCTGCTTCACCCTCTTCCCTCTTCTCTTCCTCTCCCCCTTGTCAGTCACTGAAAACCACAAGGGGAATTTTTATAAGAACAAAGAGTAAAAATGAAGGTACTGAGGGAAGAGATTATAGCTGACTTATGTGGATCCCAAAAAGAGAATGCTTGCAAAGTAAACCTGACCCGACTATTTGATAAGTATGGATATTTTTGAGCTGCGTGCAGACTATTGGTCTACTGACATTTCCGTTGCGTAGCACCGCTTCATCTCCAACCTCCTTTCCCTCTCCCATAATCCTTGAATGTGCTGTCATTTCCCAAATCCAAGCCAATGTTTCAACCTTCCCAATCTGATTTTCACAACTGTACAGTGCTACTAAAACGGCCCTGATCGGGCGCAAATTATTTTTGGTCTATGACCATGGTGCATTATCCCTTCTCAACAGCCTTCAACATGTTTGACCATAATCTCCTCTCCTCAAAGGCACAGGGTCAAATTTCACAGGGATGCTGATGACACCCAGTTCTACCTCGTTACCAGCGTTAATAGGCACACCTCACCTGCTTTTCCTTTCCCATATTGTCCAGCTGGATGAGCTGCAACTCCTACAGGACAGAAACCTTGATTTTCAATCATCAAGTCATGAATTCCATATCCTCTCCATCATTTCATTATTTGCTTTTGGTCACTATTTCAGGAAAGATCCTATAAATTCTGTTCTCACTGATCTATAGCGATTTTTGCTCTCCCGATGTTACCATTTGAAAAGTTTGACACTTAAATTAATGGCTGTTTCTTATTTCCGTAACCACCTTACAATATCCCCCTACCACCACCCCACGCCCCCCCTCCAAAAAAAAACAGCTTAGGCCTCTTGCACATTCCCCCTTTCATCCCATCATGACAGCTGTGCCTTTGGCTTGCATGCTCTGGCAATCCTGCTGTCAATTTATCCTCCCGTCTTTGATATATATTTTGGTCATTCATGATAATTTGCCCTTTTTTGACTTGCCACCCATTTCTGCTTTATTGAACTTCATTTTCTACACAAAGGACCAAAATAAATGCAAGTATTAGTAATGGTAATTTTAGAAGCAGCATTAAGTACCAAGAATAGTTCTCCTCGTTTTAGGTCTCCGTCCTTAGTATTAAAACATTCTCTAGATTAGATTTCAATAGAACAGATGCAGAGTGAAGTTTATTTGAATTATCTTAGAGATTTCTTTTTATCAAATCTTAAATATGCAATCTTTGCCCCAGCATATCATTTTACATACTAGACATTTTTATACTCAATGAGTGAAATCCCATATTTAGTGCCAACAATTAAACAATGAGAAATTTTGTCTCACCTGCCTTAAAAATTAGTATTAGATGCAAATAACCCAAAATTAATTTCAATCACCAGAAAGAGCGAGTTTCATTGTAACATTTTTGGGATGAATTTGGGATGATGGGTTCCAAATCTGGAACAACAGATTCCAATCTGAAATACATTTAAGTATTATGTCACCAAATTCCCACCACATGTATGATTGGTCCATATATGGCCTATGTCGTTCCATGTTTGGTCTCTGATTTGTTGAGCCATGTCTCGATTAAGTCGGCCAAGTCATTGAGTGTACTTAAGACAGAGATAAGTAGGTTCTTGATTGGTAAGGGGATCAAGGGTTACAAGACACGGCAGGACAACAGGGTTGAGAAACATATCAGCCATGATTAAATATCAGAGCTGACTCAATGAGCTGAATGGCCTATTTTCTGCTTCTAAGTCTTATGGTCTTATTAATTCATCAGGAAGCAGCAACGATGTTCTGGTTTGGATTGATAAGTGGCAAAGTAACACTTGCAGCACTCATGCTAAGCTATGACCATCTCTAACAAGAAATATCTAACTACCTACCCTTGACATTCAATGGATTTATGATACCTGAATCCCCACAACTGTATGAGACAGCTGGCCTGAAAAAGGTGAAGTCAGAAGCTTTGGAATAGCTCCATCCACTGATAAATAAATAACTTTCTGAGAGGGGTTGGTTGGTTCTATGCTAGTCAGTTCTCATGTCTACAGCTATGTAGCATATGCCTATTTGCTATTTCTTAGCAGAAAATAATGCCTACAATGTGGTATCAATGTAATTACCCAGTCTTAAGCTTTTATAGTCAGTAATCTTACTAGTATGCGATAAGCTACCACTTCGCACTCAAGTTAGTGTCTCTTCTGCTGAAGACTCATTAACGGTTAATTTTTCACCACTTAATACTAGTGAGTCCCATTGGTGAGTTTTACAAGAAAGGTCATTTGCAACATACCCATCCAAACAAGATCCTATTGCAACCAGTGACCAAGGAGCAGAAATCTCTTCAAAACGTGTTAGGCAGGAGTGTAGATTCCTATCTTCTAAAGTGATGAAATCTACAACAGGACAAAACCTACAGTCATCCTAAGAGAGAGAAATAATATTCCGCAGACACAAAAGTGAATTGTCACTTTCTGGATGTATTACCTTTTAAGTTAAAATAACAGCAGCTGCTCCAGCAGGGACAGCAGCTAGTCAATTTTGACTGGAAAAGCTCTTGTAGCACAGTAGCCTCAAGTTCTAAATCAGCTAGACCAGGGTAAAATTAAGTACAGAGACACTTGAGGACTAAAGAAAACCTCACTGAAGCAGTTACAAGTAGATCTGAGACGCAACCAAGCAAAGTAGTGGCTGGGGTTCAAATGCAAGTTATGAGCCTAGAAGGGAAGATGAAAAACTTACATGTAAGGTATTATCCTAGGTTGTGAAATTGAGAAAAGGCAAAATTCAGGAAAATGTATTTAAAACTGGCAGTATAATATCATGGTCAATGTTATTATGTACTGCAGAGCAAATCTTTAATTGAAGGTCATTTTTTAAAATATCTTCAAACAAGCAAAATTGTTAGCAAAATTAGGATCTGTCAGTCAAAAACAGAAGAAGATTTAACAAACTTCAGGCATGGGAAGGATTTTATTGAACTCGGAGGCATGATAAAAGGTGGGAGATGTTATTTCTTCATTTTAAAAAAGGAGTGAAATAATTAGGCAAGGAAGAGAAACTGCAAATTCTCTATCTTGGCAAAAAAGGCCACACTGTAAAAGGGACAAAATGATCCCAAACCACCATTTTAACATTTTTATATTGAGAAGATAAAGCTTCATTTACAAAATGTTTTAAGAAGATTTACAACATCTTAAATATTTCAAAATTAATTTAGTTTTACTAAACAAATAGTTTAAACATTTGAAAAAAATTTCAACAATTCAAAATAGAGAACATTTTTCAAAGAGGAGTTGAAGGAAGCTTTAAATTTTTATTAAAAGGAACACCATATTATAATTTTATAGCCAAGATTCATCATACTTTATCAGTAACTAAAAATTAACGACAGCGCTCTGCAATCTCACCATTTAGATTCATGCTTCTTTTTTAAATTCTTCCTGCATGTTCTTCATGAGATTTGGCATGTGAGCCGATTCAATTTTGTATCTCATGAATTGTTTCTCCCATACTATCTATTTAGCTTTCTATCTAACGTATCATTTGAAGCTATCTGAAATAACTTCCCATTTCTTTGTTTTAAATTATATTTCGCACCTTAAGTTCTGTAAGCAACTTTAAAATATTTAAATTATGCTGTATCTGCAGATCTTTAAGTTTGAATTCTGGTTTCAATTCAATTGCTTTAAAGCATGTCAAAAAATTGTTTTTGACAAAGAAATTTTGAAACTGACAAGAGGGTGAAACATTATCAAGTATAGGTGGAAATGTGGGTTTGAGATTACAATCAGATCAGCCATGATCTTGTTGAGTCGCAGAATGGCCTACTGCTGGTACTAATTTGCACATTTGTATGTCAATACACTTCTTTACTTAGTGGATCCGCTGGCTAACCACATTATTAACGGACTACAGATCAAAAATGATATCGATACCTTTTAATGATATAGTTAGAAAACAACTTAGCATTCTTCCCCCAACACAATGAGCTCATAGTTATGACTTATCCATTTATGAGGTACCTAGTCGAATGCCTTTGGAAGTCCAAAAACAACACATCCATTTGGCTCCCCTCTATTCACTCTGATTGTGGCTTCCTCGAAAATCTCTAATTAAATTAGCCAGGCACAATTTCCCTTTCGTGAAGCCATGTTGAGTTTTGCAGAATCGTCCTCTGCACGATGCATACCACATCTTTTTATTTTACTTTTTATTTTTGATTTTCGACTGAATTGGGAAAGCAACCATCCTAGAGCAAAGAACTGACGAAGGAATTGCTGTACTTTTAAAAAGCAAGTTACTGACACTTGGCATAAGCTATTTTTACACTTTGCAAGCAGTAGAGAAAGATGCTAAGTAGTTGGCACAGCATCAGAACATGTGTGCAGAGTGACATTCAGCTGGTAACAAGTAACTGATTGGTTTGTGCAATTGTAACAAGTTATGTATGTCAAAAATCATAAGCCTGGCAACAGCTTTCTAGTTCCTTGATAGCTGAACAGCTTGTGGATGTGAACCTTCTGGAGGGGTAAATAGCGTGTCTTGGTCTTCAGTAAAATACCTGATGCTATAAGAAGCCAGTTGTTTCTCCCCCATCATGCTGTAAACTGTTGCTTCTAACAAATGAATTAGAGACTTTATAATTTGTTACTCTGTGTCTCCTGTAAAGAAACAAAAGAACCTGAAAGAAAAGCTTGGAGAGCTAATTGACTAGAGGAACAACAAGAACGCCTCCATCACAACTTGAGGATTGGTACCATTTAACTGCTTCCCAGAAATGTTTAATCTCCATCTACAATACCTAGTGTTTTTTTGTTTATATGTGTGTGTTTGTGGAGGAGTTTTAGAAGGTTATTCATGTTTTAGTAATGAGTTGAGTTAGATGTCAACAAGTCATAGTTGTTTACACATGGTTAGAATCAATGGTAACAAGTAATTCTTAAGGAGAGAAATCTGGTCTGTGTTTTCTGTTAACCCGAGTCCATCAGACAGGAAACTGGGGACTTTTCATACTCTTACAAAAGTTATATCAGCTCAGGGAATAACAGGGCTTGACTTCCAGTACGCTACCTGAGTGAGGTATTACAACTATTACAACAAATTTGATTTGGGGGCATATTTCTAAGCTGAGAGGCAAAAGATTTGAAAAGGACATGTGGCTTTTTTTTTTACAAAGAGAGTGGTTCTTGTATGGAATGAACTGCTAGAGAAAGTGGTAAATGCACATACAGTTGCAGCATTTAAAAGACATTTGGATAAGGCCATGAATAGGAAAGGTTTGGACGGATATAGGCCACGTGCAGGCCGGTGGGATTAGTTTAGTTTGGGAACATGGGCGTGGACTGGTTGGACCAAGGAGTCTGTTTCCGTGCTGTATGACTTTATGCCTCGACAACTCCTATTATAAAATGTTCAGTTCCCAACCATGGTCATTCTGTAAACATGCTTTCATAATAGTACTTCTGTGAAATGTTTTTATATTTACTTGTTCTGTTAATTCATCTATCTTATTTGCAAATTTTTAATATATTTAAGTATTCTTTTAGTACTATATATTTTTCAATTTTTCTCTGACACCTTAGCTCCTAGTAAAAATGAGATATTAGAAACTATGTTTCTCCTTGACTTGTTACTTACTTTTAGCAAATTTAGACTGGTATTTTTGATCGGTCTTGTGTTTTCTCACTACCTTGCATGTTCAATTTCTGAAGCAATTTTCATTATTTTGCTACAAGAACATTTTTCATTTAAGAAATGAAACTTTATTCTAGCAATATTTTGTAAATAGACTGAGTGTGGTTACATATTTTCTGCTGTGGAGCAAATCTACAGAGGAGTTGTGGTCAGATTGTCTCACAGGAAGTGAATTTCATCTTTGAGCTCTATCAACAGGAAATTGGAAGAGTTCTTCTACTTTAAGATGGGGCTACTTTGTATTTTATAAAATCATAATTTTGAGTGAGCATGCATTATTGAAGAGCAGGCAATTTTGGCCTTGTGTTTCTGTAAATATTTTTCTCATGGAATTAAATTATCTTTGAATATGTGGAGTTTTTGAAGCCATTAACTCTGATCAGTTGAAGCATCTGCAATAAGACAAGATCAGTAGGTAAAGTTTTCTTTAGAATATTTTTAGGATGCCGTAATATCCAGTCCTGTAACTAGACCTGAAGTCTCTTTACTGTATTTGAGAAAATGCAGCATAATGCATTTTTGTTTGAACTATGTACAAAAATAGCACACTGGATGTTCCCACCAAGTCTTGTACTTGCAGCCATGACTGTTAATCTAACAGATTTATATGTTACCAACTGTGGTCAATGTATTTGAAGGATGGGACACTTTTTTCACAGTATTATGTATTTAAAGCCTGCTTATAAAAAGAAATGCAGGGACTTTTTATGGTGTAACCTTTTTTAATATGGGAAAATATTTGTATATAAAGTATATAATTTCTACATTGCAACTCTCGAGCAAAACAATGGAGATTACTTTCTGCTTTCAAATCATTATTTGTGAGAAATAAAACCAAATTGTAAAAAGTGAAAGCTTTTTTATATCATAATTAGTATTTATTATACACCTAGATTCTGGCTTGCCAGAGTCATCTTTAACATCAAATACCTTACACTAGAAATAAGATTGTTCATCTGGAAAAATTAGCCAACTTTGTGCTGCTTAAATGTACTCTGTGTAAAATATAAATTAGCTGAATTTCATATGTGGTAACTTAGTAAAGCTAAGAAGGGAAATGTTGTGCTATTTCGGATGTGTCAGTTCATATATTTTACTGATTTACAAATTCTTTTTAGTTTCAGCTTTTCAAAAAGTGCCCCTTTTCTCCCTTTTCAAAAAGGGAGAATCTTAATTATGAGAATATCAGAGCATTCTCTCCCTCTTTCAAATGTAGTTTCTGCTTTAGTGTCTTTCCTTTCTCTCATGGTATTTTTAAGAACATTTTGATCTCTTGGCTCCCACATTCTTTTATATCAAAGGTGGATTTTTTTAAACAGTTGCTGCTATCATTCTATGATTTGCCAACTAAGTTCTCATTGAAAAAGTAAAATCTAATTTGATTTGATAGTAATGGTTGCTTTCACTTAGATTAACTTTTCATTTGTGGTCAAAATTTCAAAAATCCCACCAAAGCCTAAATTTAATCAGTAAAATATACCATTACTTACTTAAAATATTCTATTACTTTAATGTTTCAAATTGCAGCACTGGAATTTTTCATTGCAAAAGGGAAATGTCTTAACCAAGCTGGGTTTGTCCCTGGCTTCCTACAAGTAAAAGCATGTTTGCTATATCTGCAATGTCAAATCTCTTTCAAATCTCACATGGAATAGTTTAGGTGAATGGGCAAAACAGTGGCAGATGTTCAGTGTAAGCTAGTGTGAGGTTATTGATTTTTGGACTAAGAAAGAATAAATCCGGGTACTTTCTAGATGGTATTTGGTTAAATACAGTGGGTGTCCAAAGAGACTTGGAGGTTCAGGTGCACAGACCTTTGGATTGGAGCATAAGGATGCAAAAGTTATTCTGCAGCCAAACAAAACCCTGGTAAGACTCCCCTTGGAGTCCTGTGAGCAGATCTGGGCACTGCAGCTTAGGAAGGATGTATTGGCCTTGGAGGGAGTACAAAAGTTTACAAGAATAGTACTTGGACTTCAAGGGATGCTGACATCTGTTTTGTCTCCTTTTCATTCTTCTAAATTCCAGAGAATGCAGTCTGAACCTCTGTAGTCTGTCCTCATATAATGGCCCTCTCAGCCTGGGAATCAGAGTCATACAGTTGTACAGTGCAGAAACGGGCTCTTTGGTCCAACGCGTCTGCGCTGAACAGATATCCTAAACTGATCCAGTCCCATTTGCCAGCACTTGGCCTAAATCCCTCTAAACCCTCTATTCACATATTCATCCAGATGTATTTCAAATGTTTTGATTGTAAGTGCCTCCACTACTTCCTCTGGCAGCTCGTTCCGTACACTCATCACCCTCTGTGTGAAAAAGTTGCCCATCGGGTCCCTTTTAAATCTTTCCCCTCTCACCTTAAACCTATGCCCTCATGCCCTACCCTGGGAGAAAGGCTTTGACTATTCACCTTATCCATGCCCCTATGATTTTGTAAACCTCTATAACGATGACGCTTGACGCTTCAGGGAAAAATGTCTAGCCTATTCAACCTCTGCCTATAGCTCAAACCCTCTAATCCTGGCAGTATCCTTGTAAATATTTTCTGAACCCTTTCAAGTTTCACAACATCTTTCATTTAGCGTGGAGACTAGAATTGAATGCAGTATTCTAAATGTGGCCTCGCCACCCTCCTGTACAGTCACAACATGACATCCCAACTCCTATACTCAATGCACTGATCAATGAAGGCAAGTGTGCCAAATGCTGTCTTCACCCACCCCTGTCTACTTTGACTCCTCTTTCAAGGATCCATGCACTTGCAACCCTAGGTCTCTTTGTTTGGCAAACTTCCCAGGGCTCTACCATTAACTGTACTGCCCTGGTTTGTGTTACCAAAATGCAACATCTAAGTCAATCTAACGAACCTCCATTGTACTCCCACCTTGGGTAGGTGTAGACTTCCAATAATTGAAACAAGGCTTTCTAATTATTGTACACTAATTCCTTTGCAATGAAGGCCACCGTGACATTTGTTTTCTTAATTGCTTGCTGTTACTGCCCTTTAATTTTGTTATTCTTGTGCAGGGGCATCCAGATCTGTCTGAATATCAGCATTTAACAAATGCCTTTCCTTTTAAAGAATATTCTGTTAATATTCCTTTTACCAGATGGATAGTTTCGCACTTCCCATCTTATATTCCTATCATTTAACCAATCTATAATCTCTTTCTGCTTACTTTTCTTGACCTATGTATCATCAGAAAGCATGGATACATTACACTTAGTTCTTCAAGTTCATTCATTATAGATATTAAATATCTGAGACCCAAGCACTGAATGATCCTTGTGGCATTTCATGATTTACATCTTATTATCTCTATAATAACACATTCAGTCCTGCTCTGTATTCAGTCTTTTAAGCTATCTTCAATTCTTGTGAACATATGAGCTCTAATCTTGTGCAACAACCTCTTGTTTGACATGTTTTTCTCAAGCCTTCTGAAAATGCAAACACACGAATCGGTGGTTTTCTATAATCTGCTTATAGACCCTCAAAAAGCTAATAGATTTGACAAATGCAGATTCCTTTTCATAATATCATGTTGACTTTACCCAATTACATTGATTTTCTACATGTGCTTTTTACCACAAGCCTAGTAATAGAATGCGGCATTTTCCCTCCTCCTGATATCAGGCTAGCTAGCCTATGGTTTTCTGCTTTCTCTCTCCTCTTTCTTTTTCTTTTCTCTAGAATCTGTAAAATTGTGGAGATAATACTATAATATATCCACTATCTCTGCAGCCATCTCTTAAAACTCTCAACATGTTACCATCAGCTTCATTCTTTTAACTTCTTTGAGAAATGGTGCTGGAAAAGTTAAATGTTAATTACTTTAAGCACTCACTCTCAGTTTGAACTTTACCTGCTGGCATTTTTTGTATTTTGTTTTGATGTCTCCTATACACCACCACCTTCTCACGGGCAACTAAGAATGGACATTAAATGCTGGCCCACCCAGCGACGCCCTTGTCCCATAAGTGGGGAAAAAAAAGTAGTTTGAGATATGCCATTTCCTTATATCCTATTCTTCCTGTCTCTGCACGAAATGGACCCATTTTTTAGTATCGCAAATCCCACCTTTTTTTACATTCTTAAAAGAAGTCTTTACACTTTTTTTTGTCTCTACCTAGTTTCATTGTATTTTCTTTCTATTGATTTCTTAGGCATCCTTCGCTTCTTTTTTTAAAAAAAAAACCCTTAAAGTCCTTAGGCTTGCTGCTGTTTTTGTCAACATTCTAAGCACTTTCATTCAGTTTGAACCATTTCTTTTTTTTCAACTATTCTAATAGAGTTTTTATTCCTCAGGTTGATGCATATTTGAGAATTATTTCTAGAATATTTATTGTCTTTTCTCCACCACCATACATTTTAATCCACTGTTGCAGTCTTCCTCCTTCATCTTTCCCTTCACACTGCCACTTTTTAAATTTAAAACCCTAACTTCTCACTTGATTCAGTCACATTTTGATCATTTTTCCCCCTGGGGATCCTTTACTATAAGATTACTAATTTACTCTGTGTTTCATTGTACAATTTTATATCTCATTGAAACTTTGAAAATTTTTAGAGGATTCATAGGGAAGATGCTGGGAACCTGTACCCTGGTTGGAGAGTCTGAATGAGGGTATGTAATTCTGCAGTCTGCACAAGATAATGCAGAATACGAGAATGCCGCCAAATATTACTACTACTTTCTTGAACTTTCTTTCTAAATGTTAAATAATCATTGGAAGTGAATGGATGTATAACTTATTAGCTACTTACAGCTTCTATAAAATTATGTACGAATAAGGGAACTCTTGAGCAGAAAACTGAGATCATATTTCATATATTTTAACGATATTTAGAATATGCAAATACAGTGAAACCTTTATAGATGGGTGTGCTCCAAAAATTGTCTCTCTTTTTTTATTGAGACACCCCAATAACTTGCTTGGTAAAGTTTCCACAATGCGCTCCAAAATCATAGACAGTTGCAATTGCAAATCATGGACAGCCTTAAATGTAGTGATCTCTTTACAACAAAAACACAGCAAATGGCATGTTGCCAAGTTGCTGAATCTTTCACTCGGTAGGATCATTGGCATGTCTTGCATCTTTCTTTCTGCCTTCAGATGCTCATGAGGTTGATGAATGGTTGTCAAGTGAGACAGCAGCAGCTTTTGTGAATAGAACAGCTTTTATGGAATGGAAGCTTTTTAACATAGTGTGCCAGCTTGTAAATGCAGAGGGACGTCAACAGTGTAGGTTTAATTCCTGTGCCAGCTGAAGTCAACATGAAGTCTAGCGTTCTCAACCTTGCCCCTTGACCGAGGCATGGTGACCCTCAGATTAAACTCGCCCCCAGACATCTCTTTCTAATGAAAGAACAGCCCTGTGGCCCTCTGGGAAGTGATTTTGAACATTTACATGGCTTTATCCCAGGGTAGAGAGCCCTGCTATTAAGAATGCTAGGTAGAAAATCCCACATTCTACTGAAAATGTTCATAATACATTCAGATAACCATTTTGAAAATAAAAATGTTTCCCAAACAATAGCCTGTGTGATGCCAGTCCTGAGATAATGAATTTACAGGTTATTCCATGACTATTTTCTTTGTTATACTTCATGATTTGAGAAAAATTTAGCTATCTTAAATGTGATTTGGGGTTTAAAGTTAAACAGCTAAGTTCTTAAGTTTTGTCCAAGTTTATTGTATTTAAATTAGACTGGCAGGTAAAAATACAATGTTATTATGTCAAACAAATATCTTCCTGTCTAGTCAGTAGCCAAAGTTTCTAATTTTGATCTTCAGTTGTGTAATGCGTGGCTTGATCTCATTTTGGACTGAGTTAGGATGCTGAGGCTCACCTCATTTCTCTTTTAAAAGTCAACCATTCCAAAATGACATTGGCACAGTTGAGACTTGACCCTGGACTTTCTGGTTCAGAATTAGGGACGTTATTACTGTGCCACAAGAGCTCTCCCAACTCCTTTCTCCTACATAAAGCAAAGAATCTGCTTCAGCTACCATTCCAGATTAATATCCATCAGCAATTTAAAATTGTCACGTTTGAAGGTCAGTTGAAGAGTGACTGACTTGTTTGTTGTGTTGTCCCATGGTTAAGTGGCTCACTGCTAGCTGTTGAAGTTTATCATATGAATAAGTGACACTCCATGGCTTATCGGTGCAACCCGACAACTGTGAGTGTGGGAAAAGATTTTTTGAGATTGGTAACATAAAGCCAGTATTAGTAGTTCTGGAATTTACTTAAGTGTACCGCATCCCAACTGGATAATTGATCTATAATCCATTGATTTTGATCTTTAATAGAATCACAGCAATTTGCTACGAGCAAGCTGAGGACTGGTTGTCCAGAAAAATGTAATCAGGTTGAAACAAAAAAAAATTTGTAAAATAGTGTTATTTTTTTAAAAATCTAATAATGAATCCAGTTTATTGAATTAACTTTTAAAATTGAATTTTTACATTTAAATTGTGTTTTATTGCTACAAACGCATCATAGCAATTCACTAAAATAAACTGAAAAAAAAATCATAGTTTGATATTGAACAAAAATCACTGCTAGAGATTCATCTTTAACTTGCGATAGAAGCTGAGGTAGATCAATTGTGTACGACTATTGTAAAATTCATAGTTGTCAGCATTTCAGTTTCACTCGTTCCATCGTGAAACCTTTCAGTAATTCAATCATGAGGTCACAGTCTGCACAGGAAGCAGGCTCACACACTCTTCCTCTGATTTACAGTAAGTTTACTCCCAACATCAGTTATATGTTTATACAATGGTTACCCATAAAGCTATTTTTCAATGCAACGATGTACAAATCTAAAAATCTCTGTACTATTCTATTTAGAGTTCCCTGTACTTAAGTAGCTTCAGTCACCTAAGGCTGACAATTCATCTCTGTTGTCAAAGTGTTGCCTTCCTCAACATCAACTGGGAATCCCAAATCTTAGAAGCACCTGATGATGGTTTCTGATTTGACCTAATTACACTTAGTTAATCATTGAATGAATCAAGAACTACAACACAAAGGACCACTTGCACTGCTGTCTATATTGACAATGATTGGTGGAAATATTAAAATACCTGTAGCTAGTCTTGGACGCTTAAGACATCTCGCTTTGTTGGAACAAAATTAATTCTCACCTTCCAAAGTAGTCAAGTAGAGAAGTGGCAACCAGAATTGCCAACAAACAGGAAGAGTATTGCCTTTCTAATTTCTTTCAATTAAGTCCTTGAACCATTTTGTGTAAAACACCTACTCAGTGGTCATAATTTTCTATACAATAAGTGACAGTCATTTTTTCACTGCCGTCTTTTTGAAAAAGTGAGAATTAAATTCTCTAAACACAATAATTTCCTTTTTTATCTGTAGTACTATACAGAAATGTAACAGTTGATGTTTTTTTTTTGTCTTCCACCCGCCTGCCTTTGTACTGTTGCCCATTAAATCTTACCTTTTATTCATGAACACAAGAAGTTAAGATTTAGAAATAACACCACGTCATATATTATGTGCCTTTAATTGGATAATTAGTGGTTTCAAAGATTACTGAGCTAATCTGTAATGTTGGATTATCACACTTAATAGGTTGTTTTTCTGTATATACACCGGCATAGGTTTATGGTGAGAGGGGAAAGATTTAAAAGAGAGTTGAGGGGCAACTGTTTCACACTGAGGGTGGTGCGTGTATGGAATGAGCTGCCAGAGGAGGTGTTAGAGGCTGGTACAATTACAGCATTTAAAATCTATCTGGATGGGTACGTGAATAGGAAGGGTTTAGAAGTATATGAGCCAAATGATGGCAAATGGGATTAGATCAGTTTAGGATATCTGTTTGGTGCAGACAAGTAGGACCAAAGGGTCTGTTTCCATGCTGTATGATTCTATGACTCTATGACTCCTGTGACTCAGCAGCTATCCAAACTACAATTTTGTTCTAAATCCCCTTCTGTTCCCCCAATCATGGAGATTGAATCCAGTTAAAGTCACCCATTTGGCATTGTCTGGCTGATTTTATCTGTTATTATAGACTTAATTCAGCATAAATTAAGTTTTTTTTTTTAATGTCAAGGTAGCAAATATAACAGGCTATCTTCTTTCCAGATCCTATTTTAGCAGAGCAAAATTACAATTTGATCAAAGAATTCTAATCATTAAATTGTAATTATTTTTGGCCATAAATGACAGAGAACTAACAAACTCCTCTTATGTCTGCATGTCTATTATTTCTTAAAAGCAGTAACTGACTGCAGTGTACAGTATTGTGCTTGCAAAATCGTCATGGGGGCCAAGAAAATACACTGGAGCTTCACTGGCATTGTACGATAATTTCACTGTGCTGAGCCTGAACCAACCCACCAAAAGATTCTTTTTCTTGCTTACCTGGTTATGTTTGTCACTCCCCTCACTAATTTCACTTGTCTTGGAAGTGTGCATTCATCTATGTTGCTCCAGACTCTTTGTGCAAAAGAACTTTCAGCCAGGGCTAACTAAGCCTAACTTTGTAACGGAGACATTGTTCACCTGACTATCTATCAAGCCAGATGCTTTGACCTAGATGGTCTTGAGTGTTGTTGAAGCTGCACTCGTCCAGGCAGGTGGGAAGCATTTCATCACACTCCTGACATTTGTGCCCTGTGATAGTGGACAGGCTTTGGGGATTTAAGAAGTGAATTATTTGCTGCAGGATTCATAGCCTCTGAGATCTACACAGATTTTATGTGGTTGATCCAATTCAGGTTCTTGTCAGTGATTGCTCCACAAGCTTATTAGTGAGGGATTCAGCAATGGTAATGCCACTGAAGGTTGAGGGATAATGGTTAGGTTATCTGCTGTTGGAGATCATCATTGCCTCACACTTATGTGGTGTAAAGGTTGCTTGCTCCTTGTCAACCCAAGCCTGGGCATTGTCCATTTGGGCTGCATTTGAGCATGGACTGCCTCAGTATCTGAGGAGACACAAATGGTGCTGAATATTTGTGCAGCTATCAGTGAACATCCACTCTCTGACATTATGACAGAGAAGGTTATTGATGAAGCGGATAAGGATGGTTGGGCCTAGGACACTACTCTGAGGAACTCCTGCGATGTCCTGAAGCTGAGATGACTCAACTCTAGCAATCTCAATCATCTACCATACAAAATGCATCAGAATAGCAGAACAGAGTGCAGAATACAGTGTTACAGCCTCAGAAAAGGTGCGGAGAGGGAGAGATTAGCATTAACCTTGGAGAGGTCTGTTCAAAAGTCTGATAACCGCAGGGAAGAAGCTGTTCTTGGATCTATTCATAGGTTTATTCAAATTTTTATATCTTTTGCCTGATGGTACAGGGTGGAAGAGGCTACAACCAGGATGGGTGGGGTCTTTGATTATGTTGGCCGCTTTCCCAAGGCAGCGGGAAGTATAATGGAGTCAATGGATGGAAGGCTGGTTTGTGTAATGAATTGGGCTGTGTTTATGACACTAGTTTCTTGGAGTCTTGCGAAGAGCAACTGCCATACCATGCTGTGATGCACCCAGATAGTATGCTTTCTGTGGTCCTTGTGGGCATATCGAATTTCTTTTAGCCCCCTGAGGTAGTAGATATGTTGCTGTGCTTTCTTGGCCATTGCGTCGACATGGGTGGACCAACCAGATTGTTGGTGATCATCACTTCCAGGAACTTGATGCTCTCGACCATCTCCGCCTCGGCACCATTGATGCTGACAGGGGTGTGTCTTCCACTTCGTTTCCTGAAGTCAATGGCCAGCTCCTTCGTTCTGTTGACGTTAATAGAGAGATTGCGTGCTTAGCAGCATGGTCTAAAGAGAACAATCACTTTTCTGTATTCTGTCCTGCCGTTGTTTGAGATCTGACCTGTAATGGTTGTGTCATCAGCAAACGTGTAAATGGAGTTGGGGCGGGCAGAATTTGGCCATGCAATCGTGAGTGTATAAGGAGTGTAGTAGGGGTCTAAGTATGCTACCTTGCAGGGCACCAGTGTTGAGGATAATGGTATTGCCTATTCTTGCTGATTGCGGTCTATGGGTCAGGAAGTTGAGGATCTATTTACAGCGAGGGGAGCCGAGACCTGGGTCTTAGAGTTTAGAGAAGGATTTTGTTTGGAATTATGGTATTGAAGTTGTAGTCAATAAGTAGGCATAGTGGAACAGTCCATTTGTATTTTCCAAGCTTGTTGATTTAGTTTAGAACATTTTCTAAATAACTAATGCAGTGAATAATAGCCTAACATGAGAAAGGGGTGATTTTTTTTTTTTTTGGCTAATTTGCTTTCAATCTCATGGAATTTATTTAATCTGTTCTTTCAGATTTGTTAAGAGAATATGATCGCCTGTAAGTAATCAATTGAAAAATTACAGAGTCTGTCTACATAACCAATGTTCAGATGTTGTTTCAGGCTGACATGACCTGTTAAGTTCTCTGGCTTTATCACTTATAAACAAATACTAAAGCAACATGATTTTTTGATTCGTTACTAAGCCATTTGCACAACGAAATTAGTTTTGAACTATGTGAGCGGGTTGGGTAACTATTCAAAGCCTGACATTGATTAGGTTTGGAAGCTGACAAAGGAATTGAATTATTCACTTGACATTAATGATAAATCAGTTTCTGGTAGTACAGTAGAATCATAAAATCCTGACAGTGTGGAAAGAGGCAATTCGGCCCATCAGGTCTGCTCCAACCCTCCGAAGAACATCCCATTCAGTCCCAGTCCCTCACCCTATCCCTGTAACCCTGCATTTATCATGACCAATGTACCTAACCTGTACATCTTTGGACTATGGGAGGAAACCGGAGCACCTGGTGAAACCCACGAAGACGTTGGGAAAATGTGCAAACTCTAAACAGACGGTCACCCAAGGCTGAAATCAAACCCTGGTCCCTAGCACTGTGAGGCAGCAGTACTAACCACTATACAACAGGAAAGAGTGAGATCATTTATGCCAGTTTCAAATTTGTGGAGTTGGCTTCTAATTCTGAATTTCTTCAAGTACAAAATTGTTTTGCGAACATGCAAAGGATGAAAAGTTGTGTTAATGTACAATTATTGGATAATTCCCTGATGTCCATAGATGGATGTAAGGTAATGTTATGTGGTGGGATCCGATGTAATATGTTTCAGTTTAATTTATATTAAATAGCAGACATGCTCCAGGAATGATGGTATACTCCCAGCTTGCCTGGAAGAGTGCAGCTCCCAAAATTCAAAAAGCTTAATACCATCCAGGACAAAGCAGCCTGCCTGTTTGGGACCATTTCCTCAGACAGTTGCTCACTCCACTCGTATCAACATTTTTTTTTTTAATTCCCTTGACATTTGGACATTGCTGGCTAGGCCAGCATTTATTGCCTGCTTCTAGTTGCTCTTGAGAAGGTGCTGATGAGCTGCCTTCTTGAGCCACTGCAGTCTATGTGCTGGAGATTGCCGTTAAGGAGGGAATTCCAGGCGGTATATTTCCAAGTCAGGATGGTGAACTACCTGGAGGGGAACTTGTGCGTAGTGGTGATCCCATATATCTGCTGCCCTTGTTCTTCCAGGTGGAAGTGTCTGTGGGTTTGAAAGGTGCTTTCTAAGGATCTTTGAATTTCTGCAGAGCATCTTGTAGCTGTTGCTACTGATATCTATCCCCTCCATCATAGACTGTTTTTGGATGTGGCGCCTATCAAGCGGGCTGCTTTCACCTGGATGCTGTCAAGCTTCTTGAGTGTTATTGGAGCTGCACCCATCCAGGCAAGAGGGGAGTATTCCATCAGACTTCTGACTTGTGCTTTGTTGACAATGGACAGGCTTTGGAGACTCAAGAAATAAATTACTTGCCGCAATATTCCTAGCCTTTGACCTGCACTTGTAATCATTATTTATATTGCTAGTACTGGTTTCAGGTCAATGTTAACTCCCAGGATGTTGATAGTGGAGGATTCAGTGATACCATTGACTGTCAAGAGGCAGTAGTTAGTTTGTCTCTCCTTGGAGATTGCGTTTCATGAATACTGCTTGCCACTTTTCAGCTGAAGTGTGTACCATCGACAAGACGAAGTTGAGAATTTTCACCAAGGATTCTTAGATCACACCTTCCAAACCCATGGCCATTATTATCTGGAAGAGCAAGGGCAGCAGATGCAATGAGTATACTACCATCTGCAACCATGTTCCCTTTAAGCTGCACATGTACCTGCTAAGAGGATCTGCACGCTATGATAAGTATGCTGGTATCATTCACAGCATTGACTTCCAGTTCCAGATGTTCCTGCCACGCATGGACCATGGAGATCTGCACAGAAAAAATAACTTAGCGGAACCCTCTGCAGCAATGAGTTCCACAGATTAATCACCCTCTGGCTGAAAAAGTTCCTCCTCGTCTCAGTTCTAAAGGGCCTTCCCTTCCTTCTGCGGCTGTGCCCTCAGTCCTAGTCTCCTCTATTAGTAGAAACATCTTCCCTGTGTCCACTCTACATAAGCCTCAATATTCTGTAAATTTCAATCAGATCCTTCCTCATCCTTCTAAACTCCCAAATACAGACCTTGAGTCCTCCACCACATCTTGTACGCTGGGTCAGAATCCTGGAACTCGCTCCCTGACAGCACTGTGGGCTTAGCTGCACCAGTAGGACTGCAACATTTCAGGAAGGCAGCTTTCCACTGCTTTCTCTTTTTTTAAAAACAAAATTCTAAATGACTACACCCAGCTCAAACGGATCGGAATTTTTAAAATCAGCATTTCTTGACCGGGAGTCATTGTAGGAGCCGTGACTTCCTGTGAATTAAAACATTGGCAACAGAGTTTTGGGTGGATTGTTGTTTACATGAATGATCAGACAGGTATGCTTTTGAATAATTGCATTTAGAGGTGATGAAGGCATAAATGAGGATTCAGTGGATGAACGGAGACTAGTGAAGTTGTGCAGTGTAATGTAGGTAAAAATAAATGGTTTTAAGGAGGGCATGAGCATGAATCCTGCAGTTCATCTTAGAATAAAGTGTGATGTCGAGGTTGAGACCAGACTCAGTTATCTCAATACGACACCGAGATGAGAGATGGGATTGGAAACTATTGCTTCTATCTTTCCAGTGTTTAATTGGTCAAATTTCTACTTATCCAGGATTGATGTTAGGTAATCAGCTGATAACTTAGCAAGTGGACGGGTTGAGTGAGGCGGTGATGAAGTAAAGCTGGGTGTCATTATCGTACATGTAAAAGCTAACATTGTACCTTGATGTTGCCAAAAAACAGCATGTGGATGAGTATGATGGGAACCACAGGTGGATCCTTGGGGGAAGCCAGAGGTAGCAATGCACGAGCAAAAGAGAAGCCTTTGCAAGAGATTTTCTGACTTTGATTAGATGGAATCATATTTCAGCAGATCCACCTAGCTGGACAACAAATGAAGAGGGCTTGGAATAGAATGGTGTGATCAGTTGTGTAAAAGGCTGCAGACAGGTCTGAGGAGAATGAGGAGTGCAAGTTTGCTTTTGCCACAGACACATTGGATGTCACAATGCAGAGAGCATGATATGACTTGTTTAAACTTCTTAAGTGTGTTGATTATGAAGTTACAGAATTATTCTATAGAGCTTGAGATGTTGATGACTAATACAGTATCCTTGTTGACTAAGATTGTTCCTGCATAATTTTTATAACTGCAGGATTTCTCTTGCGCTTACTGCCAAAAGCGACGCGCATAAGGGAACACTCACTCCCTGCAGGCTGAAATATGACACAATATCCAGCATTTATGCATGTAATTTGTGTGTGTGTGCTCTCATCTTCTCCTAATCCTCAGATGATGGAATAACAATCATTGTGTCAGCTTGTGGTTAAGCTGAATCTATGAATCTGGAGTTATTATGAGCATAAATTATATAGTGGCAAGAATTTTGTGTAAACAATTTCATTGACTTGCAGCTTAAAACTGTTTCTGGATGTATCACAAGAAAAGATGTGAAATATTACTTAATCCACCTTTAGAACAGAATGTGGAACCACTGGCTGTTACCCACAATGTATATGTAATGTTCATATGCATTATCTTTTCATTTGTGCATCAAAAGGAATTGAGAAATTTGGTGGATTGATATGACTGGCCTTAGGCTGGCTAATATATTTGTGTTTGGAGGTGCCCAACATATTCTTCAGGTTATCACTTAAGAAACAAAGTTGCTTAAATTCAAGTTGTACAGATATTTTGAAATTGTTACTTATCAAAGAAGATATACAGTGGCAGCTGTCTGGCTTGAATACCTGCTAGCCTTTGTGACAGTTAGGTGTTTAGGCCTCCGAACCTAACATTTTCCATATAACAATGCGTGTCACTGTGAATTTCGAGGCTGGTTAAATCACAGGATGCTTCACTTAATCCAAAAAAGCACTCCCAAGTCAAAATTAGATTTGAGACCATGGTATCAGCCCTTAACTCATTGATAGCAATTTTACATTGGAGTCAGAAGAGCATGGATGTTAGTTCCACTCCAGAAGCCTAATGCAGGGTGACACTCCAGTGCAGTGTTGGGGAAGTGCTACACTGTCAGAAGTGCTGCCTATCAGTTCCATGTTAAACTGAAGTCGCTGAGTGGTCATGAAATATGACATTGCAAAGAGAAGGAGTAGTGGTCTGGCCTTCTGGTAATTGACTACACCAATGAAACAAATTACTTGAACATTTTATCTCACTATTATCTGTGGGAGTGGCTATGCAAAATTTTTGTTGCATTTTGTGCATTACCACATTGACTACGCTTTAAAGATGTTGGTCAGAACCGTTTAGAAATGTGCTGAGACTCTTTTTCTTACCTTTTTATATCCTGATTTTGTTATCCTGATTTTTTTTTTTCCCCCCAGTTTTCTTTCTTAACTTACTTTCTGTTCTCAATATATTAATTTCTCAAAGAAATATTTGCCAATACTTGTTTACATAAACAATGCAGTTACCTGGCCCAATGGACATGAATGTCCATTGCCATCTGTTAACTGTATATTCCAAGAGCAATTTGCTACTATTGCTCTAATGAGCTAAATTTCATTGAAAGCGACTGAGACACTTGAAGCCATTTTCAAATTTTAGTTGGAATTTATCTTAGAACTGTACGGCACAGGAATGGGCCTTTTGGCCCACGATGTTGTACCAAACATGACACCAAATGAAACTAATTTCTTCTGCCTGCCCTTGGTCCATATCCCTCCATTCCTTGCATATTCATGTGCTTATCTAAAAGTCCCTTAAATGTCCTTATCGTATCTGCCTCAACTACCACCCCTGGCAGTGCATTCCAGACTCCTACCACACTCTGTGTTTAAAAAAAAACTTGCCCCTCATGTCTCCTTTGAACTTTCACCTCTAACCTTAAATGCATGCCCCCTAGTATTAGACATTTCAACTCTTCTTCTAATGAAGAGCTGTACCCTCAAATAATTAATCAAACAAAAAAGATTGCTGTGACAATAACTCTGGCACTTTACTTCTAAATGAACATGTGGGGACCTAGGAGGATATGATGGACTTTTCTTTGTTTACATCTCTTTTTCACTTTGAAGTCGCTGATCTCTTGAAAGAAGAGTTGACCTCCAGTTGTGCTATGGTGGGTACTGCCAGTCACAGGTGATTCTACTCAACATGCAAAAAGAAGGAGCTGCTTCTCTTCATTTATTTCAAATGACTGTGTTGGAGATCGAGGAACAGTTGCACTCTAAGTTGCTCAAATCTTTATTTTTATACAAATGCGATGGACTGTGAGAGTGCTTTGCACTTGGTATACCTGTGTTTTTCTATGTGGGATCTGGATTGAATCTAATATCTGTGACAATCATAATGTTTTTATACAGTAATCATAAGATCACTGCACATATACAATCTGTGGCCTCTGGTTTCTTTTTCAGCAAAACTCTACCATTCAGGATTAACGTGAGGTAAATATGAATTGACAGAAACTGTCATTGATCACATCACAGACAGTCCCTCAAAATCTCTCCAATATTGATCACTTTAATGACTGTTCTTTTCCTGCAAATTGTCTCCCCAGCACTCCAAAGACTTCTCCTGAGCATCTAACTATAGGCACAATGTTGGCTTTTATCAAACGGCTAGTTCCACTGAACTACTACTGAATTTCATTAAACTCCAATATTTCTTCATTGCATCAGGCAAATACTGCTACAGATCTTCTCTATCCCACTCTTGGCTATCAGTAACTCCCTGGTTGTCTTTTCAGCCTTTAAACCTCTAATCTCTGAGACACCTAAGTTCTAACACCTGGAGTTTGTTAACAGCAGCAATATCTGTGCTACCTAAAGCCACTTCTTTTTGCTTCATCACTCTTCCAGGTCCAAACTAAACCAAATTCTCCCAGCACAAATGTACCCAGGTAAATTGAAACTAGAGAACCTTAAGATCTACCCATGTCCACAATGATTTAGTCTCCTCCATGCTGTCCTTCGACTGAGATTACTGTTTTTTTTAAGATAATTTAGTTCCTTCTGAACTGCCATTGCTGCCAGATTTGCAGACACCACATCTCCAGCTAAGTAATCTCACCTGCTCTTTTACAGCTCCATCTCTTCAATTCTGATTCTGTTAAATAAATATGGGTAACCTTCTGAATTGCCGTTGGTTTTATAATAATCACAATCACTAAAGCCCAACATTTCAATTACCTTAACCTTTCTAGCTGTTAACCTCTTAAACCAACATGATCCCAACCTTTTATGTGCATTTCACAGTGCTTCAATTACGTTTATCCCATTTCTACTATTGGTTTTAATATTAGTAATTAAAGTTTATATCTGAAAGCACATGAACCATGAACTGAATGTTCAGAACACTACTTTAAAAAAATCATTAGTTTTAGTTTTGGCTTGGGAAAATTATGATCAAATGTAGCTGATTTTTACCCACCAAACATAAACTTCATAGCAACTGCTGGATTGTATTGATGGATAATGCACTTGAATTCTCATGATTCAACCAAATGTGGAGCAGTCTGCAGTGTTACTTCATGAAAGGATAATGTTGTGATTTTACTGCTTGAAGGGAACAGGAAAATTCTTCTGTCAAGTGTCACAGTACTGGTCTCAATTCTTCATCTAGCACTAACAGTAGCATAGGTGATTTACAGAGCAATATTATCTTTTAGTCTGCCCTTTTGTGAACACTGACATTTAAATGCTTTCAGTGGGAAAATATAATTTTAAGAAGATATATTTGCAGGTTACCTAAAGAGTCAAAATTATATTTTTTTCACTTACTCCAGTATGCTTTTAAGTTTTGTTATTGAAGAGAAGACTATTAATATAAAATTAATTATAAATTTTTTGTATGAGATTTTTACAAGATGGAAGTTTTGTAGAATACCAGCCTCATTTTTCAGCTACAAATCTGGTTTAGCAGCCTGATTCTGCTTTTTATGGCAAAATGTGACCAGCGGTGTGCTACAAGGAACTGTGCTGGGTCTGCTGTTTTTTGTCTTTGTGCACATGTAAATTTTTTTTTATTTTTGATAAGTGGGAGTCCAGATAATCCAGAAGACCCTTTCCTTTCAGGCTTTGAGTTAACTACAATATCAGCTACTCAAAAAAAAATCAAATTGCAGGTGCAGAGGGCAAATGAAGGAAACTGTTCAATTGTAGTTAGATTCCTTGCCACATGTCTGTAACGAGTCTCCTGTTTCTTTAATACCCTGTAATAGAAGTATGGGACACGTTTCCAAATGCTTGCTTGCTTGAGTAGTTGGGTTTCTAATCTGCCTTACCTTCAAGGAGCTCCTGAAAACCAAAATGCAGTTTCTATAACTCAAATATAGCCATTGAAAAATCTTCAAAAAAAAATCCTTGCAAAGTATACAGTTTGTCTGCCCAATGAGGTTCAAAATTAATGTTAATTTCCATTTGCCTTATGGCAGACTCCATTTCTCCCCCCTCTCCCTATTTCCTTACCTGTTCCCAGTCCTATTTTCTTTATTACAGATTGCTGCACACTTCACACCCTCAGCTTATATTTGAGTCCACCATCATCATATGTATTCAGCGAAGCAGATATTTGGTATAGTTTTGTCTTCTCTCTCTCTGTCTTTCCTCCCCCCTCCTAATTGGTGAAATGCTGCAATGAAACTGAGCAAGTCCTGATGCGCAGCACGCGTGACACTTGCACACAATTGTTAAATTTCAGTGGGAAGAGAAATGCTGCCCAAAACCCCTACATTTAATGTCTCTAGCAATTCCCTGTGATGCCCTGAATTCCTGCACTTTCCCAGAAGTTTACAGTTGTTAATCACAAGCATTGACCCTGACTTGGAGATAACCAACAGCAGAATTAGTACTGGGAAAAGCCTCAAAGTTGAAAGTAAACTTGATGAACAATTTCCATCCTGCTCTACTTCCTTTCACCCCATTCCACCCATATCTACTGGATCTCAAAGGCGTGTTACTGCTGATATCGGATTTGGCAATTGATGCTTCTACACCTCATCTTTAGTCCCTTTAGCTCTCTTTTTGAATTAATGCATCCTACAGTCAGTTCAAGAATAAGGCTTCAGTTTTTCAGACGTGTGCACCTTGCTTTCACAATTCAGCAAAGTATCTTCACTGTTGTTTCAGGTCAGTGACATTGTCAGAACTAGAACAAATAGAGATGCTTAAAATTTGTAACATCTAGTACAAAGGCAAAGAAAGTTCGGGAAGAGTGAAAAGTGCACAAGAGACACTCCATAATATGAATCATAGAATCCCTACAGTGTGGAAATGGGCCCTTCAGCCCAACAAGTCCACGCTGACTCTCAGAGCATCCCACCGAGACCCATCGATCTAATCTATACATCCCTGAACACTATGGGCAATTTAGTATGACCAATTCACCTAGCCTGCACATCTTTGGACTTGTGGGAGGAAACCAGAGCACCCAGAGGAAACCCACGCAGACACGGAGAATGTGCAAACTCCACACAGGCAGTCGCCCGAGGGTGGAATCGAACCGGGTCCCTGACGTTGTGAAGCAATAGTGCTAACCACTGAGCCACCGTGGTTGGTGGCAGTGATGCTGGGATGACAATACAGGCCAAAAAGGGTTATATTGTACTCCTGCCTACTTCAGGAAACTTGAGATGAAGCAAGTCATTTCCAGATTTTCCTTTAATTTTTGGATTATAGGTTAATGTTAGAAAGCCTATCCTCAGTATTAATGCCTACCTAATTTTGTTCTTCAGCATCCAACAGAAATTGCCAGATTTTGGATTTCTAGCTGAAGTTATTACAGTGCAGTAATGGGACAGGCTAAAATTAGTGGTGTTTACGATCTTGAAAGTGTTGAGTGTGGAAGTCTATTAGATTTTTAATTTTTCCAAGTTCTGATAAAGGTAATTGACTTATAATGTTAATTTTATTTCGTTCTGCACAGATGCTGTCCCAAACCAGCTAAGTATTTCCAGCATTTTCTATTTTGTATTTTACATTTCTAAAATCTGCCAGTAGTTTTGCATTTTCTGACCCAGAGATATGCTTTACGTTCTCGTGGCTAATTTTATCCCCCTTCGGATGGGCAAGATGGTTGGAATAGAGAATGATGGGAGAAAGGAGGGTTAAACTGTTAAAAATGGGAAATCCAGCCTACTGTCAATACTCTTCTGGATCTATCTTGATGAGTTTGAAATTGGTCAAAATACACACTTTTGAGGGCGAGATCCATAGTTATAGTATTTAAGAAAGGCTCCATACCTCAGACTTCAGTAGGCATTTAGGTTTAACTCCTCCGGCACAGGTTCCCTGGGCCTCTGGAAGTCAGGAAACCTGGCTGCAAAACAAAACAGGATCTACCAGATACAGCAGATGTTTTTCCAGTAATGCTGGTGGACCGGGAGCAACAGGAGAATTTTCCCCTTGCTCCCTTAGTACACCTGCTACAGTTTCTGCAAGTAAGAGACCAGTACTTGGTCTCTATGTGATTACCTGCCTCCCCTCCCCACCAAGTCCCATTTCCCAATCTCACATTCTGTCTCCCATCCTCCCCTCCAGCATATTCTGAGCATCCTTCCCACCAGCTGTGTTGTGTGTGCCCCATGAATGCCAATTAAAATGAGCTCTGAAAATCTCTGAGGTGCAGGTTTTCGCTAAATCCAGTATCTTGGAAGATAGACTTATGGAGGAATTACCTGAGAACCCATTTAAAGCTTAAGATGATCTCGAAGGGAAAATAGAGACTTTCACATAGTGACCAATATTTATTTAGTTAGCAAAAATTCCAGTTGCAAATTGGAGTTGGGCTGATTAATAACTTGAAAGGTAAACAGTTACACTGATGTTTGGAATATTTTAAATTTTTTTTAAACTTTCAAAGTTTATGTTAGGTGTCACCTTACTCAGTTAAAACATAACAATGAAAACCTTTATGAAATGTAGTTTAAAAATAGATGAATCCGGAAGGAAGAATAACATGCCATACTTTGCTAAAGCTTTCCTCAATAGCTTTTTTTTTTCTTAATTAAAATTTGTAAATAAAAATTGTGTAACACCGTCAAACTTTTGGAGCTATTCCAAAGAGTGTTGTTGTTGGAAAGATGTTTCAGCACTGCCAAACACGTTAACTTGGAAGAAAAAGTGAGGAACACTAGCACATATGCATGGTGAAACAATATCTTCTGGTGGTCAGGATTGTTGCAGAGTTTAAAAGTCTGTCACGTAGTGTTCCACAAATGTTTCAACCGGCTAAGTGCTGCTTTATTTGGCAAAATCTTTGTTGAGAGAATGAGATGTGCAAAGTTAAGGTATCAACTAGATATTTACTAATTGGAAAAAGTTGCCAAATATGTACAGTTTGGCTCCCTTCATACCAATAATGCACAAAATAATTGCAAACACTCTGAAATAATTTTTGGCAAACAACAGGGAATGGCTAACAAAAATTACCCTTTTTCTTCAGTAAAGCATTTTACATGAGGTATGATCGATTGACCAAACCATGACAAGAACATTGAGCCATTTATTCTGTTTTAACATGTTTTGTGTAAGTTCTATTCCTATTAGTGGATTCAAACCTGTAAAAGAATTAATTGCTTTGTTATTGTAGCCCCGTTCTTTTCAATTGTGGTACAGTCTTTCTTTCCCTACGTCCAGTCAGCCCTCAATCTGAGCAGGTGGGGATCAGAAATTAAATAAACAGTAATGAGATTTCATAGTTAATTTCAGCGGCATCTCCCAAGTTCCTCAAATATTCAGGTTTCCAAGCTAACTTATCCCCATACTTTTTCCATGTTCCCTTAAAAGTAGGGACCAGTGTCTACGGAAGGTTAACTTTATACCAACTTTAGATCAGATCTCCATGGTATATTCTGAAGGTTAATAAGGGAACTATAATGTGCGTCTATATGGAAAAGTTATAATAATATTCTTTTTCTTATTTTAATGTAGAGTGAAGAAAGCCCAAGTCCTAAGCGTCAACGCCTCTCCCATTCATTTTTTGAATATACAGCTGTATCTCCTGCTCCCTCATCACCAATGCGACCATGGGAGATGACATCTAATAGGCGACCTCCCTCAGCTCGACCAAATCAACACCATTTCTCAGGGGAAAGATGCAATACACCTGCACGAAACAGAAGAAGGTAAATTACGGCAAATCAAATGGTGGTTAAGGAGGTTTCTTATTATCAGGAGAGGCAATGGCCTAATGGAATTATTGCATCCGAAAACTCAGGCAGTGTTCAGGGATCTCGGGTTCAAATCCTACCATGTCGGATGGCAGAATCTGAATTCAATAAATATCTGGAAATAAGAGTCTAATGGTGACCATGAAATCACTGTTGTTTGTCAGAAAAACCTATCTGGTTCACTAGTGTCCTTCAGGGAAAGAAATCTGTTATTCATACCTTGTCTGCCTCTATGTAACTCCTGACCCACAGCAATGTGGTTGACACTCAGCTGGCCTCTGAAATGGCACCATCTCCACAACAATTAGGGATGGACAACATAAAGCCAGTAATGCCCACGTCACACAACTAGGGAAAAAAAGGCTTCATTGCATTTGTTTTGTAATGCGTTTTATAGAATTATACCTGTTTGGAACAATGTTTCAAACTGAAGTTAGGATTTGAGCACCGAGGTGCTATTTTTAAAAAATGGTATTATAATTTTTCATGCAAAGAATGCTGCCAGTGAAAATTGTTGCTTCAATACAATTCACTCATTCATTCTTTTTGGTGCTGTTCATTCTCCGAGAAGTGGCTGATGTCTGTTTTATGAAGCAGAAGGACAAAAACAATTCTGCATGAGAGTGTTTTCCGATGTTGACAGGGCTGTATGGAACCGTAGTGGAAGCAAATACTTTTCAATGTACACTGTCTTTCAAAGCCTAAAATCCCTCTAGGTGCCGTTCCTAGAACGCTGTTTAACTAGTTTCAAATCCATGGATTAACCACTTTATCGTAACACAGCATAGAGAAATCTAATGCTAATGTAGTGACAAATGTGTTTATGGAAACAAAGAGGAATGGAATGTACCTAATTATTTGAGTACTGCAATGGTGGCAGACTCCATATAGAAGCTGTATAGTGTGATATGGGTGTTCTCGGGCGTGAAATACAAATGATTAGTATGCAGATCGGCAAGTAGTTAAGGCATCTGAAATTTTGTCCTTTATTGCTTGGGAGTTGTATTTTAAAAATAGGAGACTTTACATGCTGTTGGTAACGCTGCTGCTAGTGTACTGTGTACAGTTTTGGTCCTTATTTAAGAAAGGATATACTAGCATTGGAGGAAGTTCAAAAGAGATTTATTAGGCCGGTTCCTGGGTTGACGGATATCACAAATGGCTAAACGGGTTAGACCTATGAATGAATGGAGTTTCAAAGAACAAGGGTGATCTTCTTGAAATGTACAAGATTCTGACGGGTGCACAGGGTGAATAGGGTGAAGATGTTTCCAGTAGTGGAGGGATCTTGAAATATAGGACGTACTTACAAAGTAAGGGGACACTCATTTAAAACTGAAATACGACGGTATTTCTTCTCTCAAAAGATTATTAAATATGTAGAATTCTCTACCTCAGACAGTTGTGGAGGTTACATTATTAAGATTACTTTAAGGAGGAGTAGGATAGAATTTTTGAAATATCGAGCAGTTGAGGCCAATGAGGAGCTGTCATGAAAGAAGAGTTGAGACCTAGAGCAAATCAGCAATGATCTTTTGAAATGGCAGTGCAGGTTTAAGAACCTGAATGGCCTTTTACTATTCTGTTGTTCTTCGGCTTTTATAAATTGTATCAGAGATAAAAAACAAATTTTAATTTCCCAAATGCGACGAGGATGGTGTTATTCTCTCATAATGCAAAATGCATTTTTAGTTGAAGTTATAGGTTTCATCACGTGGTTTGCTTCATGTAAGGAATGTTAGAAGTATTTTCTTGAGCTAACTATTCTCTACAAGGTAAATCATATGATGAAGCAGATGCTGTTTCAGCTAAAAATATATAACTTATTTTAGCAACATGATAAAAATAACACATTTCCATACACGGAGGATAAAAGTTACTGTCTTTGCTAATTGTAGCAGTCAAAGGAATAGGGTAAAAAATACAAAGTGGTGAAACACAAGCTCTGTTTATGTCAATGTTTGCTAAAAAGAGAAATACTGGGATTTCAGCCCCGATGGTGAGTACATAGCATGCAATAACTATTTATTGAGTTTGCAAGACTAATTTTTGCTGCAAATACTTTTGAGATTTAACAGCATCCATATTGTGTATAAGGCCTGTTACCTGTCATTAGGTTTATTTTCATTACAACATATGAGAAGTTACATTATCAAATTTGTAATGTAAGCCATACTTTGCAAGGGTGGGTATAGAGTTTAGATTTGCAGTACGGATAGTTCTGCTATAACGTGTGTTTCATTAATGTAAATTGGCTGTAACGCGATTGATGAATAATGGACATTGTTTGGATAACGTAAGCTTTCTACTGTACAGGCATAGCGATTTCCCTATAATGCAATTTTCTACAGGGTGAGGTTACGCAAGAACACAACTGTCACATTACAGGAAATCTACCTTTAGCGGGTTTTGATCAGTGTGTCTGAAAGAGTTTAATGATTAGTTTGTAAGTATTTCTGTAGCCATGGTGATTTCTTTTAAAAACAATATGAGTGTGTGTTCCTTCATTAATGGAATTTTGGTTTCATTGGAAGAGGTTATACAGTGAAGAATATGAACAGTTTTGCATTAGACTTCGAGTTTTGAAGATCAGAGATTGATTTTCTTTTTCAGTGGATTGGAGGAAACGCCGTAGCTTAGAAAAGACTTTTGGATTTCAGTTTGGTAATTTTGCAGAAGTCATGGCTGAAACTGGATGTGTAAAACAGTTGCTTCTAAAGAAGGGAGATAGCTTAAAACTGTTAAGAAATTGATTACCTCCCATGTAAGGAGTTTATTTTCAGACCAGGAATGCTTGGTTACTACCCTGTTGGAGTTACTTGAAGCAAGATGGTCTAAGCTCGGCTGTGTGAGGGCTCCAGGAACAGATTATCAGATGCAGGGAATTGAAGCTGCACTTAAATTAAGTCCTTCGGCCTTGAAAGAGAAGGAAATTCTTTCTGGTATGAGTACTATACAGGCATGATTCTGGGATTGGAATTGTTTCAGAGATAGTAGGAACTGCAGATGCTGGAGAATCTGAGATAACAAGGTGTAGAGCTGGATGAACACAGCAGGCCAAGCAGCATCAGAGGAGCAGGAAGGCTGACGTCTGAAG